>NC_054383.1:89399646-89774021 GCF_017654675.1 Xenopus laevis
TAGTAATGCCATTCATGTTTAAATTCTGCCCCAGCCTAGTTTGCCTTCTTTGTATTTAAATACATTACTGACAATTTTATATATGAATGTGATTTCTCAAACCTCTCATTGCCAAATTCAGCATTTTGGGAATTGTAGTTTGGTAAAGCTCTTGATTTAACTTGTCTCTTTAAAATTCACTGTGGCCCAATTGACTTCTCACACCTGATTTTGTTTAAAAGGCCTGACTTAGATGAATGGGAGGGGTTGCTTCCTTGAAATCTATACTGGACGTATATCAATAAGTGGTGGAGCTGCTCCCCCCTCAAACTTTGTTTTTGTTTATTTCTAGGAGACACAGGACATGGATTTCTGCCTTGGCTGATGACCCCTGTCCATTTTCAATGCACACTTGCCCAAATGCAGGTACAACACTGCCCATCGGAAGATGCGCAATGTCATTGAAAACCTCTTTGGGGTACTCAAGTCACACTTCAGATGCCTCTTAATCATTGGGGGGAGCTCTTCTTTATTCCTCTATTATGGTTTCAGAAATAATAATTTTCTGTGCCTTATTGCATAATGTGGCAATGCAGCTTGAATTACCAGCAGACATTGATAATGATCTGGAACCTGAGATTGAGGGTTACGTTAGTAGGTGGAGGGATAACGAACCACAGGGTGTGTGATTGGCTCATTGCCTCACACTTAAGTTGTAAGTTGAATATATCAATTGCTTGATAATTAATCTCATTAATTGGTTGAACTTCCCCTTGAAAGCACATGAACCAGAAGCCAAGAAATGTTTGTTTTGCTATTTCTTACAATGTATCCAATCTTTTCCTTTATTACATATAATGAATTTGCTATTTGTGATGTGCTGTTGTGCCCCTACCAGTAAAGACCTACCTGGGACATTTTATGGTGTAAGTACACAGATTTATTTACAAGAAAATAAAGAAATTAGCTGAAATTGGCAACCATCTGATTATCATTAGTGATGGCCGAATTTGCGCCGTTTCGCTTTGCCTAAAAATTAGCGAATTTCCTGCGAAATTCGTAAAAACGGCGAAAAATCCACAAAATGTCTTGTTTTTGACGCCAGCATCCCTTTTTTGACTTTTTGAATTTTCATCAGCGAATTTTCGCGGGCCTTTCGCTAATTTATTCGCCGGTGGCAAATTGCGCAAATTCGCCCGCAAATTCGTGCCTGGCGAATAAATTCACCCATCACTAATTATCATTAACGAATAATGATCCTTTCGGGTTTCTGGGATCCTACTGTGTTGTGAGTACCTACCCACATTGACATCCTTTGCTGCTTTGTAACATTTCTGTCTAGGCTTTAGTGAAGGACACACCTCAGTTCTGTAGCTTGGATGTGTCACTCACATGACCACCTTCTGGGAGACGGACCTGCTGAGGAGAACTGACAGAGACATTGTAGACTTTGCTGCTAACTGCCACACTTATTCTGCTTTCCCAAAAAGATATGTTGATGTCTTTGTAGCAAAAAAAGCAAATTTTTGTTGCCTAATAAATAAGCCTTTGTGATTGCCACCAGAATTGGACTCCCTACCAGGATTGGACAGTACTACATGCTTTATATCTAATCCTTAGGAAGTTGCACACCTCTTATGCTTAAACTGATAGGAACTAATAGGGGAGCTTTCAAAAGGTTTGGTAAAAGTTTAACCAGTAAAAGAAGAGGTTATTTCAAACAACATATTGTAGGTACTTATAAAAGCTACTAGCTGAAGTACCTTAAAATATTGCAGTTTGTATAATGAATTTTCTAAATCTACTTGTAAACAGGTTGTTATTGCCATTTCTTGCCCTTGCAATGAAAGTTGTCAATGATAATAAAATCAATCAGTTTGATGATAAGTTCTTGATTGGGTTAAGTTTTCCTTGGTTTTCACTTGAGGGTGTCCACTGGGACCAAATTGCTACTTATTTATCAAATATATAAACAAGCTGCTGTGTAGCCACAAGGGCGGTCATTCAAAGCACAGGTTACATAGCAGATACCAGATGCACTCTGTAGAATGCCATTGTATTCTATTACCTGTTTTCTGTTATCAGCTAACTAGCCTGTGCCTTTTATTCTTTTTTAGCTTGAATGGCTGCCCCCATGGTTAAACAAAAGCATATTTACATAAACCATAATAGTCTTTCTAAAGCAAACACATAACTTTTACCAATGCAAAGCAACAGTATGTTATACTTTAATTATTTTAAAATGCTTTAATTTGTTGGTGTTCCTATTCCTTTAGCATCAGCCAGTAAAATACAGCTAAATACTCCTCAAGCTCCAAGTCCCTATATTTGTGTCCCCTGACACAATAACAGTGTTTGTTTTTAAATATGTATGATAAAGTATTTGGAAAATACTTTTCCTAATTATACTCTTAAAAAAATATTTATGAGAGGGAAACTGCTAGCAAATTATAATATAACTATGATCATTAAAGGCAACAGCTTTTTAATGTACGTTACTCTGAAATTTTTATTTATTTATTTATTATGAAACTGAAATGGTTTGAAGAAACATAGAAAGTTTTTCATAGAAAGAGGTGGAAAGTTTTGTCTCTCAGATTTTTCCTGTTTTTTACCTTTTTTCTATAGTGCTTTTTTAAAAGCCTTTAGAAGCTTTTTTCATACTATATTACCTGTGTATGATGATATATATTAAAAGTCTTTCTTATCTTTCCAAATCGCTTGGCTCACAGCAGATAAACAGCTCATGCAAACAATCCATGAAAGAGAAATCCTTCCAAATCTAATTTTATCTATAAAAAGTACAATAAAAATCAGTCTTTCCTTTAATCAGAATACAGATGTAGAAGGAAACAATATCATCTACCCAGTTTAAAAAACAAAGGTTTTTTGAGTTTTCATTCATTAAATTTATAGGGATTTTGCATCCAAGCACAATCCCCACAAATGATGAACATCCTCAAATTTTCATGGGATTATCAGATAACTCATTCCCACATTAGAAAGAATCTTGAGATATGTGTATTTGTAACACTTTAACTTTCCCAAAGAAACACAACTTACTGTAATTTGTATTTAGCTAATTAGAAACTCAATGGCATCAAAGATGAACAAATGACCTGTAAAGCAAGTCGTCAGGTGACAGTGGTTTCTTTTCCATTTTTGGACTGGGTGGGGGTCCATTTTGAAGGATTTAAGCTAATAGAAGAATGTGTGTATTTTTGTAGTTTTTCTGAATTGTTCAGGATTACAATGCTACACATAGGGGCAAATGCATCAAGGGTCGAATATTGAGGGTTAATTAACCCTCGATATTCGACTGGGGAATGAAAATCCTTCGACTTCGAATATCGAAGTCAAAGGATTTTGCGCAAATACTTTGATCAACGATCAAAGGAATAATCGTTCGATTCGAAGGATTTTAATCCAACGATCGCAAGATTATCCTTCGACCAAAAAAAGTTAGCCAAGCTAACATTGAGTTCGGTAGCTTTTAGGTGGCAAACTAGGGGGTCAAAGTTTTTTCTTAAGTACTTCGACTATCAAATGGTCGAATAGTCGAACGATTTTTAGTTCGAATCGTTCGATTCAAAGTCGTAGTCGAAGGTCGAAGTAGCCCAATCGATGGTCGAAGTAGCCAAAAAAAAAACTTTCGAAAGTTTATTTTCCCATACTGTACATAGTTTAATAGTAAGTTTTTTTTTACAGTTTGCTGCTTGGTTTGACACACCCAGCTACTTTGAGATAGTTATGAGCAACCACAAATGAGGAGATTAGTCACCCCACAATTAATCTCCTCTAGAGCAGACAACTAATCTCCTTCAAATGCTTTGCCAACAACTAACATGTTAATTGCTACTAAGAAACCATACATGACGCAAAGTTGCAAGAAGTTTCCTTGCAAGGAAAATTCAGCCTATCTTAAAAAGTAGCCATGCTACATATATGCCCCTGCATCATGAGTGCAGCTATATGGAGCAGAGTGAAATGGAGGCCGGCCCAAAAAATGTGAAAGCATGTGTTTTTCAGGTGGCCTCTGCTCCATGTAGCTGCACTCACAGAACACAGAAGCATATTGGAGTTTGGCATATGCCTAGTATGTCCTTTCCATAACCATAGAATAGCGCAAATTAAAGTGGCCCAACACACACCAGTTAAGACTTTGATAGCATTGATTGTGTCATTCTATATAGATATAATTCCAGATGGTATTTACCTCCCTTTGTCATCTTAACAAAATATCAATACTAAAAAACATTTAAACACCAAATGAGAGGACACCGACTATCACTTGGGGGTGTATTTAGAAAAAAAAGTTGCCTGGGGTAGATAAGTGTTAAGACAGTTAAAACAGAATACCCAGCTACTATACTCATATGCTGTACCTAATGAGTACCACTTACTTTAATAATTGCTTTTCTTTTGTACACTGGTCATCATCGCTTTACAGTGGACCTAAAGGGAAGCTGTCGTAGGGAAAGTTTTTCAAAACACAGTATAAAATGCTCCTTAAAAGAACAGTAACACCAAAATATTAAAGTGTTTTGAAAAGTAATGAAAATATCATGTACTGTTGCCCTGCACTGGTAAAACAATTAAATGTTTTGATGTTACTGTTCCTTTAAGCAGACTCCTGCACTGAAAATAATTTTCTAAAAGATAGAACTGTTTGTATGTTAATTTCATTATTTTTTTTTTATATATAGCATGCATTGTAAGAATTTAAAACAAATTGTGCTTATGCTTATTTGCCTTCCCTCTTCCTCTCTTTACTGCTACACTGAAAGTTGCAATGGTCAAGCTCCCTTGACCAGCAGCTGATATCATGCAAACTCAGGCAAATCTGCACCTGTGAGAAGTGTGATCTCCTACAGATGACAAATACCCAATTGTGTGTTTATGTATGGGCTATAACACATGTGTTGGCTGCTGCTGCTGGGGAAAGCCCCTAGCTACCTGTCACAGCTTCTTATATCAAATGAAAAGGGCTATGATTGGTATATATAGAGCAGTGGCAGGTGGTGGAATCCATCTCATTTGATAGTTAGTATATCAAACCCTATTATTTAAGCCACCTGGCAATATAACAATTAGGGGCAGATTTATCAATGGTCAAATTTCAAAGTGAAAAAAACTTCGAAATTCAACCATCGAATAGGCTAGTCTGACATTCGAAGTTGAAGGATTTTTAAGATTGTACGATTGTACTTCGGTCGTACTTCGAATCGAACGATTCAAACGATTTATTCGATTTTACAAAAAAAAATTCGAACGATTTAATCGATTTTACAAAAAAATCCTTTGACTTCTCAAATTTTAGCCAAATACTGGCTATAGGTTCTAGGCGGTCCCCATAGGCTAACATAGCAAATTGGCAGGTTTAAGGTGGCGAAGTGTCGAAGTCAAAGTTTTTTAAAGAGACAGTACTTTGATTTTCGAATGGTCAAATCGTCTAAGCATTTTCACTTTGAATCAAAGTCAAAGTTGAATTTGACCTATTCGATGGTCGAAGTACCCAAAAATTACTTTGAAATTTGATGTTTTTGAATTCGAAAATTCACTTCGAATTCACTTCGACCCTTAGTAAATGTGCCCCTTAATGTTTTTCAGGTATGTATAGAGATATGACTATGAATGGTTTTCAACTGGGTTTATGCCAAATAACAATGAAATGTCAGCTGATGCAATAATGGCTTGATCAAGAAAAAATGTATTAAAAGCCATTATTTCTGTATAAAGTAGGTTCTTAAGGGCGCATGGTAACTTTGGTAACTGACATTTTTTTTTCCTTTGCACAAAAGCTGCAACTTTTTTGGGTCCAGTTTTTTTTTGATGCTAGAAATCCAAAAAAGTCGTATGAAGCACAACTTTTTCAGGATTTATTATGTGACAAAACAATTATGAATACGGAAATACTCCAGTTAAAACCTGTCAAAATCATGTAAAAGTCAATGGCGGATATTCCTTTTAACCCTGGGAGATCTTTCTTCGATGGTTTGAGGTTTTCAAGGTATTTTTAACTCTGGCTTTTGTGCAACAATACAAAAAGTCTTTCAAGTTTTCACAACTTTTCTGTGACTTTTCCCGTTCGTGCTTTTTCAGTTTCTATGTTTTTAATAAATTCCATGACATTTGTGGTTTTTCAGAGTGTGAGTTTAGTATTAGTTTCAAAAACCTCTAAAACCACTAAAATTCAACCTTTAATAAATTGGCCTCCACATGTTGGAAGAAAGATTGTGAATTTCATAGATCGCACCAGTGCATAATGTATGTAATAAAACTGAAAAAATAATTTTTCCAGTTAAAGATTATATTACCTTTTAAAATGCCCAATGTAATAACTGTTTGCTTTTAATACTTTTAATACATCCCCCCCCCTTTAGACCTTTAAGAAACCTGGCCTTCATTTTGTTTTATCCTACATAATACAAATAATACAGAGCATTTTATTAATTCATTTCATATCTCTCCGTGTTCATTATGGGTAAAGGGGAGTTGTCTGAACCTCAGTGAAATTTTATTCATCTCTTGTGTCAAAATGTTTAATGAACGGGTGATGACATCCCTTCGCACCTTAGTCATTCATTAGTTTGCTTATTAATGAGATACGGATTCATTTGAACACACTTCATTTTTAGCTCTTTCATTGTAACATCAACATATTAGTCAGACACAATTCCCTTTTTATTTGGTTGATGTCCTGATTTAATCAGGGATTATTTTGTTTGTTCTGATGAAAGGCATACACGAGAATATAGACAAATCTCAGTTTTCATATAAGGCAACCAAATTAATTTTACCCTTTCTGTTGTGAGAGATGATAAAAAAATAAATAAAAACAAATTGAATTACAAAGGTATTGGCCTCTCAGTAGGAACAATTCTCTTCTTTAATTAGTAGTTTCTATTGGTGATAATGCAAATTCATATTCAAAAAGCAAATATACTGTATAAACTTGCAAGTATTAATATGGACAACCAAATATTTTCTGTGTTCCTTTTTTTCCTGACCCTTATTTGCCATTTTTGGTACTTTGTTATCTATGATTATGATTCCCTCTGTGGAAATAGTTTTTTTTTTTTTTTTGCTTCCACAGGGAAGTTTGATTCATGTTAATGGGCCTGAAGTTTTAGACTTGTTTATGTAGCTGTTGTCCAACTGCACCACAAGTGGATGAGCTTCATGGCAGGGGGTGTGCCATATACAATTAATGGATATGTACAGAGCAATGCCATTTTTTCTAACATAAACACAATTAAGCTGGAAATGTATAGGGTATAGGAACCTCTTTACCCCAACAGCTTATAATGTATTATGTCTCATGAAAAAACAAATTTAGTCATGGAACTAGCTTAAAGACTATAAAATATATCTACTTATAATACACAAAAGCCATGAATATCCTGTAAATTATATCCTTATAAACGGTGAGTAGTGATGTCATCAGTTATAAACGGTGAGTAGTGATGTCATTTCTGTCACATGACTCACTAAAATTTGTGTATTATAATAAATAAAGTACCCCCAGTTGTAAAATATGGGGATATTAGAAGTTACCTCGGAGTTCCATGACCTGTATAAAAACACTCGGCCTTCGGCCTCGTGTTTTTATATGGTCATGAAACTCCTCGGTAACTAATAATATCCTTATATTTTACAAGAGGGGGTACTTTATTCACTATATAGCAGGGCTTTTTAACCATGTTGTTTAGGATGGGTCTCCATGATCCTACTGAACACAGTGACATTTTTCTGTGCAATACATAACTAAATGAGGACTTGTACATATCAGATAAATGAATGGCTGAGTCCATGCAACGTATGTTCTGCACACAACTGTTTTACAACAAGAAGAAACATTTTCCAAATATCATCACCAAATCTCACATTCACAGCAAGTGAATTTGTAATGGAACTTTTTTTTACACCTTTAAATCTAAAACTAAATCTTAACTAAAGAAGTAGGGCAGAAATTTTGTACATTATGTTTTGGGCTTCTATACCAGCCCAAGGCATCTTTTAGCAATAAATAGATGTGCCAAAAAAGATGACCCAGTAGCTCCCCATCTTCTTTTCTGCTGATTCACTGCAGTGCACATGCCATGTGCTGCTGTCAGTTACTGAGCCTAGTGTACAGCACTTAGGGGCCCTATTTATCATGCTGTGTAAAGTACTGGAGAACAGCATCACCAGTGATGTTGCCCATAGCAACCAATCAGATCTTTGAGTTTGTTTTCTAATGTGACTGGTAAAATCCAATTGCTGAATGACCAACATCAGCGGTGATGTTTTCCTCCAATGTTTAACTCATGATAAGTCAATTGCACAGAACACTCAATTTTCCTTATGAGTCCTTTACACTTGGGGGCACATTTACTAAGGGTCAAATTTCGAAGTGAAAAAACTTCGAAATTCGACCATCGAATTGCAATAGTTCAATATTCAAAGCCGAAGTCCAAGTTTTTTTTTAATCAAATATGGCCATATTCGATCGAAGTATACTCGTTCGGTCGATCGATTAAATCCTTCAATTTGAACGATTTAATCCTTTGATCAAACGATTTTAAAAAAAAACGTCAACTTCTAAAAACGTAGCCAAATATTGGCTATAGGTTCTAGGAGGTCCCCGTAGGCTAACATAGCAATTCGGCAGGTTTAAGGTGTCGAAGTCGAAGTTTTTTAAAGAGACAGTACTTCAATTTTCAATGGTCGAATAATACGTTTTTTTCGACGGTCGAAGTACCCAAAAATGAAGTTGAAATTCAAAGTTTTTGAATTCGAAAATTCACTTCGACCCTTAGTAAATGGGCCCCTGGGTGTAGTAGAGTGCTGCTCTTTATCAACTTACAGTTGGATATTAATTTGTGATATTACTATTTTAATAACTGGTGTATTAATATTACACTTACAAACAAAGAGGAATTTAGGTAAATAAAAAGTCCTTAGCCTACAGGGTTCTCAACCTCCTCCTGATTCACTTAAACAAATTGTTTATGAGTTTCTAGTTCTCAGAATCCAATTATGCAGGAAGGATATGTATCAAAGAAACACACACACATACATAATCATACTCATATATAAATATAC
This sequence comes from Xenopus laevis, assembly GCF_017654675.1. Taxonomy (NCBI): domain Eukaryota; kingdom Metazoa; phylum Chordata; class Amphibia; order Anura; family Pipidae; genus Xenopus; species Xenopus laevis. Next base: position 89,408,713 of record NC_054383.1, read on the forward strand.
ACATATATAAACATTTTAATTATAACCGGACACTCATGAACAATTTGGTTAGGTGAAGCAGACACAGGCTGAGGAGCCTGCAGGATGTTTTTTTATTTGCATGAATTCTTCTAGGTTTGCAAGTGTAGTTTTTTTACATATCTGATGGCATGGTTTGTCACAGTATTCATATCAATGACATGGTGATGGCTGAGTCATCTAAATCTAAATGATCTAGATACATTTTCTTCATCTGTAATTGTTCACTCATCACCAAGTTAGTTTGTAGAATACTAAATATACAAATAAAAAGTATAACTGATACAGACTTCCCTGTGGTTACTCCATATGCTCAAGTTGTAATAATTTGTTTATTTGTCTTGCTCTGTCACCTTTGTGCTGTGGCAGCTTTTAAGTAGTAGCTACATGAAAGAGGAGTTCTCATCCTAATTAATTATACATAGTATTCCTTTCCAACCAATCAGTTTGTTATCTAAGGCTGCCCCATGAACTAACCAACACCAATAATAGTGTGTGCCCTAAGGCATGTTTCACGTTCCACTTTCTCATCTGGGTTATCATTCCAACGTATTTTTTGTTACAAGAGCGCTAATAGATTACTCCCTGTTTTTTGCATTTAATGTAATTTTTCATTCTACATGGTTTGTAGAATCTATCATAAAATGTAGTAACACTTTCCATTTTCTGACACATATTGCAATCATCACAAGGGTAGCAACCATATATTTTTGAGGACTTTGGGCCATTTTTAAAGTGACTCTTTGAGAAAAACTCGGGTTTCTTCCGAGTCTTTAACTACCATATCCAACCACAAGCCTTCTTTCAAAAAATCCTCAAAGTCTCGGAGAGCTTGAATTTCAGGGGATAAGGTCTCAATGCTTCCATATCATCTTTAGGCCCAAAATGTTTTTTTAATGATAACTTCCTAGTGAATAGCTTGATATCCTTAACAATTTCAAACATATCAGAGTTATAAGAAGGTGAAAATGACAAACCCCTTAAACCTTCCAATGCTATTCAGTGAGATTGTGATCAGAGATATTAATTGCTCTTAATGTTTGTTCCTTCTCTTTTATGTCCTCCCTGGTGCATAATTTAATCTCAACTTGTCTCTTAATATGGTCATTTCTTTCTCACACTTCCCTGATTTCCAAGTACCCGGTTCCCTAAAAAAAAGTATAATTCAAGGAATCCTTTTCAGGAAGTATTAAATATTTAGGCGATGAATCCTCAGGTTTCTCCTTAAGATCTAGGTGAAATCTCATTTTACTTGTTCTACTGAGTGTTTTATCCCCTATGTCGGATGTTTCATAACCTGAACCCCCCTCTTGATTTAAATTTCCTTCTCCCATGTGACCAACAATATGTTTAGTTAACCACATAATCTTTATGATCTCTCTGTCGTTTTGTCTTTTTAGTTTCTAATAAGGTCTCTAATTTATCCACTTCCTTTGTAATGTTCATATATTTTAGATTCACTTCACCATCGATTTTCAATAAATCCAGTTTATCCAAGTTAGATTATTTGGTTTGTTCCTGGACCTTGGTGTACTCAGGCTCAGTGGGAACATCCAGATGGTTAGGACACCGGGAGCCAAAGAGCAAGCACTATATTAAAGTGTGGCAGGAAGTGGTCATAACACCTCTTGGCCAATAACTGGGTTAGGTAAATGATGAACTAGATAGAGGGCTTTTGCCCAGCAACTATGGAAATGAAGAAGGGTAGGGATTTAAAGCCATAGGGGCACATTAACCCTATGGGTCCCTACACTACTTTTCACTCGGTTAAAATTAATTGAAATAACATAAAAGTGTATATTCACAAATAGTTGGCACTAGTCACTTTCACAACCACAGGGGTAAAGAGGAATAATCTTTACAGAAATTGTGAGATTTTAAAAGTCATTTGAATATCTGTATAAGCCTACATTTAAGTATAAATAGTTGAAAGCGGTTTCTTTCACTATATCTTGTATACAAATAATTTTGTTCCCCCTTAATCTATTTAGTTTGGTTAGAGCAAACTTGGTCACTACTAATCATCTAATTGGTTTTGGGATAAAAGTAATAAAAAGTAGTTAAGTAGATATAGGGGCATATTTATTATGCTGTGTAAAAAAAACCAGCAGGATAATACACAACACATCTCCAGGCTTCACCGTGTAAAAGACAAATTTTTTCTTAGAGTGACTTCCGCAGGAAGCAATGTAAAATAACGGCGCCAAATCTGGTGGTCGCATGACATAAAATTACACACACCTTGATAAATTCAGTGTTTATTTTACACAACTTTTTACACTGTTTTTCTGCTAATTTAATTTTACATGGTATAATAAATGTGCCCCCCGGTGTACAAAAAACTCCTGCCTTAAATTTACTCACTTTTACTCACTTAATGCTGAGTTCTATAGTGTCACTGGAACTTCAGAACAACAACTATTTTTTAGGAGTTAAACACAATGGTGCATTTTGAATGATGGACACACTTTGAATTTTGGAGTATGTGTGCCAAGAATGATAATTCGCTACAACATAGGCAAGTTCCTATGCAAGTTACTAGGGGGCAAATTTACTTACCTCCGAAATTGCGCCAGCGACGGTTTCACTGACATCACAACACTTTGCCAGTCTCAGATTGGCCAGGACAATGCTAATTCACGAAAATCCGAAGTTGCGCCCAGGGTTCCCAAATGCTTGCGAAGTTGCGCTAGCGATAGTACAATAAGCAGTTCGAAGTTACACTAGCGATGCCTAATTAGCATACGATGTGAAGTTAAAGTACAATGGACGTATATGTTGCAGCAAATACATTACACTACACAAGGCCAGGGAACCTTAATAAAATAAAATAGGGGTGTTATATTGCCCTACACATGAGCCCAGTGTAGTTTAGGTGCCATATGTTAGGAAATGTAGGGGGGAAGGATGGAATCCAATAAAAACATTTACAATCTTTTTCAGCCTATCACTCTTAAAAAGTAAAAGACACCAGCGTTTTTTGGGACTTCTGCATCTTAGTGAATTTGCGTAGTTACATCCATTTGCCAGAGCGAAAATTCGCCTGGCGTTTTAGAGTGCGAAGTAGCGCTAGAGTCTATCTCCTTTGCTAGTGAATTTACACCAGTGCCCGTTAGTAAACTGGAGACTTTCCAAAATGACGTCATGCTGGCGAAGTTTCGCCAGCGTTAGTCACTTTGCTCCTTTAGTAAATTTGCCCCTATGAGTGCAATTTTTAGCGATTAATTTAATATTTTTTTTACTGTAATACATTTTAGATAACCCAGCACAATTTTTGTTTTTAAAACATACTTGAGGCTTGAAGTTAGACAAGGAGAAAATTCATACATTCGTTAATATACCCCAAGGTGCTCTATGGGCAAATCAAATTGGTGTAAAGATTTACTGTACTCTAGTGAATACATGTTCTCTGGAGGGATAAACTGCACTTTAGTATCTGGCAGTCTGAAGGATGAATCTGGATTTGGCAGGTTTTGTATTTGATTCATAATTTTTATTGGGTCAACAATCTCAAGAAAATACTCAAATTTAATATATGGTTTACATTTTTCCTTGCCTTGTCACGATTTCTTCTTGCAATGCGGTTTGCTTGGAACTTCTACATGATTCTGCAAGCTTTCAGATGGCAACGTTTTACACTGGAGTTTTTGCTTTTTTTGTTTGATAAATATATAAAAAAAATTACCATTAAAAACATTATTATTATTATTGCTACCATTTTTAGAACAAAAAAAATTGAACCACATCAGCAAAAATAAATGTTGGTAAATATCCCCCTTTGTGTGCCCCTACTGCAGAGCTTTGCATAATGTTATCAATACTTTGGGCTTTGTCCATTCCATAAACCTTGTTGAATCTAAACTGGTGACCAGAAACATGCACAATAGACCAGGACCATGGTTCAGCTTTTATTGTGAAGCTGCCTGAGATGGCTGTCACAAACAAAACTTTGCAGCTCTGCATATCTCTTGGCAATACGAATGCAGCATAAAGTTTAGAAGGGGGAGTTGAGACCAGTGTAATGTTGCTATTTTTAAAATAATCATAGAGGAGGCATTTGTTTTCTTTTAAAACCTCAGAATTTGATTTCCCGTGGTTTTGAGAAACATTGTTAAGAAATAGTACTCATATTTTTTCAGAATATACAGTGATAACATTTTAAAGAAGCCTACATGTTTACACATGGAAGAATAAAATTGTTGAGTGTTTAATTTAGTTGTAAATTTATAAATTGCAATGTTAGCAAACATGTTGTTTTTTTACCATTGTGCGGTTTCTATTTTTACTATGTTTATTTGGTTAAAAATGATAAAAAGATATGTAATACTGTATAAAACCAGAGTTTCTTTAAAGGAGAACTAAACCCTAAAACTTATTATGACTAAAAATGCCATATTTTATATAATGAACTTATTGTACCAACCTAAATGTTCAGCTTCTCAATAGCAGCAATGATCCAGGACTTCAAACTTGTTACAGGGGGGTCACCATCTTGGAAAGTGTCTGAAACACTCACATGCTCAGTAGGCTCTGAGCAGCTGTTGAGAAACTAACCTAATTTTCAGCAGGAAATAAGATTGGCCTGTAATATAAGATGATGATACAGGGCTGATTATTAAATTCTGATGCTAGATGCTCTGGTTTCTGTGCTGCCATGTAGTAATTATTTGTATTAATTACTAATCAGCCTTATTTTGTGACATTTTCCGTATATACTCGAGTATAAGCCGACCCGAGTATAAGCCGAGGTACCTAATTTTACCTACGAAAACTGGGAAAACGTATTGACTCTAGTATAAGCCTAGACACAACTACAGCCCTGTCTCCCAGCAGCGCACATTCTGCCAAAGCGACCCCCCAGCGATCAACCGGACTTCTTTGCAAAGTTGATGGTGACAGAGAATTGCCAAACGGATTACTGTGTGCATTGTCCCACTGTCCCACTACCATGTGCAGAGGGTGCTGTTTGATATTGCCATCACTGTTAATCTTTCGTATAACCAACAGAGGGCGCTGTGTGATATTGCAGTCACTGTTATTCTTTCATATAACCAACAGAGGGCGCTGTGTGATATTGCAGTCACTGTTAATCTTTCATATAACCAACAGAGGGCACTGTGTGATATTGCAGTCACTGTTATTCTTCCATATAACCAACTGATGGCGCTGTGTGATATTGTAGTCACTGTTATTCTTTCATATAACCAACAGAGGGTGCTGTGTGATATTGCAGTCACTGTTATTCTTTCATATAACCAACAGAGGGCACTGTGTGATATTGCAGTCACTGTTAATCTTTCATATAACCAACAGAGGGTGCACTGTTATTCTTTCATACAACCAACAGATGGCGCTGTGTGATATTGCAGTCACTGTTATTCTTTCATATAACCAACAGATGGCGCTGTGTGATATTGCAGTCACTGTTATTCTTTCATATAACCAACAGAGGGTGCACTGTTATTCTTTCATATAACCAACAGAGGGTGCTGTGTGATATTGCCATCACTGTTATTCTTTCATATAACCAACAGATGGCGTTGTGTGATATTGCAGTCACTGTTATTCTTTCATATAACCAACAGAGGGCGCACTGTTATTCTTTCATATAACCAACAGAGGGCATTGTGGGATATTGCAGTCTCTCCGTAAGTGTACTGTTGGTATAGGAATGATTAAAAGTGACCGCAATCTCAGCTACTCGGGTTGGGTACCGCTGACCCGAGTATAAGCCGAGGTAGACTTTTTCAGCACATTTTGGATGCTGAAAAACTCGGCTTATACTCGGGTATATACGGTATATTCTATATAATGTGCATCTGCCCCTAAGCTCAGTAACTGACAGCAGCACAGAGCATGTGCAGTGAATCAGCAGAAAAGAAGATGGGAATCTACTAGGGCTTCTTTGGAGACACAGATCTTTACTGCTAAATAGCTGTGGTTGCCTTGGGCTGGTACAGAAGTCCAAAGCATAATGTACAATATTTATAGCTACTTCTTTAGTTAAGCTTTAGTTTTCCTTTAACTGATTATCAGAGATTGCCATTGTTGTAATTATTTAACCCATGTGCTTCATACTATTTAAATAACAAATAAATCATTGTGAAACAAGGGCCATATTTATGCACTAACACTAAACTACATTTACAGTGTTGCATGATTTCTTCTTGCAATTCTGTTTGCTTGGAAGCAATTAACCTCTAAGTAACCTGTTTTATAGTAGAGTAGGACAGGTTTCTGGGAGTTTCTGTGAGGTGAAGGAATGGTTACCTGACCTGACCCATGGACAATTCAGGAATGAACCATTGATAGAAAAATAGGGGAAAATAGGAAGTGCTTAGGGAAGTTCTAAAGATCAAAGTGTATCTTTATAAGGCACATGTTGACAATATCTTAAGTATGCTTGGAGTCATAATCCAGTGAATCCAATGCAGCTTTGTCAGCTTTCTTAGACTGGAAATCCAAATTAGTTAGATCATTGCCATAGTTATCTTCCTCAAAATATGACTATATATGTTGAAGTATATTGCAGTGCTGAATATAAAGTGAGGAGAATTTTATCAGATCCCCTTTTTTATGCCACTGATATGAATGTGTTCTCTGAATAAAACACATGGCTACTTCCCTTAACAGGTCAAGTCTTCTAAATAATTCATACCAGGCAGAATAAATCATTACAAATGGGTTGAGGCGCTACTGATTAGAAGAGCCCCTAGTGCCTAAACCTATAGTCCCATGGTGAGACTGTAGCTATACTCATGTCTAGTCACCCATAGAAAAAAAGGGGGTTGTGGATGCACTCCTAAGGCTAAGTAAAAATGTATTAAAGTACAATGGAAGTGCTACTGACTTTGCCAAATTAATCAGTGCACATTCCCTGGGCCCCTATCTAAGTAATTCAGTATAAATGCAAGTGCATGTGTTCACAAAGACAGGGGTTTTAGTTACAATGATCATAAAGTTGATAAGCCACCATACCACATCAAGGTAAACCCCACATGGTGGTCCCTAACTTGTTTACCTCTAGTCATAGTATAAAGGATCTTGGGCCTCTCTGCATAGTAGCATTGATTGAAGTAAATGCCTGCTGAATCTTGGTTTCAGTCTGAAGGCTATAGTCACCTATAGTCACCCATAGCATCAATTATAGGTGTGTGTGTGTTTTATTTTAAATGCTACCAGCTAACTGGTTGTTAAAGGTGACTAGACCAGTAGCAGGTTTTGCACCTTTTATTACATTACTCCTAAATGTAGTCAAAACAATATTTTACTGGTGTGCAGGAATTACAATACTGAAATTTTGGATAAAGCTTTTGTGTTTACATTAGTACACAATAATATTTCTAATTATTTGACCATTAAGAGTTAGATTTATGAGTATTGAGTTGTGTCTTCCATGAAAATGTTCCACGAGTTTTTGAGGTTATTTTTTGGTCAAAAAAATAACACTTTTGGGTTGAAAAAATTTAATTTTTTTATTTTATTTTTTATTTTTAAAAACATGAATTTTTCAATATTTTTTTACTCTGACACTGGAAATAATCTGAAAATACACCATCTCTAGAACCTTGCGAGGTCATGTAGGAGTCAATGGCAGAGGTCCCTTGAACCATATTAAGATGTTAGTAGCCTTTATGATGCTTGAGTTTTTTTGGTGTGTTTCACTGAAAACTCGATCTATTCGAGTTTGCAGGTCATTAAACCTGAACTCGCTGATTCAGGTTTTTTCCATTTCAGTTTTTTCTTAAATTAGAAACCATTCGAGTTTAATTCATTTGAAGTATAAAAAACTCTAAAATTCGACCTTTGATAAATAATCCCATAAATGCTAAATTACACAATAGCCAATGTTTTCACCTGTGAATATAATGTGATTTTTTTTTTTTGCAACTAGTTGGTTCTTTGAATAAAAGCAATAGAGTTTCTTAGACTTGGATTTGACATAATACAGTATATCCTTATTGCACTTGGTTAATTAGCTTTATACTTGAACTATCTTTTTTACATACTGTAATTAAAGTAAAGAGAGCTACAGTAGAAGTATTCATTAAAAAAACAACTCAAAAACAGAATAAATATTTAGCTGTGTAAACACGAGAAATATTGCAAAACTACATATAAAACATTTATTCTGGACATTCTAAACACTCTTTATGCCCCTTAATCCTTAACAGAAAAACATAAGTAGTAAGTGTATTCATAAACCTCAATGTGTTTTCTGTTGTTAATCTTCTCACTGTATACTCAAGTTCTATATCCTAACAGCATTTCCAGAGGCATAAATTACAATAATTAATTGTTTATATTTTTGTCTTTTTAAGCCAAACCTTCCAGAAACATTTTGAAATATATAAATTGTGAATTTTGCTATTTAACATTTTGTTGGAGTCACGCAATTCCTGTCTAGGGCATATATTTAGAAATATTATTGTAATTTTAGTGAATGAGCCACAGTGAGTTTGTTATTGGTACAGTAAAATAGTTTTTTAAAGTTTCACCATTTTCAAAAAATAAAATTACCTCACATACACACCAAATTAGTAGATGTAATCTCAAATAAAAAAGTGTTGGACATATGTTGATTTCTAAGGGGCCAATTTATTTAGCTGCAATTTTTTCAGGAGGAGCTTTTTGACAAAAAAAAATCCCAAAAAATTGTGGGAATAAAAGTGTGACTTTTTCTGGATTTATTTTATGACAAAACTACAAAAATTCTGAATATGAAAATATTCCAGCTAAAACCTGTCAAAAATATGTAGAAGTCAGGAATTACAATACTGAAATTTTGGATAAAGCTTTTGTGTTTACATTAGTACACAATAATATTTCTAATTATTTGACCATTAAGAGTCAGATTTATGAGTATTGAGTTGTGTCTTCCATGAAAATGTTCCACGAGTTTTTGAGGTTATTTTTTGGTCAAAAAAAATAACACTTTTGGGTTGAAAAAATTTAATTTTTTTATTTTATTTTTTATTTTTAAAAACATGAATTTTTCAATATTTTTTTTACTCTGACACTGGAAATAATCTGAAAATACACCATCTCTAGAACCTTGCGAGGTCATGTAGGAGTCAATGGCAGAGGTCCCTTGAACCATATTAAGATGTTAGTAGCCTTTATGATGCTTGAGTTTTTTTGGTGTGTTTCACTGAAAACTCGATCTATTCGAGTTTGCAGGTCATTAAACCTGAACTCGCTGATTCAGGTTTTTTCCATTTCAGTTTTTTCTTAAATTAGAAACCATTCGAGTTTAATTCATTTGAAGTATAAAAAACTCTAAAATTCGACCTTTGATAAATAATCCCATAAATGCTAAATTACACAATAGCCAATGTTTTCACCTGTGAATATAATGTGATTTTTTTTTTTTGCAACTAGTTGGTTCTTTGAATAAAAGCAATAGAGTTTCTTAGACTTGGATTTGACATAATACAGTATATCCTTATTGCACTTGGTTAATTAGCTTTATACTTGAACTATCTTTTTTACATACTGTAATTAAAGTAAAGAGAGCTACAGTAGAAGTATTCATTAAAAAAACAACTCAAAAACAGAATAAATATTTAGCTGTGTAAACACGAGAAATATTGCAAAACTACATATAAAACATTTATTCTGGACATTCTAAACACTCTTTATGCCCCTTAATCCTTAACAGAAAAACATAAGTAGTAAGTGTATTCATAAATCTCAATGTGTTTTCTGTTGTTAATCTTCTCACTGTATACTCAAGTTCTATATCCTAACAGCATTTCCAGAGGCATAAATTACAATAATTAATTGTTTATATTTTTGTCTTTTTAAGCCAAACCTTCCAGAAACATTTTGAAATATATAAATTGTGAATTTTGCTATTTAACATTTTGTTGGAGTCACGCAATTCCTGTCTAGGGCATATATTTAGAAATATTATTGTAATTTTAGTGAATGAGCCACAGTGAGTTTGTTATTGGTACAGTAAAATAGTTTTTTAAAGTTTCACCATTTTCAAAAAATAAAATTACCTCACATACACACCAAATTAGTAGATGTAATCTCAAATAAAAAAGTGTTGGACATATGTTGATTTCTAAGGGGCCAATTTATTTAGCTGCAATTTTTTCAGGAGGAGCTTTTTGACAAAAAAAAATCCCAAAAAATTGTGGGAATAAAAGTGTGACTTTTTCTGGATTTATTTTATGACAAAACTACAAAAATTCTGAATATGAAAATATTCCAGCTAAAACCTGTCAAAAATATGTAGAAGTCAGATGTCCCTTTTACAACTGGAAGATCTTTCTTTGCTTATTTTTGACACTGACTTTTATTCAAGTTTATTTTTTATTTATTATTTAATGACATCTGTAGTTTTTAGAACGTTTTGTTTTAGAAAACAGCTCTTGGTATGGTGGGTATGCAAATAAAGCACTCAAGATTAAGCCTGAATTGAACACAAACCTCAGAGTATGTTTTAGAGGAGTTAAAAAAGATCAAAAAGCCAAGGTGATATTTCGATATTTAATTAACCCTCGATATTCGACTGGGAATGAAAATCCTTCGACTTCGAATATCGAAGTCGAAGGATCTTGCGCAAATACTTCGATCAAACGATCGAAGGAATAATCGTTCGATTCAAAGGATTTTAATCCAACGATCGAAGGATTTTAATCCAACGATCGAAGGATTATCCTTCAACCAAAAAAACTTAGCCAAGCCTATGGGGACCTTCCCCATAGGCTAACATTGGGTTCAGTAGCTTTTAGGTGGCGAACTAGGGGGTCGAAGTTTTTTCTTAAAGAGACAGTACTTCGACTATCGAATAGTCGGACAATTTTTAGTTCGAATCCTTCAATTCGAAGTCAAAGTCGTAGTCGAAGGTCGAAGTAGCCCATTCGATGGTCGAAGTAGCCAAAAAAACTTTAGACTTTAGAGGTAGCTGAAGCAGTAATCTCTAGTAAAATGCCCTCTGTATTGCCACCAATAGCACAAGTGAACCATTGGCAAGTATTTCAAATGCTAAATTATTGACTGATTCCAGACTTGTTTAGTACTCAGGGATCATTTTCAGTTTATGGAGATGAGACAAACAATGCTCCAGTGCATTCATGCACTTTCAGTAGTGTTCTGCCCAAACCTTAAGCCCAAACAACTATCATAATAAATTTGACTATTTGACGTCTAAAACTTGCCAAATTGCTGTTTAAGTCAATGGGAAAGGGATAGGTATCAATTTTGAGTTGTTTGCAGCCTTCCTGACGTTCAAGTTTTTTTCTGAGAAAAACGCAAATCAAGGTTTCAAATTCAATTTGATTCGAGTTTTCATTCCATTAATCCAAGTTTAAAAGATTTAAGTTTTTTAATTTAAAACTAACATGAATTTGAAATTCGACCTTTGATAAATGTGCCTCTTAAAGTACATGAAGGCCAGATTAGTGCTGACACAGCTGATATACAACAAAATCTGTGATCAAATGGATGAGGGTATGAAGGAGAACTTCAGTGAATAGGATAATAAAGCCTGGACATTTCAAAGATATGTTCATGAATAATGATAACATGACAGTGGCTGAACTCAAGGATTTCCTATAAACACACCTTGGGGAAAAGAGCTGCACAGAGTTATTCCAAGAATTTATGTGCACCCAATATAAAGAAGTACTGAAACAGGATAGAGCGTTCGCACACCCACGGCAGTCCTTGGCGATTGTAGCTTGGTGCTCAGTATGAGAGGACACGGCAGCCTCCCAGGCAATTCAGGAAAAGGAAGATACTGGCACACAAAGCATTTGCAGCAGGTAAACCAACGTTGCACATTCCGCACTTTTTGAATTAAAGCAAGGTTTACCTGCTGCAAATGCTTTGTGTGCCAGTATCTTCCTTTTCCTGAATCACCCAATAGAAAGAACATGAGAGTCCACAGCAGTTCCTACACCGGGTCATGGGGTTAAAAAGACAAGTTCTTTTCACATCCAAAAAAGTAGATTCCACATTAAATATCACCCAGATACAGTGAAGGATATATTTTTGCACACATAGTAGTGCACGCAAATGCAAATGCTTCTCAGCTAGGAACAGTAAAAGTGAAAGACAAACAAAGAGACAAGGTCAGTCATGATAGTAAGATTGAAGCTGATGTCATACTCCAGTTGACTGAAAAGATTGACCAGCTTACTAAAGTAATCAACTCAATTAGGACACCACCTAAGCAACCAGAATTGACTCAACATGGTGGCCCAGGTCACAACAGCTCTTCAACAAGGGAAAGAGGGAAAAACTATGCTTGAACAAAGTGTAGTAAACAGCATCTCTGAAATTGTAATTGTTCCTGATTGTGTAGTGGAGAGGACCACAGAGCTATTGGTTGTTTAAAGAACTCCAAGTTGCAAGGAAACAAGAATCAGTCACTAAACAGGGCAAAAAGTGACGGGGCCACCTCAACAGTCCCAACCTGATAACTTCACCTTTGTAAGAAGTAACCCCAGGGCTCATTACTCTATAACCAAACCCATCAGAGCCAATAGCAAAGAGAAAGGAACAGATCATCAAACTTACCAAACACCTACCCAGCTTGTTTGTATTTACACTTCACACTGATGCTTCAGAACAGGGCTTGGTGCAGTTCTATATCAGCATCAAGATGGGAAGCTATGAGTAATAGAATATGGTTCCAGTACATGAACTCCTACAGACTAAAACAACTACAGACTAAATAGTGGGATGCTTGAGTTTTTGGCTTTAAAATGGCCTGTGTGTCAGAAGTTCAGAGATTCCATGTATTATGTTCCACAATTCACTGTATACACAGATAACCACTGACATATGGCATGAGTAATGCAAAGATAAATGCAGTAGGCCATCTCTGGGTCAATGTTAAATACAGTCCAGGAAAAATATACATTGATGCTGACACACTGTCTTCTATCTCATTGGATGTTGATAGATATATGGCACAGTGTACAGAAGATTTGTAACAATATGTAGTTTGTGCCACTTGGGATGGTAGTAAAGCAGCCCATAAGGGAAATATTATATGCATTGCTGCTTTCAACATTGATGCAAAAACTCATGGGAAGCCTTCAACAATACTACCAGCAATCAGTCCTAATGAATTGGTGAGAGCCCAGTGAGAGGATTCAATGATTGGGGAGGTCATTAGATAAAATTACAAACCAATAACTTTGGCTCTGTGTCACTACTCATTTACTTTAACACAATCACTGTTGCCACAGCCTCACTGTGGGCCTGTAACACAACCATATGCTGTTTTTGAGAAAAAAAATATATACAGGTATAGGATCTGTTATCCAAAATGCTCGGGACCTGAGGTTTCCGGATAAGGGGTCTTACTGTCATTTTGATCTCCGAACATTAAGGGGGTTATTTATCAAAATCCGAATTCATCTCATTATTTCCTGAAATATACTCTGGCCAATCCGCAAGGGTTATTTCGCTCTTATTTATCAATACATTTTCCCTAACAATTGCAGTTTGGGAAAAAAACTAAAAAAAAAAATGTTAAATCTGTTATCCAAAACGCTCGGGAACTGAGGTTTTCCGGATAAGGGGTCTTTCTGTCATTTTGATCTCCGAACATTAAGGGGGTTATTTATCAAAATCCGAATTCATCTCATTATTTCCTGAAATATACTCCAGCCAATCCGCAAGGGTTATTTCCCTCTTATTTATCAATACATTTTCCCGAACAATTGCAGTTTGGGAAAACACTAAAAAAAAATGTTAAAATCATATGAAATTTGAATTGTACAAATTTTGGGGATTTTCCACCCAAAAATCCAATTATTTTGGCTTTTTGCATGAAAAACCGAAAAATTTTCGGATTCAGACTTTTTCCATGCTCGAAGTATGATAAGTCCCAAAAAATTCTAGGTTTTTTTTCACAAAAAATTTGGATTTCATAGTAAAAAAAAAACCTCAATTTTTTTGAGTTTTTGGCATTTGGATATAACCCCCTTTGTCTACTAGAAATTATTTGAACATTAAGAAATTGTAATAGGATTGTTGTGTGTTCAATAAGGACCAATTATATCTTAGTTGGAATCAAATACAGTTTCAGGATCAGGTTAATATCAATACTTTTAAAAAAAAAAATGCAGTAGTAACCCTTTAACAAAACACAACATTTTATTGACTTCCAAGTAATAGAAAAGCTCCTGATAGACCAAGTATTATTTTTTTAATGTTACCTTTCAATCACTGACATTTTATGGAATAACAGAGAAAGATGAGTGGGGAAAATGACTTCAAGCAACCGAATTAGTGCAAAACAAAAGTGCAAAAGGTTTTCAGTTTGTTCAATGCCTTCCTCCTAGGTACCAGGTGAATTGCATTCACATTGCTGTCTAGTTAAATTTAACAGCTTGACACACAGATTTCTTTGGTCTTGTGAAATTGGCTGACTTCCTAAGCAATAAAGCAGACATAACGGCAAGAATATTTTTCCTGCTGTGACATAAGTACAGTAAATACTTCAATTTTATTTTGCTTTGTACGAAACCAACAATGTGACAGGTGGATACTTGAGAAAAAGAAAAAAGTCAGAACAGAAATTGGAACAGGTGGATTGTCTTAAGGAATCCAGAGTAAGATGTTCTTCAGAAATCAACACTCAATAAGTATTTATTGCACAGTGTGAACTTTTTTTGGAACTTTATATTAAAAATAGAGAAAATCTCTATGCTATCTATTCAAGCTGCTGTCTGGAGCAAGATACCTTACATTTTCATTATGCAAATTAACTATAGATAATTTATAGACTGCTTTTTCTCAGTTTTTTTTTTTTTTTGCCAAAATGCACAATAATGTATCTGAAGTATCCACATAACATAATTGAGGATTGTATGGGTGTAAATTTATTAAAATATCCAATTTGATTTTTATCTTGTGCAGTTTCTTTTTTTAGTTAAACCATTGTATGTAGATGTAACTAGTAGAAAAATGGCTTGTTGCTTCCTATTTACCTTAGAGAGGTAGTTTAGAATTGGAAGAAGTAGGAGACAAATGTAATAGACTAGTAGGTAAAGGAAGATTATGCAGAAGACTATATCCATTTAATATTAATTATATTTGCAATTAACAGTTTTAAGGGGCATACTGTAGATGCACTCCAGATGAGTATAAACTGGGTATATCCAGGAAGAGGAGACACATACACAAGTACAAGTCTTGGGGTGAGGAAAGGCTGGATAAGAAGGAGCAAAACCATAAAAAAAGGTATTGCAGCCTATTAGAGTCCACAAGGAGAATCCCCATGGGGAGGGGGAATGGAGGGTTCTTATTTGACTGAAGCTAAATTTAAAGCTTACCATAATCAGTGTGTGATTGTTTTGGCATTTATCAGGGCTAGGTAATCAGTTACTATTTGAGGTTGGGGTGATGTGGATGCCTGTACTGTGAGTGGGGATGGAATGATGTGCTGGTAATGTTGTGGTCAGGTGTATTGTGACAGTGTTCCTGGGTGTTGGGTGAATGAAGCACTTGCCTCGGTGCCAACATAGCTTTGCCCAGCCCTGATACATCCCCGGTCCCCTTTTTCACTAGTAATCTAGTATCTATGCAAGTGCTTTGAAAAAAACTTTGAAAAACAGGGGTTTTTTAGTTACAAAATTCATGATCATAAAATTGAAAAGCTATCAAAAAAAAAGTGATCCCTTATCAAATTTATTTATCCCGTGGTAGAAGCAGAGGTCTGACCTTAGTCAGTAAGAAATATTAGATTAAAAAGAAAAAAGTACCCCACTTGCTTGGAAAGCTACCATACCATGTCAAGGTATCCCATATGGTGGTCCTAACTGTGTACCCCTGGTCATTTTTAATAGTCTGCCTAGATAAGTGTCCGATAAAAACTAAATATATAAGTAACCCAAGCAATATTGATTAAAAAAATAAACAACTTTAAAAATCACATAATGTGCTAACATTTATTAAGCAATAATAGGTTATATAAGAAAAACATTTACACAATGCAACAAAAAAGTCAAAAATAGAGAAAAAGCTTCATTATATTTTTTGTGCTTGTTATGTGCTTATCTATTATATTACTCAAATAAGGTAAAAAATGTTCAATATGCCAAGATATTAATGGATACAACAATAAACCATTTCTGTAAGTGGATAATGGCTAGAACTGTGTAGCCATGAAGAGTAAAAAATATTACAAGAAAGCATTGCTTAACAGGAACACATAGAAATGGAAGACTCTTCCAGAACATTTAGTAGGACTTTAGAAATAAATGAAATATAGTGATGAGTCAGATTTTAAGCAATTTGTAATACATTTAAAACTGAAAGCTTCTTTCCTTTTCAGATTAGCACTCTACTTATATCAGGACAAAAAATGCTCTCCTTTGGTATTTTTATGATATGGTAGTTATTTTAATCCTTTTTTGATGGTAAGAAAAGGATCAAAGGCTTTATTTGACAATGCACAAGGGACTTCGGATAGATACGCTATGGCTTTTAGAAGTTTATTTTCATAAAACTCAGTTTCAATTGTTTATTGCGATCATGACAGCAGCAGAAAAAGACAATTGCAAGGGCATGGAAAACCAAACACATTTCTGTTGATTTTATAAAACATAAGGTAGACTGGACCATGGTGCAGGATTAAATGTCCAGTATTCTCTCAGATTTTCACAAGTAATTTTTACTGGAGAAACAGCTTGCTTGCCTTTTTAAGCATCTGACAAATGGCTACCAAACCATGATTATGAGGTTTCTGTCATGGGAAGGGCCACTTATCAACGTTCTTATTTTAGTGGTTTTAGAGGTTTTTAAAACCACAAATAAACTTATTTTCTCTAAAGCCAGGAATGCCATTTCATTTATTAAAAGATCCAAATATAAAAAGCATTTTAAAAATTACTGAATGATACTTAAAATATCTGAAAACCTCTAAAAATTACTAGAGAAAAAAACCTCTAAATGTCTGAATGGCTAGAAAATAGTCCAAAGCTCCTATTGACCTATATAGGACTATTGCAAATGAATTTGGAGCAGGCACTCAAATAAAGGCAATCTTCCATCAAATAGTTGAAGTGACGTAAAAATATTTAATGTGTCCCCTGTCTTACGCATTTTGTGTTATAAACACTAAGGGGCACATTTACTATGGGTCAAATATCGAGGGTTAATTAACCCTCGATATTCGATCATTGAAGTTAAATTTTTCGACTTTGAATATCGAAGTCGAAGGATTTACCACAATTCGTTCGATCGAACGATTCGAAGGATTTGAATCCATCGATCGAACGATTTTCCTTCGATCAGAAATTGCAAGGAAAGCCTATGGGGACCGTCCCCATAGGCTAACATTGGTGCTCGGTAGGTTTTAGGTGGAAAAGTAGGTGGTCGAAGTTTTTTTTAAACAGACAGTACTTCAACTATCGAGTGGTCGAATAGTCAAATGATTTTTAGTTCGAATTGTTCGATTCTAAGTCGCAGTCGAAGTTCGAAGTAGCCAATTCGATGGTCGAAGTAGCCAAAAAAATACTTTGAAATTCGAAGTATTTTTTATTCTAATCCTTCACTCGAGTTTAGTAAATGTGCCCCTTAATCATAGGCTGAATTTACAGAGCTTAAACACCAGTATTTAAACAAGTGTGCACCAATCACAACACAGCATCAATTATTGAGTGATCCAATCCCTGAATACACCACAAAAAGCCAACCCCTATGTGCAATTATCTCAGGTGTAACTATTTGATGGAAGATTGCCTTTATTTGAGTGCCTGCTACAAATTCATTTATGATTGTCTGCTCCCAATGCTGAGGGCTCAGGGCTGTGCACCTGGGCCACTTCCCCCATGTGGAGAGTAAACATTCTACCTTATGGAGACCCTTCTCCCTGAATTTGTTTACTATGTTGGAATACTGTATATTCGTTTTAATATTTTTTTATTTTTACATCTTGCATTTTTAGAGTTTTACAGAAATTATTATTAGAAAAAACTATTTTGTAGAGAAAAAGTACAATTTATGAAAAAAATATAGAAATGTCATTTAATCGACCCCTAAGTTAAATTCTTTGTTTAACTCTTATGACAACTGTCAATGTGTTTGTTTAAAAATTATTTATATAAAAATTTATTATTTATATAAAAATTTATGTAAAAATGATTATATTTAGGGAATTCATCATAACAAAAGTAGGCCCCTAGGTAGAGATTGAGGTGAATTATTATCCTGAACCTAAACCTGAGACTATAAGAGGTTAAAAGTAAAAAAGTACAAAAGTGAACATGCAGTTTAAATCTCAAACATGTCCAATCAGAAACTTGCTCATGCAATTTATATACTCTGTCTTACCATAATACCTAAAAATAATGTGTCAATAATATGTTACTCAAATTTACATATCTGTTACAAGTGCAACTGGACAATTCCTTAAGAAATATAAATGCCGGTACAAACACTCAGATTTCTTTAAAGCAAAACATTACATTAAAACATAATGATGAGATTTATAACAGTCAAATATATTTTTGTCATGTTTGTTTCATAAAGTCTAATTATCCAAAGAAACACACAACAGAAGTTTTCAGAGATAGGTTGTAATTTCTTACCCTGATTAACGCTGACAAGTGGTGTCACAACAATTTATTGTTTTAATTTAGCTTTGTTCTGTTATGGAAAAAAAGATAAGAATGAAATGGATTTGCAAGTCTTATATTGTAATAAACACAGCAAAAACACTTCTATTGTGTTAATTTGGTATTGTAAGGAATTATCCCTCTGCTGGGGCTTAAACCTTTTGTACTGTAGCCTGTTCCCCTACCTCTTTACTATTCTGGCAAGTTTGAGGTATGGGGTTACCCTTTTCTGAGAATCCTATGACTAGCCCTGGCACTGTTAATTACTCAGCTGCTCTGTTAATCGGCAGGTGCAGCCTTTTCCTTATTAGCTCCCAGCAGAGGGCCCTTATAAAAACCATGTACTAGCTTCCCTCCCTGCCAGTTCATAGTTCTGCTTCCTGCTGGTCACCCGGTCATTGTTCTTGTTGCCTATCTCCAGTTTAAACCCTGTTCAAGGACTCTCCCCCATGCTGAAGTTCCCAAATTATGTCCTCCTTTGTGGCTGAACTGTATCTATTTTGGACATTTGTTGTTAATTTTACTACTGAGCCAGTAAGTTGATTTTCTCTTTTTGTTGGCTAATAAACACCTGTTTGCAAGCATCTTTACCAGCCTACTCCCATTTAGTTACACTTTAAATACTGACCCAGTAGCACTGCTGGTCATTCCAGTGTGGGGTTTGGCCTACTGGGCATGACATTTATTACATGTTGTGCAGTAGATTTCCATTTCTTAAATGTTATGATCTTTATACTGTACCCCATTTAAATGATGCATCCAGAAACTTGTTGGCATCCTTTGTAATGTCATTAAAATAACCTCAAGTCTTTGAATATTTATAGACCACATCCAACAGTTCCATCACCCAAACATATGTAACCCCTTTTTGGCCACCCCCCTGTGCCAAAGCTTATATGGCATACCATTTCTTACCAATTATAGGTCCTGAGTCCCCTTTGCTAGGTGAAAGGGTACTAGGAAAACTCTTCTCTGGCAATGCCTCCAACTAATGGGATCCGGGAATACACCTGCGGGTGGCCCCATTAGGAAAACATTCAATACATAAACTTCCATTATAAAAATATCAACTTTATACAAGGAAGTGCAGATTAAAGGGGAAACAAACTGTAAAAGTACACATATGCATTTAAAAGCATGACCCACTACCCTGGTGACCCTGTGCCAGTCCAATCCTGGTAATTCCCTACCAGGCAAAGTCCCACACTACTCCTTTGGTGACAAAGATTCTCTGTCCCTTTTTCCATAAAGAGCACAAATGGCCCCAGTATTGCTACCTTCCCAGGTACCTTTCCCGATGGACAAAGTACTGGCTCCCATGTGGCAGGCACACAAACAACCTGTGACACAATAGAAACCCCACTTGATCCTTTCCTCTACTCTCCCCAGACTCTCCCGATGGCTCACACACAGAGCTGGCAGGCTCACACAGAAACAGGCATCCACAGTGATGAGAATCTTTATCCAAGAAATGCAACTTTGATGAATCCCTAGCTGAACTGTAGCTCCCAGCACTGTCTATAGCGCAAGCAATTTCCACATTTAGGTTTTGGAACTCAGGAGCTTTAGACCCTCCTGATCTAGCTACCAGGCATGGGGTTGCCTACCCCAGCCTCAGAGGCCTCCTGCCTCTACATCTTGACTGCTGAATTCACTCTCTCCCCCAAGAAGTAACATTCAGCAGTAAGTGTCAGGTACTTACCGGGATTCTGGGAGACACGGCTTTTCGGCGCGATGCATTCCAGCGCTGCGTTCCAGTGATGTCACAGTGCGGGTGCCGTGACGCTGGCGCAGGGGAATGGCTGGGTGCAGTGTATTGACGCAGGCGATGGTATTTCTTTCGGCGCAGAGTTTCTCCCAGTGCTCGGACATCGCCTTACTAGCTATTGTGAGTAAATTCTCTGATTATTATTGTACCTTGGTTTTGATCCTGCTTCTGCCTATTGACTACGCTCCTGCTTAACCCCTTGGAACCCTGCTTGATTTACTTGAACTCCTGTTGCCGAACCTGCTTGTCTTGACTACGCTTCTGTGTTTATCCTTTGAACTCTGCTTGATATATTGATCTCCTGTTGCCAACCCCTGCCTGCCTTCTGACTTCGCTGCTGAATTAACCCCTGGAACCTTGCCTGTATCTGTTTACCTGTTGCCGAACTTTGCCTGATATTGGTTATGCCTTTTGCCTTGACTCTTGCTTATCGTCTGAATATTATCACTACTGCCAATCCAGTACCCATCTCGTCTACGCTTCAGTTCATCTTGGGAGCCTTTCTTCTGTGTCTACCATCAACGTACGCTACCTGCTCTAAACCAGCAAGTACAGTGCAGCAGCCATAGTGTCGTTGGTGCTGATTGTTTTCTGCTAACTACTCTTCTATCAATACCTGCAGTGAACACTAAGGTGATTGCCGCACTAGTTCCTGCATCTTCCTCCCTAGACCTACTGCTCAGCAACTAAACCTGCACTTCCCTATATCCCTACAGACACCAGACCTGCTCCTTCACAGACCAGCGCACCCTGCCGGAAATTCCAGGCTCCCCTACTACACCTTCACTGATCTCCCTCTGTTCCCATTGGAGGGTGTATTGGTAGAGGAGCTCTGTGGTCCCTCCCGGTTCGGTAAGTCTGACAGTAAGACAGCAGAAATCTGTAATGGCTATCTAAGCACATGGCTCTCCCTTTTATAGTAAAGTGGTGCAGCAGTGACACCTTGTGGTATCCTCCAATATCTGCCATGCTGTACCCACAATGCTCTGGCCCAAGCCCCTGGGAAACCCCATAGCTCAGCCATGTGGCTCTCTGTAGGGAATTAACCCTTCGGGTTCCTACACATATAAGGGGTCTTTTCGATTAACAAATAGTCACTAATACCAGGAAGATAAGCTTAAATGTAACATCTTTTTCGGCTGCTCACCGATTATATCTGTTGGTTTGAGTGCACTCTGCCCCAAACCCTGCTCTCAAAACAAGATCAAGGTAATATTGAGGTCTCTGAGGAAGTGCGTAGACACAAAACTCGTCAGACCTCAGACGCTTGTTTGTATATCAAATGTATTAATAAAATATATATCTTTTTAACCTAGACCTTGGAGTTGGTGATATCTGTGGTTATCCGGAGTGCGCTATCACTATTGCAGGCTGCTTGGAATATTTAGCATCATCATAAAGTTGTTTTATAATGGCATACAGTATGATGTGTAATTTTTTTTTGTTTGTGGTTTCTTTAAAGCAGGGTCTTACTTTAATCTTCAGATATGCTATGGGGATGCTCTTTTTCTTGGTTTAGCTCAGATGGCTACCAGAATAAATAAGTGCTACAGGAAAGGAAATTCTGATGAGTGTATACTGTTCTCCAATGAGATGAAACACATTTACAAATGTGTTTTATTATATTTTACCAGTAAAATAATATATATACAGTATGCCGTATAGGGGGTAGACTTAAGTCTATGCAAGGCAGCAGATTGTAAACTGTATTCTCTGTGTGTTGTTTGTAAAAACACTTACTTATTGTGCAATGGTGAAATATTAGGCACATGACACATCTGGTATAATCTTACTTTAATAAACAGCACACTTTCTAATACAAATTGTTTGGGGTAGCCCATAGGTTAGTGGAAAAGTGAAAGGTCTAAAAAGCTTTAAATAAATGTATTTCAGTCTTTAAAGATGTCAGCTGGAAAATAGAAACTATTTTTCCCACCTATGATAATAATGCTCTCACAGTCCTGTCGCCAGGCAAGGTGCATGTAGAGGACAAACTACAGTACATTCCCCAGAAAATCCTTTCTTCAATCACTTACTTCCTCTGACAGCTAATGTAATTACACATTGACTAGCATGCAGAATATAAACAACTTAATTGGGCTTTACTAATGCACTATGGGACCTATTTATTAATCCTCCATTTATTTTGTTACACAATGTAAAGAATTAAAGGGGAACTATCAATAAAATTGAAAATTGATTATATGCTTCATCTCAAGGATGCAAAGTCAAATTCAGTTGAAATGTGTGTATTGCTTCTGAAATAAAAGAGTAAATATTAATAATCCTCCTTTCAGCAATCTGTACATGCAGGCTTTGTGTCATTATTTTATTATTATTATTATTATTATTATTATTATGACACTGTTAGTTTAAATACTTACAGTAATTTGGAGAACTGCAGCACAGCCCAATAATGTATTAGATCAAAATCAGATGAACAACATTGCTAATGAATGATTCAGAAACAAAACACAACACAACTTCTGCCTACATGGCATTTTGCATGTTGATGCAAATGCACAAAATGGCTCCTGTCTGCTGATGTTATTGAGAATTCCACAACCAAAAGAAACAAAACTGCAATTTGTTGCATAGTGTTAGTGAAGTTTATTTTGCTTGACCTAACATCATACAAAATAATTTGTAATTATTTGTTAGTGTAACAGCTCCTCTTTAAAACTAAACACTTCTACAAAATGTAATCCCATTCAATCAGTCTTATAAAGCAAGTATATAACCTTATTGTATACCACTGTACATTATATAAATTCTTTACAGATCATTTGTAGACAAATGTGTTGCCTTAAGGGCAGTGCCATGGCTGCTAGTGTATGAAGGCAATAACCATGCAAGCCACTATTTAAAATAATAATGCAAAACATTATTTGTAGGAAACTTTTGGGTTATAAAATACATAGAATTCAAATCAGTAGTGATTATTTCACAGCTAATTAAAGTTATTTTTATAACAATAATTAAATGCTTTTGTTTATACTCAATGACAAATATCACCTAGGAAATTCAAATTACCAGATTATGCATAACAATAACCACATTTCTTGAAGTGTCACATTTTGTATTTCTTGTGTGTCGGTCAAGGTCAACACAAACTGTTCAAAATACTTATTATTTGTATTCCATAGTCCTTAATAAGGATATACATGAGCTGTAGAGAGTGCAGAAATGTGCAACTATACTGGTTAAATGGATGGATGGAAGATTTAAATTATGAGAGTAGACTGTCAAAGTTGGGGTTGTTCTGCTCGAAAGAAAAGGTGCCTTTGAGGGGACATGATTTCTCATTACAAATACAGGAGGACATTAGTGGATCTTTTTTTCCAATAGAAATGAGACGCCATACCTTTAGACTAGAGGAACAGAACTTTTATTTGAAGCTGTGTAGGTGGTTCATCATGGTGAAGGGAGAGAGGTTGTGAAATGCCCTATTGGGCAGATTTTATAAATTCCTTTAAAAGTGGCTTGGATGATTTCTTGAACAAGCTATTGTAATTAAGACTCTGTGACAAATCAACTACAAATCCAAATACTGTAGATTCTAACCAGTTTATAATTGTATTAATTTAAGCATTTATATAAATGGAATACATTTGTCAAAAATGCTATTTACATTATAAAAATAATTTTTATTGTTCAGATCCAGTTTCACAGCTATGACTATTCTAGGTCTTTTGGCAGTCAAACAAAGTTCAAATAACAGGTACAGGATCAAACTGGGAAATTAGTACAATAATATCTGGACAGGGTAGGAAAAGACTCACAGAACTCTGAATACAAGAACTCTGGATTCAGTATTCGGGAGCTCAGGGGTCTTGATTACAAGTGAAAGGTTAATGATCCAACACTGGGTAGAGTGGTAGGATTTAATAGCTCCTTAATTGGGCAGTTGCCTGCAGTTCTACCTAATGCAAATAAGAGCAGGAGCAAGCAGAGGAAGGAGAATAAGACAAGTTACAAGCAAATCTCATGATGTGCAACAGTCAGGAGCATCAGCTTGCAAACATCAAGTTGCTGCTTCTAAACCAGCCAGTTGCTGACACTCAGATTATGGAGTTCCGTTCTATTGCTGTATTTGCAATAACACTATAACCATTGACTTTAATGATCCAGTTTTCCTCTTGAGCGTTTCAAGTGAGTAAAGTACAATTATTTAGGTGCTGTGGACCCTGAAATAACTCCCAGGACTATCCTTTGGCAGGCAGTAAGCTCAGGCTGCATTTTTCACTATGCAATTTTGTACGGCAATCTTTGTTTTTATTGAATAGTGCATAAGTAGAAAGCAGCATGTTTCTGAATCAATGCCTATGCCTTGTAGATGAAGTGCCATAAAAAATTGCACAAACAATGATGCATTAGGTACAATCAGCGGTGGTAACAAATTAAGCAGTATGTGCCATTCCACTTGAATACAGGCACATTTTTACCTAGTTTAGCACATAAGCCCTGCTATATGCAAACCCTATATAAGCTCTATACTTTGTCTTCTATAACCTACAATGATAAAGAACTACTGCTGAATTTGTACCTTTTTTTCAAGTGCCTGGTAAAGTTCCCAGATGATGACTTTGCCTCTAGCACTCCCTGGGGGCTGCTGCAAGATGAATTAATTCACTCTTAAATCCCTGGTCAAGAAAGTGATTTTGTTTGACTCATCACAGTATATACTTTTCAGGTTGCCAACCACTGACACGCAACACAGATGTGATAACAGGCAGCTGAATAAATGTTCAAGTACTTTTAGAGGAAATACTGGTAAAAGTATATTTCTCTCATCTAATGTGTGAGTTTGAAATGAATATCTGTACCAGATTTCTGCACCATTACCACATTATTAGCTTCTATTGACATTGTTAAATCTTCTATGTAAAACATAATCAGTCCATTTATAATGAATTCGATTGACCAAAATGTCTAAGCAGAAGCTAATTTTTGTTTATAAATTATATTCAGTAAATTTGAAGCTAAGGAACCAGCACTATGAGACTGAGGGTTTTTTTATGTTCATAAAGGTTAATATAGGTGCTAAAATATGCCAACCCATTTACCCATAACAATGAATAGTGCCCTTTTAGTAACTATGTTAGTAAATAAGTCCCATATTGGGGAATGTAATATAGGTCGCTATTGGAAAAAAACATTTTGCGAACAATTTTGTCTTTGCGAACCCTTTATCCCTCATGCGACACTAGGATAGCGTTTCGAATTCTTTGCAATAGTGCACAATGTATGTAATAAAACTTCTTACTGAAAACATTATGTTTGATTCAAAAGTTTACGCCACCTTCAAGCACATCTTAGGAGTGTGCAATTAAGATTCACAATACAAAAGTCTAATGAAGAATATTACTGTACACTGCCCCTTTAGTGTTCATAAAGCCAAGCAGCTATATGTTGTGCACAATATCCTTTTTGCCTATTGTATATTTTTGCCTATGAAGTAATGGTGCGTATGAAGTAATGGTGATATCTTTATTGAAGTACACATGGGGAATGAAAAAAACATCCTTATACAGTTTAGATAAATGATGATGTATAGCGATGAGACATTTTTTTCAGCAGGTATGGATTTGCTGAAAAATTCTGCATTTCACCATTGGCAAATATTTTTGAGAATAAAATTTCACCACAACAAAACACCATAGACCCTGATGCATTTTGCGTGGAAAATTTCACCACAAAAAAAAAATGATTTGAGAATTAGCCTAACATTCAGTACAAAAAAAAATATTTCCTTATGAACCTGCATATCTGCTCGCTTCACATTGCACCAGGTCTAAGATTAAATAAAAAATTCAGCATTTTTGAAAAACATGCAAGTGAAGGGATGGTAAGGGGCAGATGCGGGGACACCTATCTACTTACCCACCTCACCTACCTATCATAAATAGAGAGATACTGAATGCCGACAGCCAGGCAGACACAGGTCTCTGTGGTCTCTGGAGCAAAAAATATTGCATCAGTATACTTACTTTGTTCTCTGTACCTTCTTGTCTACTCCAGCAGCTGGTAATCCTACTGGTAAAAAAAGCCACCTCCTGTAACTTTGAGAGTGGAATTTCCATTTTTCAAAGCAGAAAGTCAGCTCCACTAGTGCACAGAGTGCTATAGCACTCATTGCACTAGCAATGCAGCCCCTCTTTGACCCACTCCAATTCTAAAGTGCGGAGGGGGGCGGCATCAGGGCTGCTGCCATCTGAGGCTGTATCACGCATGCCAACCAGTTACAACTCAAAAAGAGGTATTTAAAAATATTCAGCTATATCCCTAAATCTCTACTTGATAAATTAGTCTTAAAAAGATACAGAAAGATTTTGTTATTAATGAAATCTAAAGCTGACTATTTAACGGTATTAGTGATGGCCAAATTTATTCACCGGCAAATAAATTCTCAAAACTGCCGCAATTCATCATTCATCAGTGAATATTCGGAGGCATCAAAGTTTTTTTGACGTCTGCAACAATTTTGCCGCCGGTGAAAGTTTTGACGCAGCGACAATTTAATGCATGCCCATTGACTTTAATGCAATTGGATATTGGAATTGGAGATGTTGCCGGTGGCAGAACTTATTATTCAGACCCTAAAGACCAATTAAGCATCTTATCTGATCCTGTTTAGGTCCTTTCTGATAGCCTCCCCAATACAGTAGCTATCCGGAAGATTTTAAAAATCATTGTTGGGCAAGGACTACATCAGCGTTTTGATGCAGTTCTCTCACAACTCTCCTGCATAAGCCTCTGTTATGATCCAATCATTGGCCCAAGAGTCAAAAGTCATTCCAGTTATATCGGTCAAAGTTCTGCTCATTTTCTCTTTTTTTGCATGCGACCCTGGTGTGACAAATAATAAGGAATTAAGTGTTTACAGCATTATATTCTGCAAAAAACGCTATATTTCATCACTATAAATTTTAATGTGAATGTGTATAAAGCATCGTAAACTGCACAATACTGCATCAATTTGAAGAGGTATTGGACTTTGTTTACTTTAACTTTGCTAAAAGCTTTGACAAAAAATATATTTTAGAAATACAGAAGCAATGATATTCCAAAAGATTCAAGTTTGACAAATGGGTTTTTAATTAGCCCTTATTTACAATTAACCAACAAGGCCAACTGGGTGCATTTGTCTGGCATTAACTTTGTCTAGATTGAAAGTCATTATTCCTGGTTTATTTTGTGCTAGCTCAAAGAATAAATACACAAATAGGTGTCAGATTCATACTGTACTAGTTTTAAGATATTTGCACATTGAAAATAATGCTATAAAACTTATGTACTATATGCTAATTCAGTTTAGGAGCATAAGGTTTGTTAAAATTACTGCAGATTTATATATACAGCATATATATTATATCATATCATGTTCTAAGAACACCAATGTCAATGCATATAATTCATACGACTATTGGAGGTGGCTGTTACCTTAAGAATGTTACTGATCTCTTTAGATTCCTTTCTGAGAACCAATGGACTGGAGGACAAATCACTGATTTGAGAGTCAGTTATAATCATAGGCTAATCTGTCCCATACAGCTTTGCGGGAAAATTCATGAAACTGTGAAAAACGGCAAAAAATTAAAGTCAATGAGTGTCAAAATAATTTTGACAAATGACAATTTATAAGCGCGCAACATGTGCGACTCTTTTGTCCAACTGCATTAAAGTCATTTGCCGTCAAATTTATTCTGACACACGACACATTTTTATCGTAGCAAATTTTTCTGGCGGCAGATTTTTGCAGCAGTTAAGCTTTAAAATTTAAAGGTGGTGAAATGCGGAAATTTGGCGCAAATCCATGCCTTGCGAATAAATTAGCCCATCACTAGTCAGTTAGTTATGAAATGCACTACATTTAAAGGGATATTGTTGCAGAAAAAATGCAGCAGTTAATAGTGCTGCTCCAGCCAAATTCTGCACTGAATCTGATTTTTAAAGGAGCAAACATATTTTTTTCTACAGTATTTAATTTTGAAATTAGACATTCCATGACATGGGTTGTGTTACCACCCAGTGGTAGACATAAGAATAGCACAAAAGCAGGAAAACCCCTGTTTTTTCCTGCTTGGGTGCTATTCTCATGTCTACCATGCTATAACAGGACCCATGCTGTGGTATAATACAGTGGGAAGGGGGAAACAATAGCTGTCTCAAAGCCATTTCATCCTGAAGTGATAGCTACTTCTCAAAGCTCAGGATCAAGCACAATACACCGAGATGGCTGCCTCCACACGAATATTGTTGCTAAAAAATACATTTGTTGGTTCAAGAAACAAATTATAAATATTAGAGTGAATTATTTGCAATGTAAACAGTATAATTTAGAAATAAAAAGTAAACCATAAAAATCATGGCAGAATCCCTTTAAAGCATATAAAATAGGAAAACAGATTTATGAAAGCTTATTATATATTCATGGTGAGTATGCAGGTCTAAAAGGAGGTCTTGAAATCTAATACAGGTACTAGATAGTCTAGTAGAATTTCAATATATACCCTGTATATTATCTTGTTTTTTTATGTATTTCTTGTTCTTCTCTCGCAAGACTTTACATAAAAGATAAACATCTTTAAAATTATAAAATTGATAAATGAAACCGGAAAGTTGGGGTTGTTTTCTCTGATTTATTTTCACTAAAAAGTGGACATAATAACTCTGTAAGTATATTAGAGGACATCATAGACAGATTGCTGGAGATCACATAGAAAAGAACAAAGAACAAGAGGCCAACCCTTTAGACTTGAGGACTCAATTAAGTGAACTTTCACTCGAAGCAGCACAATTTTCTTCATGGTGATGGCAGTGAGGTTGTGGAATGCCCTTACATGTGATGTTTTGATGATAGATTCTATAGATACTTGATGAAAATATGTGCAGAATGTGAGGTGAATTTAGAGATTGTACAAAATGTTCTCAACTAGTGTTTAGGCCTCATAACAGGGAATATAATTCTACCACAGTGGAAAACACTATTTGACAAATTTCACATTTATCAAAGTAAGAAAAGTTTAAAAAAGTGTCAGTTTGTTACAGTTTTCCTTTGTTAAAGTCAAAACACTAAATAATTTATAATATATATAGGTTATGTACAGCTGCTATTGTTTATTGTGGCACTTGTAACCATTTGAGGACACAGGGACACTGTCTCTTGGAGTAGACGGGTGCACAGCAGTATTGAAATACTCGCAAAACAAAACAACAACCGGCTGGTTATGTGAAACTGGCCGCAATCAGTTTTATTTGTCTGGTTGGCAGACGAGGGAATTAAAACAAACAAAAATGGAAATAAAAACCTTGCCTGTCCGGCACTAGCTATACAATTAGCTTCTAACTAACTAGGTGAGGACCTAACACCCAGTACCTAAAGGAAACAGTTTTCATAGCCCAACATGTACTCACATGCATCTGGCTCTCTAACAGGCCTGCACTGCCTGCTACACAATCCCTTGCCCTACTTAAGGAGAGAAACACCTGTTCCTCTGTCAGGTGTTGGACAGACCCGGAATGTCCATCTGGAGTAGGATCCCATCCAACACTCACTACTCCAGTAAACCAGGCCCTTTTCCGGCTATTATAGCTAGCCGCAGACTCGTGAAAAAATCGATTCCCTAAAAAATGCTCATTTACCTGGTTGCTTAAAAACAGTAGGACAGAAATCTGGATGATTCATACACTCCTTCAACCAGTTTCCCAGCATTTCTGTTACACACTTCAATGATGCTGTCCAGGGTTCCACACCCTACCATTGTGTAATATGACTGATTTCAATTCCATTAATATCTTATATCCTACTAATCCCTTAAACTGGCCATAAACGCAAAGATCTGATCGTACGAATCGAGGATTCATACGTTTTTCAGACTGTGTGTGGAGAGTCCCAACATTTTTCGTCCGGCGGAGATCGGTCGTTTGGTCGATCGGACAGGTTAATAGATTTCTGTCGGCTGCCGATAATATCTCTGCATGTATTGCTGATCATACGATTTTCAGAGGGAGACTGTCACTAGCTTTGGCCTGACATAACTTTCGTACGATTGCTGTCAGGGGCAGAACATCAGCTGATCTGTTATTTTGTACTTTATTTGATCGGAATGGTTAGTGGCAGGTCGGGAGGTGGAAAGTCTGAGTGTACGATGATTCGTACGATCGGATCTTTGCATCTATGGCCAGCATTAGGGTTTTTGCTAATTTGTCAAATTAGTGCACCAAGTTCTCTTGATACAATATCTTAATGTTATTAGTTATCTTGACCTCCAACTCCAAGCAGTGGAGAAGGTCCATATCAATAGGAAATTTTGTTTTAGACTATTCTTTATGTGCTGTGGTAAGTTAAGATTTAGTGCATTAGATTTGTTGTAATTCATTTAAAAACTTAAATTTTTTTCATATGTACTGTATGTAGTAGGGACATCTGTTTGGAAAAGAATAATGGGTTTAATTTAAAAATATTGGAAGGTTATCGGCAATAGCAGTAGATTTAAATTTCGTATTTTTAACTATTATTCCAAATATACCATGGCCAAATTATGTGGATCAATAAAGACTCCATAACCATCACAAATAGAATAGAAGGAAGGGAGAAGGGGGGCATCCTTGCCTAGTTCTATTAATATGACATGAAGGAAAAAGCATTCTCTTTAGTCCAGCTCTAGCTATTATAGTATATATATATATATACAAAAATTGTAGGGTGCCTCCCGCACTCACTTAGCTGGGTTTATTGCCCTGGTGCTAACAGAATATATATATAAAAATTAGAATGAAGGCTGTTGCACAACAGGGTCTTGCAAAAAAAGTAATTATTTATTATTACATAGATCAACGTTTCGACCCTCACTGGGGCCTTTGTCAAGATACTGAAAATTACAAACAATGAGCTTTAAATAGACAAACTCACCCAGCCACGCCCAGACACCAACCCCCACCAAGTGAAAAAAAGTCCAACAGATCAGGCATAGCCTTCCCAGCATGCTTGTTTATCCCAGGTCAGAACCTAAAAAGTGAAAAGATACATATTTAAAAAGCCATAAGTTACATACCAGAAAACATGATAAAACCATAAATATGTATCAAACATTTAAAATACTCCTTTAGCGGCTATTTAAGAATGATACAAAAGAACAATATTCGTTAAGGCCCCTTGGGGAAACTGTATTCAGAGTCTGTATCCAGGAAGTTTCTCTTTGTAACAATAAATTATTCCAATCTCCTCCTCTTCTAGGTTTGGTTACAATATCAATGCCCATGAAGCGAAAGGTGGAAGGGCCATGTCCTTTTTCAAGAAAATGTTTGTATAAAGCAATATCACTTCTGCCAGTTTCAAAAGCGGCCCGTAGGGACGAGCGATGATTGCCCATTCTCTCCCTTAGAGTATTCTGTGTTTTCCCCACATACATAAGGCCGCATGGACATTTTATTATATATACAACATGAGTACTAGTACACGTGATATGATGTTTAATAGAGATGTTTTTGCCTGAATGTGGATGCTGAAATTCAGAACCAATGATCATATTACGGCATGTGGTACAACCTGAACATTTGTAGCAACCATTTTTTAAGGGGGCAACAAGAAAGGGCTTCTTTTCATAGCAACGTTGAGGGTCAGAGGGCATTAAAATTTCCCGCAGGTTTCTTCCTCTGCTGTATCCCCATAAGGGTTTTTGGCTTAGTATTTTTGGTAGCGTTTTATCACTGCCCAAGATTTGCCAGTTTCGGTCTATTATATTCCGTATTGGTTTGGAAGCCGTTGTATATTGTGAGGTAATCACAAATCTATCCAGTTTTGTGTTCTTCTCGGTGGATCTATGTACATTATTTTTAGCCCGTGATAAAGCCTGATCTAACAGATCATGTTCATACCCACGTGACTGAAACCTACTATAAGTCTCTTTCAATTGAGTAGCACAGGTATCTGTATCTGAGTTATTGCGCAAAGTTCGTAGAAATTGTGAATATGGAACACTGTTCTTAGAGTTTACAGGGTGGAAGCTATTGTAGTGAAGGATCGTATTTCGATCAGTGGGCTTACGGTACAATTTATAGCCCAATGTAGAGCCACATTTAAAAACTTCCACATCCAAAAATTGGACTTTGTCGCCTCCTTTGTTCAGAGTAAATTTTACAGGGGTTGGCAGTGAATTGAGTGTATATACCATATTCATCAACGAGGCTTCATCACCATGCCATATTATAAAGATGTCGTCAATATAGCGATAATAAGCAACAAGATTACTCGTATATTGTGGCATAATATATAGGTTCTCATATATGGACATAAAGCAATTGGCATAGGCAGGAGCCATTGCAGCACCCATAGCTGTGCCCTCCTTCTGCTGGTAGTATGCATTCTCAAATTTAAAAAAAATTCAATTTCAGTGTCAGTTCCAGTAGATTACATACAAACATAATTGGTGGGCCATCATATTGGGAAGAATTTTGTAAAATGTCACAAACTGCCTTAATACCCTCGTCATGGGGGATAATAGTGTATAAACTACTCACATCAAGACTTGCCAAAATCACTTCACCTTGGGGTAATCTTATTGTTGATATTAATTCCAGAAAATGAGGAGTGTCACGCAAGTAATATGGCAAAGCTTTTACTGAATCTTGTAGTAGAAAATCTAAATATCGTCCTGAAGGGTAGAATAAACTGTTGGTGGAAGATACAATTGGGCGTCCAGGGGGGTTGGTTAGGTCCTTATGTATTTTAGGTAGACAATATAGTATAGGACAGATGGGATATTCAGGTAACAAATATTTATATAAATCATAGTTAATCCAATTAGCGTCTAGAGCTTGTTGTAAAGTTGCTCTTAGTTGTAATTTAAACTTATCCGTAGGGTCCCCCTTTAGTTTGAGATATGTTTTTTCATCCATCAATTGTCTCAAAATTTCTGATCTATAATCTGTATAGTTCATTACGACAATCCCTCCTCCTTTATCAGCAGGGCGAATAATAATTGAAGGGTCTTTTTTTAAAGTTCCAATTGCTTGTCTTTCCTCTGCTGTTAAGTTAGGATGAATATTTAGTATTTCAGGTGACATTTTAGAAATCTCATAGTCAATAGTTTGCAAAAATACTTTAATGCTGTTATTAGTTGAAATTGGGTCATAGTTCCCCTTTAGTCTCCAGGGGGATATCATTTCGTCTACCTTGGTCGCACCAAACTCCTCCAAGAGTCGCAATTTACGGCCCATTTTATATTTCTCTATATCCCAATTAAACTTGTTATATGACACAGTAGGTATAAAGCTGTCACCTTTTGAAAGTAGTGAACACTCACCCGGACTAAGTGTGTGCCGTGACAGGTTGAAGACGGGAATCATCTCTGGCTGAGGGGTGGCTGTCCTCTTCGTCTTCCTCCCACGTCTCGTGTGTTTATGCCTCTTTGCTTGGCTGGGCTGAAGATTGGTGCCGGCGTTATCCGTTCCTGTGTGCGGGGGACATCTTGAAAATGGCGCTGGTTGTTGTGAGCTGCCGGTTCTGTGTATTCCGCTCGTTCGGCAGTTGATGCCTGTGCGCCCGCTGTTACTGTCTCACCTTCAGAGCCGGAGTCACCGGAAGTGAAGTCAAAACTCTGCGCCGTGCCTCTGGCTCTCCAGCGTCCCCACGTGCGTTCAGAGCGACGCGGTCTGTAATCCCCACCGGCTCCCAACCAACGATAAACACGATGATGCTGGTAATCATCTTCTACTTTATGTAGTTTATCTCGCTTAAATTTTACAGCCTCCATATGATATTTGTCCAACGATTTTTTCAGCGATGCCATAGATTCTGTATTAGCGCTTTCATTTAGCAGGGCTTTATTTTCTGTTTCAAGTACTGTTAATTCCTTGCGGACTTTTGTTAGTTCTTTAGCCACTTCTTCAATAACCAATACAATTAAATCCAGTGAGCATCGGTTTAATACACCAATCCACTTACGGCAGAATTCAGGGTTGGATCTACCGATAGTAGGAACATTTTTTATACGAAAACCTCTCGGTATTTTCTTAGCTCTGAAGTAGTCAGATAGAAATAATCCATGTAGATCCAGATCAACTTCACGCTTCTTGAGGTTAAGTAAATCTTTAAAGATTTCTTTAGCGGTACTTACGATTGGCACTTCAGTATGCGATTGTTGCCAGAGAACTTTCTCAGCTTCAGACTCTGATATATGCCACGTTTCTGCATACATCAGGTTATGTCCCGATCTTTCACCAAAATCATCCATGGTGGTGACTGTTTTGTAGCAATAGTCAAGTTTGTTGAATATTGTTCTTTTGTATCATTCTTAAATAGCCGCTAAAGGAGTATTTTAAATGTTTAATACATATTTATGGTTTTATCATGTTTTCTGGTATGTAACTTATGGCTTTTTAAATATGTATCTTTTCACTTTTTAGGTTCTGACCTGGGATAAACAAGCATGCTGGGAAGGCTATGCCTGATCTGTTGGACTTTTTTTCACTTGGTGGGGGTTGGTGTCTGGGCGTGGCTGGGTGAGTTTGTCTATTTAAAGCTCATTGTTTGTAATTTTCAGTATCTTGACAAAGGCCCCAGTGAGGGTCGAAACGTCGATCTATGTAATAATAAATAATTACTTTTTTTGCAAGACCCTGTTGTGCAACAGCCTTCATTCTAATTTTATATATATATGTCAGTATATATATATGTCAGTAAAATGGGTGTATTTGACCCTATGAGAGATACTATTTCATTTAATTCATTACATTTTTTTGTTACTGTATGTATTAATTGCACGGCAAGATAAATATGTCATTGATATATTATTGTACCTGACATAATTTAATAAAAAATAATTTAAAAATTTAAAAATTTAATTATTTTTTATTAAATGATGTCAGGTACAATAATATATCAATGACATTTATCTTTCTGTCCAATCAATAACATACAGTAACAAAAAAATGTAATGAAGTAAATGAAATAGTATCTCTCATAGGTTCAAATACACCCATTTTACTGACAAATATTTGGAACTTCTGGTTATTATCCCAGGGAATGTGAATGAACACCTCAAGTATTAGATTACAATTAGGGGGTTATTTATCAAAGTCCAAATTTATCTGAATATTTTCTGAAAAAAATCTCCGACCATATCCGCACAGGTTGTTTCGCTTATTTATTAATACACTTTCCCGAAAATTTTGTTTGCGAGGAAAAAAACTAAAAAAAATCTTGAAAGAATCGTACAATTTTTTGGGGGATTTTCCACCCGAAAACGTGTTTTTTTCTGGCTTTTGCCCCCAAACCCAGAAATGATCAGATTATTGCGTGAAACCCAGTACAGATCAAAAAATCTTTGGGACTTCTCCCATTGACTTATATGGAACCTCGGCAGGTCTGAGATGCCGGATTTTTGGATTCTGACTTTTTCCATCCTCAGGGTATAATAAATTCTGAAAAATTTGTGTTTTTTTTTTTAACTGAAAATTTTTGGATTTTTAGCATTCAGAGTTTAGTAAATAGCCCCTTTAGTGTTGAATCTATCTGTGGGTTGTAATTGAGCAAACATTGGATTGTTTTTCCTTCCAATATAATCTTTCCATGGCAACCAAATTGCTATAAAATTCAAATATTATTTGAAGTATTGATGCTGTTAATTCTTCCATAAGGCACATTTAATTTCCCAGTTGTTTTTAATTATCTGTTGGAGGTTGGCTCTTTTTTCTCCAGTGCATCGGGATTAATGCTTTGACAGCCATTAAAAGCTGGAGTAGAAGATCTTTATTGGTGGTGTCCATAGATTCATAATTATATAAAATAATTATTGATGGGGCGCCTAAATTTACTGTGCAACCTATAGAAATGATTGATATTTCAGACCAAAAAACCTTGCCGTTTGGACAAGTATAACAAATGTGTATTAAGTTTCCCAACTCTGTATTACACTTTTAACACAGGTTCAAAGGAATTCGTTTTAATTTAAAAAATATTTAGAAAGTACTGGTGTTCAGTACAACCTTTGTAAATATTAAACCACCTTTAGTATTTCATACGGCAAATGTTTTGGACCTCCCAGGTCTTTTTTCAAACTGACAAAGTATCTTGCTTGCTTGAAAAAGGACCTGGAAGGTACGAAACGTTGCTGAAGTTGCCGTATGAAATAATAAAGGAGGTTTTATTTTTACAAAGATGGGAGTGCTGCTATACTCCACTTTGAGCTATAAGGTATGTGAAGGTGAACACATTTTTGCATGCACCCATCTGAAGAATATTTATAATGTGTGTTGGAAGGCTGCTATTTTGTGTTCAGTACCACCTTGCTAATAATTTGTAGGAATACTACTGGAACCTATAACTTTTCAAACATTTTGCATTCATGCTAAATATGCGTCCCCAATCTTCTTCCATGGAGTTTTTTTTTACCAAATCCCTTTGCCAAGATTTGGTATAAAAAGGAAGGCGTGGGTACGTAAAGTCACTCAGAATTTTGTATAAGAGAATTAAAATTTGTCTGATTTATATGTCTATAGAGCAAAGATTTTCAAAATTTGTTAGGTTTTTACTTTTTGCTTTAACTAGTTTTGGAGCTCTTAAAATGTGTTGAACTTGTCTATACCCCCATTGATCATTTGGTCTCCATTGAGCTTTGTATTTCATCCATACATATACACATTAACAGGACCCCTCCATACACTCACATAAACTGTATAACGAATATCTATACTGATTGTAGATTTTAGTATCACAATAGCTTATGCATGTCCAATAAAGCATCCAAGCCACTCTTAAATCTATCCAAGCCACTCTAACATCATCCAGCAGGGGATTCCACAACTACAGGTAGTTACAACAAATATTGAATCAATGTCAGATGGAAGGAATTTGGAGATTCTAATGCCTATTTGTATTGTCTTAGGGGTATTAAGAGAGAGGGGTTTGATGATAGGTGATATAGAGAATTCTACTTGCCATATCTATAGGCAGTTGTTTATTAATAGGTGTGAGTTGGCTTCTGGAGGTAAACTTTTTTTTGGTTCAAAATTAATGCCCCAAGTAAACTATTTACCCTCTGGTTTTCTATAGGTCTCCACAGTACTCTGGATAATGTTTTAGCATAATCAAGCATAAAATGCTTTCCTGATATGTCAGGCCTCCCAGTCTTTCTCTGCGGTTTATATAGTGTTTCTCTTTTGATCCTACATGTAATGGTACTTGGTGGTGTAGTGGTTTGGTGGATATGCCCAGAGGATCTGGCTCTTAATTTTTGTCACACGCGAATCTTAGTTTTGATGCAGCATCATGTGGTGCGAAATTAAAATATTTAATGGTTTTGGAAACTGGCTCCATGTACAGTATATTCTCTTTTTTAAGTTCCTAGGTGTGACTTCTATATTGACTTCTGTGTTTGACCATGGCCTGATCCTGACATCGACGTTTGCTGCCTGTCCTGACCCTGTTGCCCATTATTGACTATGTTTTTTGGATTCTGATACAGTACCTTTCTGCTTTCTCAATTATTGACCTCAGTCCGTCCTCTGACTACACTCTGTTCCTTCCCAGTTCTATCTGTGTCTGATCTGGTTCCCTTGTCTGCACAGACAAAGACCTGGCAGCAGGGCAGCCATCAGGGGGGGACAGGGGGGAGAGTTGTAGGGGGCCCGAGGGTAAGGGGGGCCCGTACACCCCACACTTACTTGATTAGCCGGCCCCCCCATCTTTCTGAGAGCTGCTAACTTCGGGAAGGCATGGACGTTTAAGGGGCCCTGGCCACCAATTTTCTTATAACGTGGGGGGGGGGCTGGCCACCAATTTTTTTTTCTCATGTGGGGTCCTAGCCACCAATATTTTTTAATGGGGGGCCCTGGACACATATCTTTTTATTTTTTATTAACATGTGGGAACCCTAGCCACCAATATTTTTTTTGTTTTTTAACTGTGTGGTGGGGGGCTGACCTGTGGGGTGGGGAGGGCAGACCTGTAGGTGGGGCTTGCGGTGGGCGCAGCCCAGGGGGCCCAGGAAATTTTGTTGTATGGGGCCCTGTGATTTCTGATGGCGGTCCTGCCTGGCAGTATCCGTATAGTGGACAGCTCCTCCCAAAGCAAAAGGCGGCTGTTATAGGCAGAAGCGTGTGCTGTGACCAGAACCTTGGCCCTTGTTCTGGGATTTGGGAGACTGTGCATGACAATACTTTTCCCTTGGTCCTATATATAGTTATTTATGGTTGCATTTCAAAAAAACCTTATTAATGGGAACTGGGATCTAATATTATATCTATAAATATCTGTCCATACCTAAATAGAGCTGCCTTGAGGAAGTCCTAGGAGACCCTATTAAAAGCCTTTTCACCATCTGTGGTAAGAAAAAGAGAAGAGTTTCCTATGTAACGTGGTGGATTATTTAAATAACTCTGGTAGTGTTATTGTATACTCTCCTCCAGATATAAACCCTGATTGGTCTGTATGCATTAATTAGGGTCATAATCTGTTAGCTTTGCATATAGTTTTAAATCAACATTGATCATGGAAGTAGGTCTATAACTAGTACATAGCTGTAGGTCTTTATTTGGTTTGGGTACCGTTATTTTATAATCATTGAGCAGGTAGTAGATGGAACTTCTTCATTGTTTAAATTATAGTGAGATTTATGTTTACAATGTAACTATACTTTATATGGATATTTGTCTAGTAGTGTTTTAAATTGTATTATCTTTTCTTTGAGTTGGGAGAGGGTATTTTTAGTAATTATTTATTTTTGTTTGTTCTAGCTTTTAAATGTCAGAGAGGAGGGACTTTATATTCCCAGTTTCCCAGAGGATTGAATGGTTGAGGATTGAAAAATGTTAGATTGTATTTGCTAGTTTGTTCATGACCTGATCAAGTTGGTTTAGGTAGTAGCATAAAGTTTTAATTTAAACTCTGAATAAAAATCTTATTTTTACTGCAGAGATTTCTTTACAATACCAAAGGGTCAAAAATGTATATTTTTTATGTCTTTTGTGTATTGCATGTGTATCAAAGCTATGTGCTTCCAAAGTGATTGAAAAGTGCACGTGTTGCTATGGAAACTGGTTTCTTTTACCAGATTACAACAGTTACAGTCATGCAAAATATTTTAATGAGAATAAAGCAATTCAAAATTATGGTTTTATTCCATATGAAACCACTACCTACCAATTTCTCATAAAATCCCCATTTGAAGCACTGTTTTTAAATGGGAAAAAATACAATATATACATTTTCAAGGTAATAACAGCTGAAAGTCACGTAGCAGCAACATAGAACTTCCAAATTAGCAAAATATTTATGTAAGCAAAATGATTGTTTTTATGCTAAAAATACTGTTTATGATAGCAAGGATGGAATCATTGTGTGGACCCTCGCTTTTTTCACAGCCTACTGTTGTATAGTCTGTAAAAAATTAATCATGGCTGCTTTTCTCACCTACAGTATATCTGTAAAATAACTTTAAAAACACTAGAC
Organism: Xenopus laevis; assembly: GCF_017654675.1. Lineage (NCBI taxonomy): Eukaryota > Metazoa > Chordata > Amphibia > Anura > Pipidae > Xenopus > Xenopus laevis. The sequence goes on from NC_054383.1 coordinate 89,448,542, forward strand.
AGAGATGGGGATATTATACTGTATAGTTAGAACTGTATAGTTAGAACTGTTAGAGGCACATTTAACAAGGTCGAATTTCGAAACCATGTGAGTTTTTTTAAAACTCCCATAAACTACCATAAATTTGAAATTCGACCAATCAAAATTTATTATTAAAAGCAAATTTTCTCAGTTGGGACCAATTGAATCGAAAAACTCGATTTGAATTCAAAGAACTTGATTTTCGGAGAAAAAAACTTGAATGTTAGGAAGGCTGCAAACATCACCAAATTGATCCCTGGACTTCTCCCATTGACTTATACAGCAATTCAGCAGGTTTAAGGTGGTGAATAGTCAAATTGGAGTTCTTATAGGGCCAGAGTATGATAGATCTCAAAATATAAATTCAAATTAAAACTCAAATCTAGTTTGGATAATTCAAAATTTGGAGTTGAGACCCAAAAAACTTTGAAAATTCAAATTCGAATTTTCACTTTGACCCTTAATAAATCTGCCCCTGTGTATAGTTAGTACCAGCAGATCTGTTGTTTACTGTTTCATTTAATTTTCCTTTTTATGTCTATGACATGTTTTACTGTATACACAGTAAAATCAACTACATGGTCAAATGAATAATTACCGGTAAATAAAAATATTAATATAAATTTTTTTGGTAGAGATACAAAGACTGTTCAAGACTTCAATGGTACCATATAGCGATAGAGCAAACATTTATAGTCTGCTTTGCTGATCTCTGCTTGGCACAATAATGATGCTTCATTATATAATTTTTAAGCTTCAGTATTTCATTTTAATTGTAAACTGTACTGAAAATATTAAAAGGTTGAGGAACATTTTAGCAAGAACAGTATTTCCTGCAGTTGTTGAACAATGACAGAAGAAGATGGAGTCAGCGAGAATTTCCTAACAATGAAAATGTTGTCTGTGTTTGTCAGAAATTGAAAATCAGCTATGTGGCTCTGGGTCATGTTCAGTCTAATTATGTGGTGTCAGGCATGGATGAAAGCTCAACTGAACAAAATTGCAACTAGCTAGAATAAAATAAATGATCTGCAGTTTGACAACCATGGGGCAACTTGAAGGCTCAGAATATGTTGCAGAGGCTTTAAACTACAAATGAGAGTTACCAGTCCTAACTTGTTATTACTAATATGTGAAGTCGCTACAGAGGGAAATGGAATGCCTGTTCTAGGTCAATTGAAGCAGGTGCACAATGTTCCAAGTTTCAAAAGTCTCTGCGTGTAGTTATTTGTATTCTTATCACTGAAAGTTGTTACAAGTGTTATTTTGATATATTTCATATTGGACAGTAGAATCTTTATATATTCAAGGCCTTTTGAGTGTTCACTTATAAATACATTACATTTCTTTGACCTATCCTGTCTGTAAAAAAGTTTCCCACTATTTATAGTGAAAATGTAATAGTGTATAACAGGAAGGGCAAATGCGTGTCTTTTGAAAGTAAAATATTAGACATGATAGCACATTAAAAACATCTAAGCTTTATTTCATTCTATAAAATAAGCTCAGGCACATTACACATAAATTCATCTGAGGTGATAGGAAAATGTGGGAGGTACTATATAACTTTTAAGGACATATAACAATCCTCGTCACACTATTCTGTTTGTTTTTCATGGATATATGGATTAAACACTGTGTATTATAATTTTTACCCTTAAAATGGTGTTGGCCAAAATGGTTTGGCACAGAGTTTTTTGTTATATTTTTATAAACTCTGTGTCTGCTTTGCTTGAGGATTAAATTATGTTGCCCAGTTTTACACACTCACAAATAGTTGTATATGGTATACTTCAGTATATTTATCCTTGAAAGGCTATTTTAATGCATACTCCATTATTCCATACAACAGTTTTACACTGCCATATTTGTTAACCTTGACTATAATTCATGGTAGACAATGGATGTGAACAAGCTTTTCTTGTACAAAGTGCATCCAAGGGCACTATGAAAGTAGGAATTAAATCAAAAATCCGACCATCTCAGGCTTTTTGGGCAAAAATCCAAAAATTCAGGCTTTTTCCCGAAAAAAATTGAACGATTCAGGAAAAAACCCTAAAAAAAATAGAACGATTCGGATTTTCACTCGATTTTATTGGGTTTTTACCCAAACCGATTAAATCGAGCTTTTTTAAGGTAAAATCACCTTTTTATTTAAATATTGAGAAAAAATTGATTTTATTAAATAACCCCCTTAAAATATTAGGTTAAATAAAATTTAAAGTAAAAATTCGGCATGTAAAAGCTGCCGAGTTAATGTAAAAGTCATTTAGAGAACATAGGCAAAAACAAAAAATTGTATCTGATTCTTAAAAACCTTTATCTAATAAGCTGCAAATGATCTATGTTTTAGCTTGTTAATAATTACTAAAAAAAATGTTGCTCTTGAAGCTGAAGTCGGCATGTTGTTTTATGCTACTGATGAACAGTTGCTAATCTACCACCTTACTTTAAGGAGCCAATAGAAATGCCCGAGGTGTCAGCCTAGAGAGAGAGAGAATAGGATTAAAAATGCACAAAATATGATTATTGCAGTAGATTTTTCATAATATCCTTTGTAAATTAGTAACATTCTACTTATGTACCATTGTCTTTTTAATGTTCAATTTGTACTGTTCTATATTACATTTTTTTTTTAGGCAGAAGTGTGTATATATATATAGTAAATAATTAGATTGTTATATTTTACAATCCAATTTACTGCCATGTTGGGCTGATGCCCTTAAAAGCCAGTATTCCCATGTTAGCTCTGCCAGTGACAAGTCTGTTACTTGCGGGCAATAGCTACTCTACAATCATCTCTGCCAGTTTCATTAGCAGCCTATTACATCTCTATTATTTTAATGCAGTTGTCTAACCATCACTATCACTATCGTTAATGCACTGATGTTCCCTGTTGTTGCCAACTATGGGTAAGGCAACTTTCCAAGTGGAATTCTCTCTCTGTCATGTGATAAAGCACACACACAAACAACAATGCCCTTGCCTAACTGAACATTTGTAGAACATTTGAAGTAATCATCAGTTACCAAGGACAGTATATAGTGATAAAATATCATTGCCGTAGTTGCATGACACTACACCTTTCATTTAAATGTGGTTCCTTTCCACTGTAGCAGACTTGCACAGTAAATAATATCATATAAGTGCCATATTATTTCATACTAACATCATATTAAAGCTGAGCATTAAGAATGCAGCAATCCCTACTCTGCCAAACTTTGGATGCAATTGTGTATGTTTTGACACATCATAAACAAATGTGGTAAACTCTATACTGTGTTCTGCGACAATACTTCTTGAATCAGGGGAAATCCTCTGTATTGAGAGTGAATAAAACTTAGGAAACTGACTTGCAAGCAGACAAGCATTCAGCAATTTTTATTTCAAGTAATTTCTGGTTCAGCCCAAGAATTTTAGCATCTGGAGTGTTAATACTATAAAATATTGTATGAGTATATAGCTCTTGTGATTTTATAATAAACCTCATTTACCTCATTTATGATAAAATCGGAAATATGAGTTTTTTCAAATATTTCAAACATTTTTTTAAATTGTATATTTTTTAACTATTCTTAACTTGCTGTAAGTAAAGCTCTTTTACTTACAAAATGTACAAGCCATTTGCTAAGTTTTTAGGAAGAGATAAATAATAGTTTCCTATTGCATCTAAATTAGTTGACATAAAAAGGTCAATGTAATATACAGTATACGGGCACTAGTTAATTTCTAATTAATGAGGATTTACAGAATTTAGATATTGCTTGTTTTAATAAAGCAATTCATAGACAACAATACAAGCAGCAGTCTATAAGCAGTCATTTCCATATCAAATAATATTTAATATATAATTATAATGCAACAATCTGTAGTGACAAAACTGTAGACAATGCAAGTCATGTTATAGGTGAAGTAGAATGTGAGGAAGAAGCACAATCCCATGATGATTCTGTATTTTTAGAGGAACCAGGGGAGAATCAGAAACCATCTGAAGATGACCATTCTGAGGGTGCGCTGGATTCATTCCAAGTGTGGATAAGACATTCAAAGGCTTTCAACAATTCCTATGTGCAAACACATATAAGAGATGGTGAATAGTGAGTTGGTGAATTTGCATTTTACTAGAAATAGAGAAAATGATAATTATGTGTACAGCTACAAAGAATGGAAAATCAGAATTATGATTTGGCCGCAACACTGAAAAGAGTGGAGCACAATCAAACGAAACTCCTCAAACAAAATTTGAGAAAATCTGTTTGAAATAAGTTGTTCATTGGTAGATATCACTTCATCAATGAGTAAGCTTGTGGAAAAGACTCAAAAAAGCTCTCTTATAACTCTCATATCTAGTGTCGACAACACACCAACCACTTGTAATTTGGTATATGCCACAATGGCCAAGGAAAAACAGATTGTTGCAACATCTCTTTTCCCTTGGCAAAAAAAGAAAATAAGCACTTTTCATACAAAAAGTACCATATCACATTGAATTGACTCAGGCCCAAAATGTTTGTTAATCAGGAATAAAGATTTTTTTTCAATAGTTTTTTTCTAAAATTAAAGTTTAAAGTTTATTGTTCCTGTATCTTGTGTTTCAGTCTGGCAGCTCAATAATCCAGGTACAGGGATGTCGCGGACTGTTCGCCCGCGAACTAGTTTGCGCAAACATCGGGTGTTCGCGTCCGCCGAATGTTCGCGAACGTCGCGCGACGTTCGCCAATTTGGGTTCGCCTTAGCTGGCGCTTATTTTTGACCTCTCACCCCAGACCAGCAGATACATGGCAGCCAATCAGGAAGCTCTCCCTCCTGGACCACCCCCACACCCCCTGGACCACTCCCCTTCCATATATAAACTGAAGCCCTGCAGCGTTTTTTCATTCTGCCTGTGTGTGCTTGGAAGAGCTAGTGTAGGGAGAGAGCTGTTAGTGATTTGAGGGACAGTTGATAGTAACTTTGCTGGCTAGTAATCTACTTGATACTGCTCTGTATTGTAGGGACAGAACTCTGCAGGGATTTGAGGGACATTTTAGGTTAGGTAGCTTTGCTGGCTAGTAATCTACCTTCTACTGCAGTGCTCTGTATGTAGCTGCTGTGGGCACTGCTGCTGATCTCTCATCTGCTGACTGCTGCCTGTAACCCAATAGTCCTTGTAAGGACTGCTTTTATTTTCTTTTTTCTTTTTTTACTTTGCTACTATAAGAGCCCAGTGCTATTAGTCTAGCTGTGTTATACATATTTTTTTATTTTACTTATCTTACTGTTCTTTAACGTGTCCAGTGCTGTTTGCTGTACTTCATAGTAGTGCACCAATAGTAGTGCACTTGCAGGCATTATTTGCCCAGTGTGTTCTTCAAACAACTGCCACCTAGCTGTGTGAGCTTGTTCACATTCTGTCTAAATATCAATAATAATACTGTCTCCAGAAACACCACCCGAGTGACGTTTTTCAAGCAGCAATAATATATTCCGTATCCACTGCTGTAGTGTATACGTTGACCTTGCAGGCATTGTTTCAATTTGTTTGCCCAGTGTGTTCTTCATTTTCAAACAACTGCCACCTAGCTGTGTGAGCTTGTTCACATTCTGTCTAAATATCAATAATAATACCGTCTCCAGAAACACCACCTGAGTGACGTTTTTCAAGCAGCAATAATATATTCCGTATCCACTGCTGTAGTGTATACGTTGACCTTGCAGGCATTATTTGCCCAGTGTGTTCTTCAAACAACTGCCACCTAGCTTTGTGAGCTTGTTCACATTCTGTCTAAATATCAATAATACCGTCTCCAGAAACACCACCCGAGTGACGTTTTTCAAGCAGCAATAATATATTCCGATCCACTGCTGTAGTGTATACGTTGACCTTGCAGGCATTATTTGCCCAGTGTGTTCTTCAAACAACTGCCACCTAGCTGTGTGAGCTTGTTCACATTCTGTCTAAATATCAATAATAATACCGTCTCCAGAAACACCACCCGAGTGACGTTTTTCAAGCAGCAATAATATATTCCGTATCCACTGCTGTAGTGTATACGTTGACCTTGCAGGCATTATTTGCCCAGTGTGTTCTTCAAACAACTGCCACCTAGCTGTGTGAGCTTGTTCACATTCTGTCTAAATATCAATAATAATACCGTCTCCAGAAACACCACCTGAGTGACGTTTTTCAAGCAGCAATAATATATTCCGTATCCACTGCTGTAGTGTATACGTTGACCTTGCAGGCATTGTTTCAATTTGTTTGCCCAGTGTGTTCTTCATTTTCAAACAACTGCCACCTAGCTGTGTGAGCTTGTTCACATTCTGTCTAAATATCAATAATAATACCGTCTCCAGAAACACCACCTGAGTTGTTGTTGTTGTTTTAAAAAAAATGCCAGGCAAAGGCAGGCCGCCACGCAGAGGCACTAGGGGCCGTGCTGCTATGCTATCCTGTGGTGCTAGGAAATTGCCCAGTTTTACAAAGGCAATTACCCTGAACTCCCAAAATGCTGAAGAGGTAGTTGACTGGCTTACACAGCACACCCCATCCTCTACCGTTTCTAACTTTGCCACAACATCCTCATCCTCCTCTGCTATGGGCACCCCACGTAACACTTCCTCCACCACCAGCGCCCCTTCTTCACTGGAGTCAGAGGAGTTATTTACACATGAGTTTTTTGAACTGAGTGATGCGCAACCATTATTGGCAGAAGAAGATGAAGGAGATGAGGACGTTACACCAGATATAATTCTGGCAGACAACACAACAGAGATGGACATAATGAGTGATGAGGAGGTCCCCGCTGCTGCTTCCTTCTGTGAGCTGTTAGAAGAAATTGATGCATCTGAGGAGAATGATGATGAGGAGATTGATGTTTTGTGGGTGCCCAGTAGAAGAGAGCAAGAGGAGGATAGTTCAGATCGAGAGACGGAGAGTCAGAGAGGCAGGAGGAGAATAAGACTTAGAAGAAGCAGGGAGGACAGCTCGCAGGGAACAGTAGGGCAACAACATGTATCGCCACCTGTTTTCAGCCGGCCAACGCACCCGCCATTGCCGCCAACTTCTACTGTTACCGCCAGATTGCCAGCTTCAAATAGGTCAGCAGTGTGGGATTTTTTTAATGTGTGTGCCTCTGACAAAAGCGTTGTAATTTGCAATGAGTGCAGTCAGAAACTGAGTCTTGGGAAGCCCAACACCCACATAGGTACAACTTCTATGCGAAGGCACATGAACGGCAAGCACAAAGCACTATGGGAGCAACACCTCAAAGGCAGCAGACAAACTAAAAACCACCCTCCTTCTGGTCCAGCATCTTACTGCTCTACCTCTGCTGTCCTTGACCCATCTGAACCACCCTCCACTCCGCCTTCCACCTTGACCACCAGTTCCCAGTCATCTGCCCCCAGCCAAGTTTCTGTGAGGGCCATGTTTGAGCGTAAGAAGCTAATGTCTGCGAGTCACCCCCTTGCCCGGCGTCTGACAGCTGGCTTGTCTGCACTCTTAGCCCGCCAGCTTTTACCATACCAGCTGGTGGACTCTGAGGCCTTCCGCAAATTTGTAGCAATTGGGACACCGCAGTGGAAGGTACCCAGCCGCAATTTTTTTTCAAAGAAGGGAATACCACACCTGTAACACCATGTGCAGAGCCAAGTCACCGCATCTCTGTCACTTAGTGTTGGGGCAAAGGTCCATATGACTACTGACGCATGGTCCTCCAAGCATGGTCAGGGCAGGTATGTCACCTACACTGCCCACTGGGTGAATTTGGTTATGGCTGGGAAGCAGGGAATGCGTGGCTCAACAACAACAGTGGAGTTGGTGTCACCGCCACGGATTGCACGCGGTTCTGCCACCACCTCTACTCCTCCTTCGCTCTCTACCTCGTCTTCTTCCTCTGCTTCCTCCTCCTCTGCTGCTGGGTCCTCCTCCTCCACACCTGTGCACCCCCAGCTCCCCCTAGGCTATTCGACGTGCCAGGTACGCCGTTGTCATGCTGTCTTGGGGATGACGTGCCTGGAAAGCAGAAACCATGCCGGATCTGTACTCCTGTCATCTCTGCAGTCACAGACCGATCGGTGGCTGACCCCACACCAACTGAAGATCGGAAAAGTGGTGTGTGACAACGGAAGCAATCTGTTGGCAGCACTGAGACTGGGCAATTTAACACATGTGCCCTGCATGGCACATGTTCTGAATTTAATAGTCCAATGTTTTATCTCGAAGTACCCAGGATTCCAGGACATTCTCAGGCAGTCCAGGAAGGTGTCGGCCCATTTCAGACGTTCCTACACAGCCATGGCACGCCTTGCTGACATTCAGCAGCGGTACAACATGCCAGTCAGGCGTTTAATTTGCGACAGCCAGACTCGCTGGAATTCAACGCTCCTCATGTTTGAACGTCTGCTGCAACAACAAAGAGCCGTCAATGAATACCTGTTTGAACTGGGTGGTAGGAATGGATCTGCAGAGCTGGGGATTTTTTTCTCCCGTTACTGGGTGCTTATGCGCGATGCCTGCAGGCTCATGCGCCCTTTTGAAGAGGTTACAAACATGGTCAGTCGCACCGAAGGCACCATCAGCGACCTAATACCCTTTGCTTTCTTCCTGGAGCGTGCCGTGCGACGAGTGACAGATGAGGCTGTAGACCAGCGTGACGAGGAGCAGGAAGCGCACGATTTCTGGTCGGAATCACCAGAACGAACCCAGGCACCTGCTGCAACGCAGGGAGAGGTGTCAGAAGTGGAGTCAGAGGAGGAAGGTGGCTTTGTGGAGGAGGAGGACCAACAGGAGCAGGCTTCCCAGGGGGCTAGTGGTGACCTTTTGGGGACCCCTGGTCTTGTACGTGGCTGGGGGGAGGAGACGGTGGATGATATAGTCCTTGATAACGAGGAAGCGGAGATGGATACCTCTGCATCCAACCTTGTGAGAATGGGGTCTTTCATGCTGTCATGCCTGTTGAAGGACCCCCGTATCAAGAGGCTTAAGGAGAAGGACCTGTACTGGGTCGCAACGCTACTAGACCCTCGGTACAAGCATAAAGTGGCAGAAATGTTACCAACGTACCACAAGTCCGAAAGGATGCTGCATTTACAAAACCAGCCTGCAAAACATGTTGTACAATGCTTTTAAGGGTGATGTCACTTCAGGAACTCATCAACATTCCAGGGGCAGAGGTGCCAGTAATCCTGCCACGAGCGCACCTGCAAGGACAATGCACTTTGGCCACTCTGTAACGTCAGACATGCAAAGGTTTTTCAGTCCAAGGCAGCGCCAGAACCCTTCTGGATCCACCCTCTCGACCGGCAGGTAGCGGACTACCTGGCATTAACTGCAGATATCGACACTCTGAGGAGCGATGAACCCCTGGACTACTGGGTGCGCAGGCTTAATCTGTGGCCAGAGCTGTCACAATTTGCCATGAACCTCTTGTCTTGCCCCGCCTCAAGTGTCCTCTCAGAAAGGACCTTCAGTGCAGCAGGAGGGATTGTAACTGAGAAGAGAACTCGCCTAGGTCACAAAAGTGTGGATTACCTGACCTTTATTAAAATGAACGAGGCATGGATCTCGGAGGGTTACTGCACGCCGGAAGACTTGTTCTGACTCCCCATGCAGCTGTCCTTCTCTGCACACCGCATGACTCCACACACAGCTGTCCTTTAGCGTCCTCCTCCCTCCGCCACCGTTACAAACTAGGGTGAAAACTCTACTGGTTTCATTTCAATCAAAACTTTTTGGACAGGTAAATCCTGAGTTTTTCTGGCCTCTGTGCTTCAGTGGCTGCGACAAAAAAAATTCATATTTTTAGCATTCATATGGCATATTTTTTCTGGCCTCTGTGCTTCAGTGGCTGCGACAAAAAAAATTCATATTTTTAGCATTCATATGGCATATTTTTTCTGGCCTCTGTGCTTCAGTGGCTGCGACAAAAAAAAATCATATTTTTAGCATTCATATGGCATATTTTTTCTGGCCTCTGTGCTTCAGTGGCTGCGACAAAAAAATTCATATTTTTAGCATTCATATGGCATATTTTTTCTGGCCTCTGTGCTTCAGTGGCTGCGACAAAAAAAATTCATATTTTTAGCATTCATATGGCATATTTTTTCTGGCCTCTGTGCTTCAGTGGCTGCGACAAAAAAAATTCATATTTTTAGCATTCATATGGCATATTTTTTCTGGCCTCTGTGCTTCAGTGGCTGCGACAAAAAAAATTCATATTTTCAGCATTCATATGGCATATTTTTTCTGGCCTCTGTGCTTCAGTGGCTGCGACAAAAAAAAATCATATTTTCAGCATTTATATGGCATATTTTTTCTGGCCTCTGTGCTTCAGTTGCTGCGACAAAAAAAAATCATATTTTCAGCATTTATATGGCATATTTTTTCTGGCCTCTGTGCTTCAGTGGCTGCGACAAAAAAAATTCATATTTTTAGCATTCATATGGCATATTTTTTCTGGCCTCTGTGCTTCAGTGGCTGCGACAAAAAAAATTCATATTTTTAGCATTCATATGGCATATTTTTTCTGGCCTCTGTGCTTCAGTGGCTGCGAAAAAAAAAAATTCATATTTTTAGCATTCATATGGCATATTTTTTCTGGCCTCTGTGCTTCAGTGGCTGCGACAAAAAAATTCATATTTTTAGCATTCATATGGCATATTTTTTCTGGCCTCTGTGCTTCAGTGGCTGCGACAAAAAAAAATCATATTTTTAGCATTCATATGGCATATTTTTTCTGGCCTCTGTGCTTCAGTGGCTGCGACAAAAAAAAATTAATATTTTCAGCATTTATATGGCATATTTTTTCTGGCCTCTGTGCTTCAGTGGCTGCGACAAAAAAAACATAATTTTTCAGGAAAGTACACATGCCTAATTTTTCAGGGTTCTGCAACAGTGGCAAAATCGCATCTTTTATGGTCACCGCAGGTGATCAATAAAGTAGACCAAAACTGGGCCCACACTGCAGAATCAGTGTTTTTTGGTTCACTTCACTGTACATTGAATTACCTCTGCCTGACCGTGCGCACAAGCACGGTGACTGCTAAACACACCACTACAGAAATATTGCCACCAACAGGACGAACATCCTGGAGGTGACAAGCAACTAGTAATTAACAACTATTATTTGCTCACTTGACGGTATCATTCATGAAAGCTCTTTGCGTTTTTTTGCGTTGCAGCAAGCGCCGCATTTTGTCTTTGCGTGTGAACAGGCTGTAACCTTTACACGACTTGATTGGCATGTAGACGCCGGACGTTTTAAAGCAGTTTATTACACAAGTTTAGAAATGTAGTGTGATTTCTGCCCTTTACAGCACAAAATGCAGCGCTGTGTCAACAATGTATTTTTCAGATACATTTTTGCCCTTGATCCCCCTCTGGCATGCCACTGTCCAGGTCGTTGCACCCTTTAAACAACTTTAAAATAATTTTTCTGGCCAGAAATGTCTTTTCTAGCTTTTAAAATTCGCCTTCCCATTGAAGTCTATGGGGTTCGCGACGTTCGCGAACCGTTCGCATTTTTGACGCAAGTTCGCGAATATGTTCGCGAACATTTTTTCCGACGTTCGCTACATCCCTATCCAGGTATAGATTCTGAACTGTTACAATTTGCTACATTAATTGATACATTTCTCAGCACTATCTGTGGAATATTGTAAACTATTGTATCATCAATTCTAACAGCTGCCTATAATTAAAATCAGAGATTCTGCTCAGCAGGGTCAAATATAAGAAATGTATCCACTAATGTATCAATATAGAACAGTTTACAGAGTCAGAGTGCTTTAGCAACACATAAGCAGAGTGATGTGGAGGCCAAGAAAAACTCTACCCGCACCCACTGAAATAGCACCCGCCAAACCCCTACAAATCCTACTGGTCAAAATGAATTCTGAAGTCACAGAAATCATTCCAAGGTGAATAATGTATAAGATATTGGCATAGCTTTCAGTGCAACTCTGGGGTTCACACTTTGATAAACAGGTGCACCATTCTAAACTTATTTGTAATGTTATGGCTTTTTTAAAATTCCGTTAATTTAACACATTTTTTTTGGTTAATAAAAACTGTTTGCTCCTTTATAGTGCTCCTCTGTTTTCCGACAGCCTTCTTCACAGATAATTGCCAATCAATAACTGAGTCAAGGTTGATAATGAAGGACTCCTTATGTACTGTATGTATTCAAACATTTTTACCCTTCTTAACTAACAGTTTATATAATTTAACTTGTAAATCTTTGTCTACACACATTTTGTTTTATGACATTTAGACAAATTAAATTGAGTTCTTTCTTGTTATTATCATTTGCATTAAATATTTATACTCAGCGAAGCAGAAAATGAAAACACACCAGTAACAAAGAAGAAAAGTGCAGATAAATGTTAGTTTGGCAAGACATATGTTCCTGTTCTCTCTCCCATTCAGTACAATTATAATGAACTCCAAATGCAGTTAACACTTTTAGTAAATATTAAAAAATCCATTTCATGTCTTTGAAAATCATATGGTAGGATTCTTCTTATGTTACCAATTCCGTGCAAGTACTGTATCCACATTGGATCTATGTGACATGCAGATCTATCTATCTATCTATCTATCTATCTATCTATCTATCTATCTATCTATCTATCTATCATCTATCTACCATATACAAAAGAACTGCTCCTCAGAAAATCCACTTGGTCTCAAAGATGAATTTAATGCAAAGCCAATTTAAAATATAACCTATATTTAACCTATAACCAATATACAGTATAACCTCCCTATCTGCTAGTTAATCCAGAGGAAGGCAAAAACCCCTTCTGAAGTCTCTCCAATTTGCCTCAGAGGGGGAAAAATCCTTCCTGGCTCCAAAATGGCAATCAGACTATTCCCTGGATCAGATTGTACTATGAGCTATCTTCCATAATCCTGTATTCCTTCACTTGCTAAAAAGCAATCCAATTCATTTTTAAAGCTACCTAATGTATCAGCCAGCATGACTGATTCAGGGAGAGAATGCCACAACTGCAGAGTCCTCACTGTATAAAACCCTTTCTAATGTTTTGACAGAATCTCCTTTCTTCTAATCGGAATGATGCCCTTGTGTCTACTGGAAGGCCCTACTGGTAAAGAAAGCTTTGGAGAAATTTTTATCTGATCCCCTTATATATTTCATATCATATTGTGCCTCTTCTCCAGCATAAACAACCCCAACTTGTCCAGTCTTTCCTTATAAGAGACTTTCCTTACCCTTTACCAGCTTAATTGGACCCTCTCCAGCTCATTAATATCCCGTTTGAGCACTGGAGACTAAAACTGAAGGGCATAATCTAGATGGGGCCTTACCAGTGCTCTGTAAAGTAGAAGAATAACTCCCTCCTCCTCCGAATCTATGTCCCTTTTAATACAACTTAAGTCCTTGCTTGCCCTTCCAGACTGGCATTGTCTGCTACAGCCAAGTTTTTTTTATCTACAAGGACTCCAAGACCCTTTTACATTATGGATGTGCCTAGTGCAGTCCCATTAAAGGTATAATTGGCTTGCATATTGTACATCCCAGGTGCATGACTTTACATTTATCAACATTGAATCTCATCTGCCACTTTGCCACCCAAATTGCCAGTTTGTCAAGACCCTGCTGCAAGGATGCCACATCCTGGATCGAATTAATTGGACTGCAGAGTTTTATGCCATCTGATGCATTACCCTGCCCTAACACTGATGCATTACCCTGCCCTAAGTCATTAATGAATAAGTTAAACAAAAGTGGACCCGCATATTTACTTTTTAAGGTAATCAATTGGGAACAGTAATGATTTAATGTTTTACATGGCAGCCATGTTCTGTGTTTTAAGCAGTAAAAATAATGCCCCATTTATGCTCTGAAGGACAACCCTTAATATACCCTAGCATCTTCACAGCAGCTCTGATGCTAACATGTTCCACAACACTAATCATATTTTTCTCATCATCATTAGGCCTTAGCATCAACCATGTTGAAGGTAAAAAAAGAATAGGATACTCAAATATATTTTAAATTACATTACTATGAGTTTGTGCCAGCATGGTTTTGTATGTAAGAAATAGATCTTGCCAGGTCAATTTTAATTGCTTTCTATGAGGAGGTAAGCAGAAACCTAGACATTGGAACAGCATTGAATGTGATCTACTCAGATGTAGCTATTTAAACCATACAGAAGTTTACTGAAAAAATTAAGGGATGTTAGCCTGGAACATAAAATTTGTACTTGGACACTGAAATGGCTAAAAGATAGATTACAAATAGTGGTAGTTTATGCAAAATTGTCTAATTAGACCATTATTGCTAGTGAAGTACGTAAGATGTTTTTCCTTAGTTCTTTGTATTGTATTGATTGTGTTTATTAATTACCATGAGGTTGGCTTTGTAAGTACTGCCTCTATTTTTTTCTGATAATGCTACATTTTTCAAGTTACAGTGAGGGCAGTGAGGTTGTGGAATGCCCTGTTGGGCAATGATGCAATGACAGGATTTTATTAATGCTTTTAAGAATGGCTTTGATGACTTCCAACTAAAAACACATCAACAAGGTGTTGCTGCTGCATTTTCTCCAAAAGACTGCCTCTCTCCAGGCACAGTCACAGGCCCCTTTGGCACTTACTTTCTCTCTCAAGTTTAGGCTTAGGCACTCTTAACTCTTTGTCTCAACTCACATGTCCATTGGTTCTCTCTCAGGCTTCTTCTCACACACTGGATACAGCCATAACCCACCACCTTTCACCTCTACAAGCAGCTCCACTCTTAGCAGCTACTAAATTGTCTGATTGAGAAGGAATATTAACCTCCCGCCACAAGGCATCTCCCTGCAGTCCATATCATACAGCGTAAATGCACAATTGTTCATTTTTATGTAGATGTGTTTTCCAAAAACACTTATATAGCACAGTATATTCATTTATATATACTTATTAGTTTATAGATAGGTATGTATAGGAATTTGTATGAACTTTTTTTTTTATCTCCTAAAGCCTATAAAGTCTGTAAACTAAAAATCCAAAAGTTAAAATATTTAACATGTAATCTTTTATTCACTAATTTAATTTCCTCTCGGAGGTTCTATAGAATACTAAAAACATCCTCAAAAACTTAAATTGATGATTTTATAAATTGCTCAAAAATTGTGAGAGCAGTTTATCTGCACCCTCACAAACTTTAATGTTTATATCCCCTTTCTTCTGTTTTGAGAAGAACTATGTTATGCCTGAAAAAAGGGCAGAGACTGTATGAAGAATATCTAGCAGTTTTTACAGAAACTTAACATTGAATACCAATTTCTTATCTATGAGTTTTACTTTGATGTACTCATGCAGCCACATATTTTATTATAATTGATAAAACCTTAAATAACTGATGGAGCATTTCAGTATGGGCAGCTAATAATGCACAATGTTACTCTGCTGCTGAGATAGAAATAGAGTAAGGAGTCACAGGAGAACCATACAGAATGAATACCTTATTAAGATTTTAGAGCTGCTCTGCTGATATGTTGCATTGCACTCAGGTTAATAAATCTTTATCTTCATCCCCTTTCTGTTAATATTCGGCCTGATCTTGCCTTATATTATTATAAAAAAATTGTCAATTTCTGTCAAAATTTGGATTTACATTTTATCTTAATGAAAGAGAAAAAGAATACAATTTTACAAAAAGCATAGTTTTCTCACAGGGTACTTCACATACCTATTGTAAGGTTTTAAGTTAACCCCAGGATGCACATAGTCCACTTGTATCCTCCCCCTCTTATCCCTCAAGCCTACTGCTTGCTCCCCACATAATAGACCTTGTTAAGGAAAAATTACTTTTTTAAGCATCTGCAATTCCAAATATAATTGTTTTTTTTATCAGGAAATAGTAGAGCAGGCACTCAAATAAAGGCAATCTTCTACCAGGCAAATAAGAACATTTAGCATAAATTTATTATGTCAAAGAATACGGCCTGTATTCTTTGACATAATACATTTATACTAATTGTTCTTATTCACCTGGGTAACGATGACCTTTATTTGAGTGCCTGCTCTACTGTTTCCTGGTTTTACTGTATCTGCTCCCGTTGCTGAAGGCTCAGGGTGGTGCTCCTGGGCCTCTTCCTGAATGTGGTGAGTTAATTACCTGATTTGGGACCCGCTATTTATTCATATATCGTCACGATTGCCTTTTATGTCCGATTGTTTCTCCCTGACATAAATAAAAATGTAATAAAGAAGAAAATACTATATTTGTAACTTGATATAATGCTTCCCAAATTCCCAGCTAGGTATCATTTTTAAGGTAATAGAAGAATTTATATATTACATATTTAGAGCATTTTATACATTAGATGAGAATAAAAGTATTTATGGGTCTGTGTTATAATAGAACAAAAACTAAGCAGAGTGTTAATTAAACATGAACAATTTCACCTACAGACTCCATATGAAATGGGCCCCTGCCATTTTGACTCTCCTGTACTTTCTGTTCCTATTTTTCAAAGTTATTTGGGCCATTTACCAAGCGTAACCATAGTTGTGGTTTTCAGTTGTTGAGCAATATTCATGCTGTTCATTAAAGGTACTTGTGTCTAAAAATTTGAAAAACAAAAAATTACCCGTCCGTGTCCAAATTGCCACCATTGTGCCTACTCCACATTGCGCTGGTATTTCCTCATACTGGTCTCCATTCCAGTCAGTATTATGTATATAGGGTTTGTTGGTTAAGAAAAAATTCTGCAGATGTGGCGTTAAAATCAAAAATATGAGCTTTATTTAGTACTTTAAAATAGTGAACAGGCATCAATTACAGTTCTACTTCTTGTCCTATGACACATATAGTCACCTGACGCATTTCATGCCTCTCTTTGGCACTTCATCAGAGGTGAAGTCACAGGATATCCTATACCTTATATACCTGTGTCTATTAAAATTAATTTAATTTAAGTATTTAAAACAAGTAGCAAAACAATGTTTACATGTTACAGTTTTTTAACCTGTTAACAGTATTAATATTTTACATACATTATACCTTTTCCATGTTCCAACATTTTAGTTAAAAGAAACAGGTTACCTCCCACTCATTATTAAGGCCATGTGGTTGTCGTGTTTTCAGAGTGAATATCCAGTATACTTCTCTTTGATCAATTATTCTTTTGATGTCTCCCCCTCTGGGTCCTAGTTTCACACTCTCTATGCCCTGAAATCTAACTTGGCTAAAGTCACCCTCATGTTTATACATGATATGCCTATTTATAGCTGAAATCCTTTTGGTGTTGGAGTTGGTTTCCTCTATTTTATCTAAATCTAGGGGTATTAGATGCTCCTAGCTCTTTCTTTGAGGGATCTGTATCGTCAAAGTTTTTTCAATCGAATAGGTCTATATTTAGGCGAATTCAAATCATTCGAATTGAAGGAATATCGCATTTGATCGAATTAGATTCAAAGTTTTTCCCAAAAAAAACGTTGGTTTTTCAAAGTCCACCAATTGACTCCAAATAGGTTCTAGGAGGTCCCCCCATAGGCTAAAAACAGCAATTCAGCAGGTTTTAGATGGTGAATGGTTT
This sequence comes from Xenopus laevis, assembly GCF_017654675.1. Classification (NCBI taxonomy): domain Eukaryota; kingdom Metazoa; phylum Chordata; class Amphibia; order Anura; family Pipidae; genus Xenopus; species Xenopus laevis. The sequence goes on from NC_054383.1 coordinate 89,466,101, forward strand.
TTAAAGAGACAGTACATCCTCAGTAAATTTTGATATTCGAAGATATTTCGATATTTCGATATTTTTTTCGAATTGAAATCAAATTTGGACTATTCCCTAGACGTAAGTACACAAAAATACCTCAAAATTCTTTCAAAAATTCACCATGACCCTCAAAAAATCTGCCCCTAGGTGTACATTCCACAACTCACAAGAGGAGGACAGGCCAAGAAGCACTGAGCACAAAAATGTGGAAAAGCCATAGCTTTAGTACAAGTACCTTTAATGAACGGCATGATTATATTTGCTCAACAACTGAAAACCACAACTATGGTTGCGCTTGGTAAATGGCCCAAATAACTTTGCAAAATAGGAACAGAAAGTACAGGAGAGCCAAAATGGCATGGGCCTAAAAAATGGGTTGGATACACTTTGATGCTGAGCAATGGAAATGACTGCACCCCTACACCAAAGATTGTCAGTGCAGCTGTAGTCAATTCAAGATGAAACATACATGCATTTTTGTATTTAAAGTTTTCTCTCCTCAAATTGAATCTGTCTGTGAGTTTTCACATGATAAACCATGAGATAATTTTTTCTCACTGAATTGAATCTGCCCCTTTATCGGATTATCCAGTGCAGATCACAATGTCAAGAAACAACTTCAGGGCATCTGCCATTGACTTCAACATGACCTTGACAGGTTTGAGATGGAGTATTTTTGGATTCAGATATTTAGCAACCGTGGATATAATAAATCTCTGAAAATTCAAGTTTTTTTCCTCAAAAACTTTGAGTTTTCCCCTTTAAAAACTCGACCAGATAAATTCATTGTTTAATAAATGGACCCCTTTAAATGTTATGGAGAAAGGGGAATTGATTTTTAAAACGTAAAATTATTTGCTTAAGACTCGGTGGGAAATGGCTTTCCTATAATTCTGGTTTCCAGATAAGAGATCCCTTATCTGTACAATGAAAATGTGGCTAGATGTTTGTGTATAACATATAAAAAAGACGTATAGAAAAGATAGATAAACTAATAATACTTTATAGATTTAAATTTCTTTTTTCCTCTATAACCTTATAAGGCATTTCTAGTTCATCCATTTTTTTCTGGCTACAGGTAATGATGACTAAGCTTACACATGTTTAAGATAAGAGCTCAGCTCAGTGAAGCAGGGAGATAAAATAAAATGTAGGAAAGTAATGACTTACTGCAATTATAACATAGCTGCTGGGCAACTGGAAATTGTTTAATCTCAGGGAGACATGCTTGTGTCATCTCTTTATTATATACGATATATGTAGATGTATATATATGAGGATGCTATGTTAGTAGTGTAGATGGATCTATACATCGAACACTCTTGCTTCGTATGGACTCAATAAAGTTAATAGCTACCACTGCTTCCTAAGAGACTTATTTTGTTACTGTTATTGTTATCTACTGCTTATATACATGTGCTATTACAGTTATCTAACTAATATTCTTTGCTGACATCATAGGAAAGGGCATGCAAGGCCCGAAACATGTTGTGTAATATGTAGTCTTAGAATAAAGCTTGATCACAGCAGACCTGCTTCTGAGTGCTCTCCTCAAACTATTGCTTTGTGAGTTCACCATTGGGAATGTGGTAACCCTGATGAGTATTAATGCACCCCCCTGGTTGCCAGGGGCAGCAAAAATCCCGCTCCTGGTAACTAAGAGCTGAATTTCCGGTTTTCAACCCGGAAATTCGTCTCTTCTAGTGCAGAGAGCGCAATTGCACTCTCTGCACTAAGCGATTTGGACCTCCCCTGCCCTCTCCGGTGCTGTAAAGTTGAGTGCCGTGGAGACAGCAAAAGAAGGCCGCCTCAGGCGGCATTATGGCAAGAATCGCCCCTGAGCGTAAGAACAACCTCCATATTTCTGACATGATAGGATATTATAATATGGGATAAGACATGATCTGTTCTGCTACCATATTGGTTATGATGTACTCCATATAGGACTTGGTCAGCCATTGCCTCTTCTTGTTCTACGTCTGACAACTCAGCGTGACCATGACCCTGTCATTATTTTCTTCTCTTTCACACAGTGATCCCCAACCAGTAGCTCATGAGCAACATGTTGCTCTCCAACCCCTTTGATGTTGCTCTCAGGGCCCTCAAAGCAGGTGCTTATTTTTGAATTCCAAACTTGAAAGTATAGTGCCAAGTAGAGCCCCTTGTAGGCTGCCAGTCCACACAGGGGCTACCAAATAGCCAATCACAGCCCTTATTTGGACTTTTTCATGTCTAGTATTGCTTCAGTGCTGTTCAACTGTGGGGAGGTTGAACTTTCTTCACATCAATACAATTTCCACTCCCTGTTATGGGCTTAAACTTTGAGGGCAAAGCAGCAGCACTGAACCTGTAGCAGATATTAAAGAAAGTGCTTGACCTGTGGTCATCGATGTTTCTGGCACACAGTAACTGTCAACCCCCCAGCTGCAGCAACTTAATGACCTTCAAGAGATCAGTAAGGAAGCTGTTTTTGTTTTTTCAATAGAAGAAAATTGAGAAGAAAAAAACATGGTGAGACAATAAAGAAATAAATTATAAAAGGCAGAATTTTTTTTTAACAGATAACATGAGAGAGAATGTTATGAAGAATTGGATAAAAAATACAAAGGAAAGAATAAGAATCACAATAAAAGTCCTCCCAATATTTGCCCCTAAAAGCTTTTTTTCATACGAAAAATCTTTAATATCTAGATTCATTTGGAAGGGAAAAACACAGAGACTAAAACACGACTTATTAGTCCTACTCAGAGAACCTGTGGGAAAACAGACCAACCAGAATCAAGGACTTCATAACTGACAAGATAATTTCTCTCACAGAGATACAAAAACGTTGGGGTCGACATCAGAGGGACATATGGGGATATAGACAATTACATTTCTTTATACAAACAAATATACTGTATTGAAAGATTGGTCTAGAATCTTAACTCCTTGGGAACAGATGTTAACGTCTCCATTAAAGATTACTAAACCGCTTTCAAAGATATACAAATTACTTCTAATTAAATCATCCACACTAGAGAAAAAAAAATTGTATTAGATGGGAAAAAGAATTAAATTCAAAAACTACGCCATCAATGTGGAATACAATTTTTACTACTATATTTAAATCATTCAGGGAATCAAAGACTAGTGAAGCCGCATATAAATTAATTACCAGATGGCATTACACCTCGGCTAGATTAAGTAAAAAGAGTCTGGGCCTATCCAGTTTATGCTGGAGATGCAATACCACAGAAGGCTCCCATTCCCATATTTGGATCACATGTTCAGTCTTGGATCACTTTTGGACTTCGGTAATTTTTTCAATTAATAAAATTACTAACTGTAGCCTAGATATCAATGATCAAAGTAAAATACTAATGAATTTTTCTATTGCGGATGACAAAATAATTTCAAATAGCCTCACCCTGCATTTACTGCATGGGGCCAAAGTGCTAATACCAAAAAAATGAAAATCGACAGAAGCCCCAACGATCACTGAGTGGCTTTCCGCTGTGGAAGACATCAAACAAGAGGAAGAAATGACCCATATAATACATAAGAGTGAACAATTTTGGGATATATGGACACCCTGGATAAGTTTCATGGAATCATTAACTTTTAAAGTATAATAAAGCAGGTATACTGCATGGGTAACTATTGCACATTAGGTGTTAAGCCAGTGAGGGAGAATACCTATGACACAACTGGGATTAAATCATGCTGTTTAGATTTTTAGATTTATAATGCTTTGTATATGTTATTTGTTGCTTACTGATTATTTTTTATTCCCTTTCTATTCTTTTTTTCTGTATTTTACTCTTTTCCTACTCTTTCTATTTTTGTGAAAGTTATAAAATAAAGAATAATAAAAAAAAGAAGCCCAATAAAAGAACAAAAATGCTGAAAGAAGTGAAAGTGGGAAAGTGGAGAAAGACAGGAGAGAAGACATGGACATTGAAAGGAAATTATAGAAAAGCAGAAAGCACTAAGCAACAAAATAGAATGTGAGCAGGGTGCTCAGTATGTTGTGATCTATAAATTATATGGTTGTGGGTCTGTAAAGCTTCATGTGTAACAGTTCTCATGTTGGTGGTGCACCAGTGGCATGGGGCAAACTGTACCATAACTGTACCTTGTGTGACGTCATCACAAGCTTGGAGTAACAGTGCCCACTGCCAGTTGCTGTATGTTCTTGAGTTCAAGTATCTTTTAGTGATGGACGAATTTGGGACATTTCGCTTCACTGAAAAATTAGCGAAATTCGAGAAATGGTGCCAGCATCTCGTTTTTGACGCCGGCATCTGTTTTTGATGTCGGCGTATGTTTTTTTGAAAGTCAGCGCAATTTCGCCAAAAACGCACAAAGGCGTCCATTTTTTTGACGCTGGCGAATTTTCACGGCGGTTTCGCAAATTTATCCGCCCGTCACTACTGTCTTTCACTATATAGCATTATGGTAGTGCCCTAGTCTACAGCCCTGAGTGTAGAATATGCTTAGTGTGCCAGTACTGTCTAAGATATATTATATATATTATATTTAATTTACTTGGGCAGCATTTACTTATTCTTGTTGTATAACATGTGTTATACCTCTTGCTACACAATGTGTTTGGATGAAAATGGGTCTATTTGAAATCCTTGTCCATACATGGCCTGCTTTTTACGTTATAGAAAATAATTACATATCATAGTTTCTTTAAGTCATCTTGTGTGTGTCCACATTTAGTCTACACAACCAAAAAAAATCACCATCGCCTATGCCCTTCATGCTATCAGCTCACTATTGCTCTTAACTTGGCAGCTCATATAACCATGATATGCTTCCAAAAATTTCCTAACTTGTCCCTCATTTACTGTTTTTATTTCTCTGTGCTTTTTTAATTATATATTCTACTAATGGGTGGGGGCATTAGTATGCCACTCAATATGGACATTACAGTTCTCCCTATACTGTGGCTGTTGGTATCATGGTCCTCAGATTGTGGCACTCCTCTCATGCAACCTGTGCTCAGTTTGAAGTACCCCTATCATGCAGAGCAACCTGTGCTCTGTTGTGTCCCCTATTGCCCAGCATGAGTATTCATGAAAAATATACAGTCTTGCGACACCAGGTATAGTGCCACTCTTTGCACTTGTAGCTTTTCTCTTTTAAGGAGGCTATTCAAATATTTTGGTTCCAGGATATCTGCATGACACTGCAATGGTACAAAGGCTGTCACTCTGCTAACCTATGGTGGTGCTGAAGGCTCTGAATGTGGTGGTCACTCAAATTCTCCTCTCATTTCTCCTTATCTATATTTATTTGACTACATTCTACTCTGTTTCCCTTTCCTTTTCCATGACCATTTGATTTATGATTTTACATACCACTTGGCCATTCTACTTTGCTGCACTTTAAATGCTCTCCTTTGTATATACATATTATTACTTTACCAACTCGAATCTCCCTTTGATTATCAACTTAACTACCTACGCACAGTGATGTAATCTACACTGCATACCTCACACCAGTGATGTCATGGGGGTGAGATTTAGGTTACAACTTTCACTCACAACTGGCTATTTCAGTTGGTTTGATTTGGGTAGCTGTTTCTGATGTCTTGATAAAGGTCCTCTGTGCAGGACCGAAAAATCAACTTAGACCATTAAAGTTTTGCACATAAATTAAGTCCCATGAGTGCTCTGTGTTCTTTATGCTGATATTACTTTTTCTAGGGGTGAGTGTGCTGCTCTTCAGATTATATAGAATATATATTATATAGAATATATATTATATGTGTGTGTGTCAATAGCTTATGTTAATAAATGTATAGTTTGATTGAATTATCATTTTAAATAATGAATTCTCAGTACATACATGTATGTTTATGAGAATACATATGCATATTTACATTAAATTGTAGCCTTAGGGGCAGATTTATTAAAGTTTGAATGGTAAATTTGAATTCCAATTTTACATTTTTTTGTGTAAAAACTTTTAAAATTCTCATTTAAAAGCACCAAATCAAACGTAAATTTGAATGTAAGATTTATCAAACCTCGACCATGGAAACAGTTCTAATTCGAATATTTGCCACAAAAAACCTGCTGAGTTAATTTTCAAGTCAATGGCAGAGGTCTGTTGAACCATTTTAATATGTTAATTGCTTCCCATTCGAGTTTTAAGCACATTTGAATTTATTAGAGCAAAAAATTCACATAAATTCTAAATTTGACCTTTGATAAATAACCCCCTTAAAGGTTAATTTACCAAACCAGTACAAAGTTCTGTACTTGAATCATCATGGTTTTTCCCCAGAATTCCTGGAAAGCAGCTGCATTATAGAATATGCAGTAATTTCTGCACAATTTACCAACATGGAAGTTTGGAATGAATTTGTGAGCTTCTGACTCAAAAAAGTTTCCAGGTGATTCAGTAGAGGTGTGACAGTTGCTGGGGTCGGCAAAGCTGCTACAGCACTGGTTGTCAAACATTTTCGGTTTAAGCACCATTTGACGATTCAACCTTTGAACCTTCCCCCAGCTCATGCAATGATTATAGATATCAGTCATTCAGCCATAGTTTCAAGAATATCTAGGACAGCAAATGCATTTTGACCCCAAACCTTAACCCTAACCAACCTTCAAGGACTTTCAGATGTACGCAAGTCCATTATCCTGTAATCTCACCCTAACTGACCTTCATGCTGGGCCCCCTTTAAGTGCTTCAAGCCCTCCCTGAAACCGGCATATTGATGTTACACATAAGTAAGGAGAGTATATGGCCCAAGTGGAGATTTCTATTTCTATTTTTTGCAGGTGTGTAACTACAGAGGCAGCAGATCCTGTGGTTGCAGGGGGGGCAAGGAGTGTAGGTGGTTCAATAAAGGCCCAATTACTGAACAATTTAAATAGATCTTGCTAGAATAGGTCAACTTCCTAATGTTTTGGGGCCCTGAATTGAATTTGCTCTGGGGCCCATTAACATCATAGTCTATGGTGATGCTCATTCATCCAGGTCATGATATGCAGTATAGAGTTTGTCTAAAGCAACAGGACTTTCTGAGTTTTCTCTTCAAGCATCCATGCTTGCTCTTTCTTTATTCTCTCCTGCTTTATCCTCCACAATCAAGGCCTGCAGTGATTGGATAACGTAAGCACATTGAACCTGCCTTCCCTCCAATTGCTGCACAGCTCTGGCTCTCTGGACTTGCAAAACCCGCCCAAATTTTTCAATGTAAATTAAGCGTGCAAAGCCAAAGTGTGGGTCGGTCGGGAGTACCTGTGTCTGGAATGTCTGATCTTGTCTATTCTGAGGTGAGAGTTGGGGTTTGCGAAGCACAGATGGCATCCCACTCAGCTTCAATAACAGCCATGTAGTATATACTTTATTTACCCTGGCTACATGAGATCAGTACAGTAGTGATGTGTGGGCTTGTCCGATACCCATGGGACTCGTGGGTTTATCTGCAGGTCGGGGGGTTCGGGCCGACCTCAAACTCCTCTTCGCGGGTGATGGGCGGGTGCAGGTTGAGCTCTTATTCTGCTCTTCTCTTGCTCTCCCCTCCCGCCACCTTCAAACGGCTTTCCGACATCTGGGTTCTTCTTTTATAGACGCTGCACCTGCTCATCCTGCCCCTTTTGTGATGTCATCGGTGGGTGGGTCAGCGTGGGTCTATAAAAGGAACCTGGAAGTCAGGCTCGGGCGGGCACGGGTGGTGGCCTAATGTGGGTCAGCGAAATCCCGACCCGCACATTACTACAGTATAGATTTTCATTTCTTCCTGCCTGCATTGTGTTTGTGCACTCACACAGCTGTAGTCACTCCTCTATCCTGCCATTTATAATGCTCTGATCTCCCCCATCATGTCTCCATCCTGGCCACAAATCAAGTTGCGATCTCAGCTGTTCTGCAAAGTGCATATTTAACTTTTTACTTTTCCATCTCGTCCTTCTGCCTTCAGTTCTCTGTTCTCCTTCCTTGCCCCTCAGTACTGTTTTCACATCTCCTTCCTCAAGCCTCCCCTCTCTGTAATTTAGTTCTCCTCTGCAAAGCACATATTTTACATATCGGTGCTCCAACCTCCCCTGTCAATCACTGTACTTTTTCTTCTTCTCCTTCTGACTTATTTGATACTATATTTCACTGCTCGTTTTCCATGTAGTTTTAACAAATCAAGCTTTAGCAGGATTTCCAATTTTTAAAAAAGCCACTTTGTTATATTTTTTATTGCAGCCAATGATTAATAAATGGGAAGTACTCAGATTAGCATAACTTAAATTAAATACTGTAGGAACATAAGCAATTTAATAAACTTGTAAGTCCAAATGCAGGTCAATATGAGCTTTGCCTGCCTGCATACCTTCAAGAAAAAAACATGGCTTTTTTAAAGATTGGAAATGCCTGCTTAAACATGATTGGTTATAATTAAATAAATTAAAAGTATATTGGTTGGAAGTTCGCAGTATTATGTAAAAATTGGAAAATGAGCAGTGAAATATAATAATAAAAAAGGCAGAAGACGAAGGGAGAAGAATGAAAAGTACAAAGACTGCAGAGGAGCAAGATCTCAACTTGATTTGTGGCCAGGACAGAGACTCAATGGGGGAGATCTAAGCATGATATATGGCAGGACAGATGAGTGACTACAGCTTTTTACCATGCCTGAGTACAATTCCTGACAGGCTGCATTTATTTTATATTAAATTGGCTCTGTGCCACCCTGCTATGGGTTCTGGGGGTATTTGTACATGAAATTGCCACAATGCCATCCTGATTTAGGTGGGGCTGTGGCCTCTAGAAAATGTTTCTGTGGGCGGGGCTACACGTGCCACACACACACATCATCCCTTCACTTTTTTGTTCCCAATTTAAGCACTGGTTAAGGGTCTATTGAAAATAAAATAATTCTGACTGCTGTACTCTTAAACCAATGATTTATAATTAGAAGAATATTATTTTTATTGTACAGGTATGGGACCTATTATCCAGAATGCTCGGGACCTGGGGCTTTCCAGATAACGGGGCTTTCCTTCATTTGGATCTTCACACCTTAAGACTACTAGAAAATCATGTAAACATTTAATAAACCCAATAGGCTGGTTTTGCTTCCAATAAGGATTAATTATATCTTAGTTGGGATAAAGTACAAGGTAGTGTTTCATTGTTATAGAGAAAAAGGAAATAATTTTTAAAATTTGGATTACTTCATTATAATCGAGTCTATGGGAGATGGCCTTTCTGTAATTTGGACCTTTCTGGATAGCGGGTTTCTGGATAACAGATCCCATACCTATACTTACATTGGTCCTTTGGAGTTTCCCAATGATGAGCATTTTGTGCAGCAAGTGGATATTTTCTTTACATCTATTAAGTGATGCTTTATATACAGTAGTTTTATAGATGCATAATTATTAAGCTGTGTATAAAAGAGCCATTAAAATACAATGAACATTGCCACTTCAATGCCAAATCTTGCTATCTTATAGAAGGGTGTAATTATTTCTAGTGAGCGTTCATCTGAGGGGAAAATCTGGCATAAAAAGGAGTACTGAAGACTAGAGGAAGTAGTTAGGTTAAATATGGTATTGTTTCAACCCAAAGTGTTTCTAGTTTAGAGTGGTGTAAAATAATTATGTTTAACTGTCATAAATTAAATTACACATCTATGTTAATTATTAAATACTACAATGCAGCTTTACAAATACTGTATGCCATTCATTTGACATCAACATTTACTTATGTGAGCATAAAATATACAGCATAATGCTGCATTATGTTACTTTGAAAAGTATCTTAATTTTTAGTTTTATTTTGTCCAAGACTGTGTGGGAGTCAGATGAAGATTCAAGTGATTAGTATTTAAGGGAATGTTATATAAACATTTAATAACAGAAACAAAGGTCTAAAACAAAAGGAATGATTACAGTATATTATTCTTTTTATGATTGTATTTTTATAGTGTACTTCATTTAAAGGACAAACACAAATTAAATTTTTTACCCCTGTCTAACACACAAAGTGCCCTGTTCTGCCATCTTGCTTTATATTTATGATTTATGATATACCACGGGCTGCTGTTAGGCATTTAATATGGTAATATGGTGAATCCTGTTTCTTCTACGTCCCTCCATGTCAGTACACATGGGGCATTGCCCCTCCCAGACCTGGAGGTAGGACCTATAACATAGCCAATCAAAATGAATCATGACCTATAAGACCACATGACTTCCTCCTCACCACAGTTATTTTTTGTCCTACTGGACAGGGAGGTAGGATCTCCCTCCTCACTTTTTATTTTTTGTTGAATTTTGAGAGAAATCAAACACAGTTTTTGTTTTTTGTTTTTCTTTTGTATTTTCTTTTTGTTTATTTATTTATTTTTTACCTCTGTGTAGACACAGAGGGATGATTCCCAGGTAATGGAGAAGAATTTACCTGATGCCTCAAAACGCATAATCTGTAAATTATCGCTTATTGGGAAGAAGTGCAGGTGTGGGCATACCCATGGTCCTAGCCCTGTGCTAAAACAGCCCCCCTGCTATATGCCCAGCGAGGCACAAGATTCAATCTAGTACTTTTTTGGGAACAGACACAGGTGTGGGCTTCCCACATTGTTACCTGTGAGCTTTTTGGACTCCCCTTTTCTTTTGAGTTATGTGAGGCTTTACAGAACTCTACAGAACTTCTGCAAAAGGGCCATGGGTATGCATATGGGCTAGCTATAACAGCCTGAAGCTGGTGAGTATGATTCTTCATTATCTACTGTGTGTAGTGCACTGGGAAGTCTGCATGCTAATTGGCTAATTATGTCCCTCAGCTGAGAGCTATTGGGGCTTTGGCTGGAGTTTCCATCCAGCTAATTAGCCACTCTGATAAGGTGCAGGTGTGCCTTCAGCCCTGTTGCTATTGCTGTTTAATATTTTAAGCCTTGTATGAGTGAACCTGCATCCTCTGTGCAGACACAGAAGTTATATTGGCTCATGTTACTAAGGCACCTCCAGGAAGGGCTAGAGGTTGCACTGATCAAGCAATATGGCACCTCCTTCCTTCTTATGAGTCTGCTCTTAACAAGCAGTGTTCCACCTGGATATTCCTGCTGACAAGCCTGAGCTATCTGGTAAGGTGCCTGTGTTCCCCCTGACTTCTTGTATTATCTGAAGTCTTATGTTGTGAGCGGGCGTCCTCTGTGCAAAATAGAGTATTGGCTCTTGCTACACTTTAAGTACTGGCTGGTGAATCCCTCTGCCTAAGCAGTGTGGTACCTGAATCCAGAGATTTTGATTTCTCAGTATCCATTGTGTATTTGAAACATTAATTTCACTGGGAAGTCTGCATGTTAATATGCTTAATATGTCCCTCAGCTGAAAGCTATCAGGGTTTTGGCTGGAGTTTCCATCAAGCTAACTAGTCACTATCTGGTAAGGTGCAGGTGTTCCTTTGGCCCCTTTGCTATTGCTGTTTAATATTTTAAGTTTTGTATGGGTGAACCTGCATCCTCTTGGCTGACACAGTGGTTATATTGGCTCATGTGCTCAAGCAGTATGGCTCCTCCTTCCTTTCTTATGAGTCTGCTCTTAACAAGCAGTGTTCCACTGGACTGGATATTCCTGCTGACAAGTCTGAGCTATCTGGTAAGCTGCCTGTGTTCCTCCTTATATTATATGACGTCGTATGTTGTGAGCTGGGGTCCTCTGTGCAAAATGCAGTTACACAAGGTACTAAGTCTGCATGTTAATAAGCTAATTATGTCCCTCCGCTGAAACCTATCCGAGTTCTAGCTGAAGTTTCCAACCTGCGGACTTTTCATTATCAGGTAATGTGCAGATACTCCTCAGTTTGCTACTGTTGTTTCTATTGTCCTCTGTGCAGACACAGAGGTTATATTTGCCTTTTATTACACTGGGTGCTTGCAGGGTTGGCTGGAGGCTTGCACTGCTGAAGCAGTATGGTAGCCCCTTCCTTCCTTACATTGAGTCTGCTCAGTGCTGTAACCTGATGTCATTGGGCCCCACAGCAAATTAATTTTAGGGCCCCTAACATATCCAGAGGTTGTGCTTTTTTACCAATACGTATTGAAATTGCTCTTTATTTGGGCCTCATGGGTCCCTATACCTTTTGGGCCCACCTGCAGCCGCAGGGTCTGCTTCCTCTTTAGTTACGCCCCTGAATCTGCTCCTTAGAAGCAGTCTGCCACCAAGGATCTGTCTGGATTATTCCTACTGTCTAGCGCATATTATCTGGTTAGGTGCCTGTATTCCTCTGACTTCTTGTATAGTTGTCATCTGAGGTCTTAGGTTTGTGAGCCCGAGTTCTCTGCGCAGACACAGTAGGCAAGTGTGCTCTTATTACACCTGGTATTTCCAGGACCGGCTAGGGGTTTGTTCTGCTGTAGCAGCATTGTGCCCCATTTTTTCCTATGATGTTTCCACACTTAACAGGCAGTGTTCCGAGTTATATGGTGTCTTTTTGTGTGATGTAGGCCTTCTCTTAGATATTCTATTCCCATCTGGTGGCTTTTGTTGGGACCTACATTTGTGACTGTAGGTTTCCCTTCTTTAATTGTTGGTAGATTAAAGGGCACTTACTGTTATGTCTATTGGCACCTTAACATGCTTGAAGCCAGCTTGTAGTCTATGGCCCTTTGTGTGGCCTCGGGCATCTCGCCAGGGAGCTGGGTTTGTGTGGCCTCTGGCTTTCATTATGGCCCTTGGCTTAGGTTAGAGCCCTTGTTTTGGTCCATGGCTTTTTACCATGGTCCTCGGCTCCTGGGTCTGCTGGCCTTTTACAAGGGCCCTTGTTCTGCTGGCCTGTTGCATGAGCCTTTGGCTCATGTGGTCTTTTACCCTTGGCACATTTGTTTGGTTGTCCTTTTACCTGGGTTATTATGGCTGCGGGCCTGTTTTCATGGCCCTTAACTTAGCTGCTTGCTTGCCTTTTACCAGGGTTCTTGGGCTGTTTGCCTTTTCTGTGGCCCCTGGCTAAGGTGGCCGCTAGTTTTTATTATAGTCTTTGTGGGCTTGCGGCTGCCAGTCTTGGCTGTGACCTATGGTGCATAGGTCACCAGCCAGGCTGTGGCGGCATGGTTACTATTCTTGCTGTGGCCCTTGGTGGGCATGTCTGTTTGCCTTGCGCAATCCTTGGCAGGACAACAGCCATTGGTTTTGTCTTGTCTGCAATCCTTACAGGTATGGTTCTGGTTACACCAGCAGTAGGCATGATTGACTATTTGGTTGGATCTAGCATGGGTTGTACCATCAGCTGGTGTTTGCTCTGAGTTTCACAGCCCATAGCTAATTTTGTTGCTGATTGGTATTCAGCAGCTGATGTTGGTCATATGTTGGCTTACAGCTAACCTTTTCTTCTGCCTTACATGCATTGTTTTTGGTCTTGTATGCAACTGCTTATTATCAATAAGGCTGGCTTGTGGACCAAGTTGCAAGTTCAACAACTGACGTGCTCCGTTGTTGCATGTATGGAAATTGACTTTTGTGTCAGGTGCCAGTGCAGTTGGTTACCTTATCCCTAAGGGTGGCATTCACAATAGTTGGCTTATTTACTATTGCTTGTGTATTCGAATTCCACTCTGGTTTTTTGCATACACAGCTGACGGGCATCTTGGCCTGCTAGTGGGACAATGGCCTTGCACATCTATGTTGGAATACATAATAGCTGGCTGGTCCACCACTGGTTGCATGTATGGTGGCTGGCTCTCTGCCAGTGGATTGTGCATCATTGCTGGTTGGTACCAGTTTTTGTAGGCTATAAGCTTCTGACATGCCTGATTTTGGATTGTGATCCCAGCTGTTGGCTGGTTCAGTAGCTTCTATGTATGGTCACAGGTTTGGTTCAGTTTTTGCATAAACTGTAGCATTGTGCAGCTTGAGCTGTAGTGGCCTCGGCTTTTGTGGGTGTTTTTCTAGAACTGTAATTGGCTTGGGTCCCATTGCTTGCTTGTGTAGCAGTTGGCTGGGGCAACAGCATAGCTTACTGGTAGATGGCTTTAAGTCACATTGGTTGGTTCAGCAGCTTATCCTTGTGCTGTTGTATACCCAGTTTAGATTTGGTGGTTGGTGGAGCTACTGGGCTGTACCAGCATGGCTCTACAATGGTTACAATGATATGCTGATTTATGATAACCCAGAGTTGGTGTTCATTTAGTTAAGTCTTCATTAGGTATTATTAGCATGGAGTTAGTGGATCTTGGACTGATCTCTGGTGTAGAGGTGACTCCGGTCAGCACTGGTTTGAGCTGCTTCCATTAAGATGCAGGACCAGGCTAATGTGGGCCAAGTCTTTTTAGGGCTACTTGCTATTGCTGAGGATCGTGTATTTCTCCAGCACTGGTGATAGATGCATTCAAGTTGTGTTTAGTTTCTGATCTGATTGATTTCATGGTGGTTTCTAGGGTGTTTTAGTTCTGAGATGGCTATTGCCATCATTCTGGTTTTGTCCTAAGGCACCTTTTTTGTTTTAACAGTTGCAGGATTTTTGTTCTTCCCCAGGTGGGGTTTTGTCAGATAACCATATTGCAGGTATCCCTCTAGTCACTGAGGGAACCTTTTTAAACAGAATATGTTTATTCTTAATCTGCAATGCTTGATCCTCAAGTACCGGTCTCTGTAATTTTGTGGTTGATTTTGTAGCTCTTGTTAATCATTTACCATGTCCTAGGACATGTTGTTCTTGTGCCTTTTATCTACCCTTTTCAGGAGATATACATTTTATCAGCTCCCCTGTTGGATGGATGTGATGCTGGCCTTTTCTCAAGGCCTCCTTAGCATCAGTTTGGTTTTTGCAGTATGTTGGTTATTCCCACCCCTTTTTTTCGGTGCATGGCTTGGTAGATCCCATGTGTACTGACATGGAGGGACGTAGAAGAAATAGAGAATTTTACTTACCTACTTGACGTAAATTCCTTTTCTTCTAGTCCCGACATGTCAGTACAGGGTTTCCCATCCCAATTATTTATTTTGGTTACTGTACTGCTATGGCAAAAGTATAACTGTGGTGAGGAGGAAGTCATGTGGTCTTATAGGTCATGATTCATTTTGATTGGCTATGTTATAGGTCCTACCTCCAGGTCTGGGAGGGGCAATGCCCCATGTGTACTGACATGTCGGGACTAGAAGAAAAGGAATTTACGTCAAGTAGGTAAGTAAAATTCTCTATATTGAAGCAGCAAGGATATATAGATACCTGAGAACTGAAAAAGTCTCTGACCTTCACGTACTTGTAGAGGAAGATTCATTGTGTATTCCAGGACAGACTGTTCTGCACGCTGAAAGAAGACTGGCTGAAGCATCCAGGAAAGTATAGCTGTAGCGGGAAAATGTTTCTGATGGAGTTAAGTGGTCTTAATGATGAACCCTCTTCCCCTCTTCCCTTACTCGAATAAATGGACCCTGCACTGGAGAAACCCCTTTAGGAGAAGAGATGGTGAAACTCCACACAGCGAAGCAGAAATAACTATTCCTACAGAGGTAATTAATCCTGGAGTGTGTAATTTAAGTGTGTATTCAGTCCCAGAATTAGGGGCCCGTCAACTGTGCAAACCCCCACTCAGGTAGATTAGAATATAATCAATTCAAAGTCATGCAATACAAGCCAGGCCAGATAGGTAAGCAAGGGTTAACAGCACAGTCTTTAGCATGGAAAGCCAGGCAACTTAGGTAAGCAAGGGTTAACAGCACAGTCTTTAGCAAGGTAGAGTTGCCTTGCAGGTAAACTTAAGCAGAACACAGCTGACAAGGGTTAAACATCACCATCTTGACTAAGCTGGTAAGGACTGGCAACAGTATTACAGTCTTTACATGAAAAAACAATATACGCTTGGTATCAGCTTGAAGGGGTTAACCAGTGCTATAGAACAATCCTTGAGCAGTATTGAAGTTCAGGCAGAAAATAAAACAGGCTTGGGTATTTGAACACGTATGAGTAGAAAGAAGGAGTGGAGATCTGCTTATAGGAAGCACTCTATAAGAGACAGAGCCAACAAGGAATGGGAAGAGCCAGTGAGTGAGCATGCCAGAGCATGCCAGAGACCTTTCTGGATAGCGGGTTTCTGGATAACAGATCCCATACCTATACTTACATTGGTCCTTTGGAGTTTCCCAATGATGAGCATTTTGTGCAGCAAGTGGATATTTTCTTTACATCTATTAGGTGATGCTTGATATACAGTAGTTTTATAGATGCATAATTATTAAGCTGTGTATAAAAGAGCCATTAAAATACAATGAACATTGCCACTTCAATGCCAAATCTTGCTATCTTATAGAAGGGTGTAATTATTTCTAGTGAGCGTTCATCTGAGGGGAAAATCTGGCATAAAAAGGAGTACTGAAGAGGAAGTAGTTAGGTTAAATATGGTATTGTTTCAACCCAGAGCATTTCTAGTTTAGAGTGGTGTAAAATAATTATATTTAACTGTCATAAATTAAATTACACATCTATGTTAATTAATAAATACTACAATGCAGCTTTACAAATACTGTATGCCATGCATTTGACATCAACATTTACTTATGTGAGCATAAAATATACAGCATAATGCTGCATTATGTTACTTTGAACAGTAACAATCCAAGACTGTGTGGGATTCAGATGAAGATTTAAGTGATTAGTATTTAAGGGAATGTTATATAAATGTCTAAAACAAAAAGAATGATTAAAGTATATTATTCTTTTTATGATTGTATTTTTATAGTGTACTTCATTTAAAGGACAAACACAAATGTATTTTTTTACCCCTGTAAAAGGATATATAGATACCTGAGAACTGAAAAAGTACTTGTAGAGGAAGATTGTGTATTCTAGGACAGACTGTTCTGCACGCTGAAAGAAGACTGGCTGAAGCTTCCAGGAAAGCATAGCTGTAGCGGGAAAATGTTTCTGATGGAGTTAAGTGGTCTTAATGATGAACCCTCTTCCCCTCTTCCCTTACTCAAATAAATGGACCCTGAACCGGAGAAACCCCTTTAGGAGAAGAGATGGTGAAACTCCACACAGCGAAATAACTATTCCTACAGAGGTAATTAATCCTGGAGTGTGTAATTTAAGTGTGTGTTCAGTCCCAGAATTAGGGGCCTGTCAACTGTGCAAACCCCCACTCAGGTAGATTAGAATATAATCAATTCAAAGTCATGCAATACAAGCCAGGCCAGATAGATAAGCAAGCATTAACAGCACAGTCTTTAGCAGGGTAAGCCAGGCAACATAGGTAAGCAAGGGTTAACAGCACAGTCTTTAGCATGGAAAGCCAGGCAACTTAGGTAAGCAAGGGTTAACAGCACAGTCTTTAGCAAGGTAGAGTTGCCTTGCAGGTAAACTTAAGCAGAACACAGCTGACAAGGGTTAAACATCACCATCTTGACTAAGCTGGTAAGGACTGGCAACAGTATTACAGTCTTTACATGAAAAAACAATATACGCTTTGTATCAGCATGAAGGGGTTAACCAGTGCTATAGAACAATCCTTGAGCAGTATTAAAGTTCAGGCAGAAAATAATACAGGCTTGGGTATTTGAACACTCACTCATGAGTAGAAAGAAGGAGTGGCGATCTGCTGATAGGGAGCACCCTATAGGAGACAGAGCCAACAAGGAATGGGAAGAGCCAGTGAGTGAGCATGCCAGATCAAGCCTTAAAAATTCTGTTCCACCAAAGCTGGGGAGCTGTGGAGAAGAACCGAATTCAGGAACCAATGAAACTTGCCGTTAATCCAACACTGGAGCCTGGAGCACGAAGACATCAAACCTACTTCTGGGTTGATGTAAGTATATCTGCGCAGCGTCACTGCGCATGCATCAGCACTGGGGGAAGGCTGCCACTAACTCCATCACAGAGCTGCAGCGCCTGACAGCTGCTGTGTATTGTTAACAGATGAGGTTTGCAAGACCTGGGAAAAAATAAGGACTTTTATTCACTGGAAGTGACTAACAAGTTGGTTTTACCTAGTACATTTGCATTTTATTTTCTTTAAATTACCTTTTAAACAAAAAACTAAGAAAATTGGTCCAGGTGAATATTTTCCTGTGGCAGTGTGGAGCTATCACTCTAATATATACAGCAAACACATATAATTACCTGCATAGACATTTTTGTTATCCTGCTTTATATGTTTTAGTTGAATAATATTGGCATTTTTCACCATGAAAAAAATGGCCTTATTTATATGTATATTTATATGTAGCCTTTATGGTGATCGTCAAGTCCATAAAAATATTTTGGATTTGTTGGGAGATCAGTAGGAAGTTGCCTGATCTAAAAACAGCTCCACAACATAGACTTGGCCATTGACAGTTATACTAATCAGCTGGATTTATTCTTTTTCATGGTGATAAATGTTATAACAGAGTCTAAAATTATCCTAGTTTCTGACTTAGATCGTTAGAACATTGCATGATTGTGTTCCTTTTATCTTTGGTTTCAAACTTTCATTTCATATGTTTGTGCTGAACCATAAAATGAAGCAGAATAATTTGGTGGATGAAATATACTCCTGATGTTGTTAGGAAATATACGCTCAGGTGACAAGTTTCTTACAATTTCTGAAAAAATATGATCAAATCACAGGAAAAAAAACAAAATTCTAATTTTTTTTTAAATTTCTAAATACCTGATCACGTAAATCTCACATTTTTACAGCAATGGTAACATATTATAGACCTCTTTTTTTCCATATATCTACAGTCCACTGTTTTTCTCCTAACATAAATATTATAAAGTATTCACTGAGGGCAATATAAAATATTATTCTTGATGTGTTTTGCATTATGGAAGACTTCTGAAGTACTTAGCTACAATGATTGGTTTGCCTCTATCTGTAACTTCAAATACTGAATTTTATTAAATTAAAATTACATAAAGCTACAATTTTGTTTCCTTTGAATTTTAGTGTTCAGCGAAGAAGTATGGATTGATATCTAGGTAATAGCATACTAGAGGGATAGAACTTATGACTCTAGATATGTTGAGGCGCTGCAGAAGAAAATAACATTTAAGACTTTTGTATTTTAAACTTATATTTAAAAAAGTAATATATATGATTGTTGGGTATTCTTTACTTATTTTTGCAGAACTTCACAGAGGAAAACAGAAATTCTTCACATTGTAAGGCCCGAACTCAAGAAACAAACCTAATGCAGGTGTCAGTCTGCTAAACTGGACACTGTAAACATAAAAAGCTGCATATCATGTAAGTCAAGGAATCCTTAAACAACACACTACAGACTGAAATATAAACTTTAACATAATAATTTACCACAAAAGATTTCTGAATGTTGTATCATGGGGCCAATTTATCAAGGTTTAATTTTTTTTTTTTTGCAAAAGCTAACAATAGTTGCTGCTTGCTTTAAATATGCCAAGCAAATAATTCAAATTTATTTTCTGTGCTGGAACCTTCCAAGGGGACAGTTTATGGTTAGCTATTTTTTACAGAGAGGTAACAATGGTTTGTTTTTTGGTTTAAATATACTAAAGATAGCATATTTAACTATTTCTTTTACATGCTGGAATGTTCCTTCAAGTATGGAAAAACGTGTCTGAATTCTAATTCCTGCTTGTGTTTTGTATTAGGGATGAATAATTTATCCCCAACTATGAACGCTGCTGCTTAAAAACACCTAATCAATTGCTGAACTGGATATTTACTGTCAACAACACCAATATCCTATAACACATAGTATTTAATAAATAAAATGCAGAGCAACTCCCTCAAAGTGTTTATTACTGAAAAATAATCACAGCAAATCACAAAAGGACATTATATTACATTAAATGTACCACAAGGCAGTGGGTGTTTCATCAGAAGAGGACATCCTCTTAATTCTAACACCCCATATAGCAGAATGACAACTATATTTTGCCAAATGGACACCTTCGTCATTTATTGTTGTGTCAGTTACTTGAAATACTTTCCTGATGTTCATGGAAGTAAGGAAACTTAATAATTGGGGGAAAATTTGATTTCTTCTGGATTCCCCAATGCAAACTTTTAGAAAATCTGCCGGTAATGTAAATAGGAACAATAGCTTCTGCATTATAAGCATCTAATCTTATATTTTGCTGGAGAAGCAGATGCTAAAATCCTATATAGAGGAATCACATAAGCTAGAGTGTTCAATTTTTAAGAGGGGAAGGGCCATATTTTATAATTATATGATTGTTTTTTGCCCCCCTTCCTCTTTGATCTCTGATTCCTTTTATCGTATCAGGTTTGTTTCCCCACAGTGAAGTTGTTTTGAGTGTTCTAGACAGACTGAAACGCACACACAAGACAGTATTCAAGAAGGTGAAGGTGTCACTTATGGTCTCCCAAAACACATACCAAGAACCAAGAGCTCACGCTTATGCCTATAGCAGCCACGTTTCGCTTCACTCTCCACTAATGGGATGCCACCTGGTCTTAAATTAAGAAAACCAGGGCTAAGCTTCTGGGCAGGCAGGGGAACCAGAGTGTGAAACAGATAAACATGGATCAATCAGAATGTAGTCAGCAGTCTGGCCAAGGTGAATACCATGAGAGCAGTGAAGTACCAAATCAGAATCCAAATTTGTAGTCAAGAACAGGCAACAGGGTCAGGATTGGCAGCAATTATCAGAGTCAGGATCAGGCATAGGTCAAACACTAAAATCAGATCAGATAAGCACCCAGGAACTATTATCAAGCAGAACCTACGTTGGACAATGATATTCAGTTTGTGGTACCTTTAAATATTTTAATTTCGCACCGCACAATGTCATGACTTCATAATAATAAAGGGCCGGGAGCAGTCCAGAAATGATGTTATTGTTGCAGATCATAAAGCCATGTGTTCAAAAAGGCTTTTTAAATTTTGAACCTTCAATGGTGCTGTGTTTTACTTTGGAATTTGGTAATTCAGTCGGTGAGTGGACCAAGGGACACGTGTTCTGATCTGCTGAGAGAATTGGAAAGTGCTGACTGAAAAACATTGTGATGACTTCACCATGCACAACGAAACAAAGTCCCGAGCATGATGGACCCACACATCTGGAATCTGTGGGCGTCCCAGCACATGGAGTGGCATGTACTGTCTGGATTAAATTATTTCTTTTTGAACACAAGTAGGGATTGGCGTTTTTTTTTTATTTTGCCTCATTTCGCCTCGGAAATAACGCCCATAGAATTCCAAAAAATTTTTGACGCCCATAGACTTTAATGGGTGTCGGCGACATTTCGCCGGAGGCAAAATTTTGTTGAAACTAAAAGGGGTAAAATTCAACCAAGCCTTTATTTTATGGTCATTATGTTTGTACAGTTTGTATCAGTCATGCAGATAGATACAAGAATATCTCAGCAGACAAATAAGAGTTTAATACAATCTAACCTTACTTCAATCAGGGCTTCCAGGAGCATCTAGGAAAGAAAATAGGCATTTTTCCGAACTTTCACCCAAACCAACCTTTATGTTTGGCCTTACCAGCAACTGCTCTTGTGGGCAAAATAACTGTCTAAATAGAAATGCCCTAGGGTGTACTTCTAGATTGAGGCAAAATTAATAGAGGGGGAAAAGGAGGCAGAGGAGAAGTGATCACAATTTCCTGAGCTTTGGGCAGCGGAGAGTGTCACACTGGCATTCAAAAAAGTAGTTGACAATGCTCAATCCAGGATTGCTACACTACTGAGTTGGAATAATTTATGGTATCAACAAATCCAGAAAGAAGGAAATGCAACAACCAATAGCATCTATTACAATAGGTATCCCAAACTGAGAACAATTCCCAAGGTCCTGGTCTCGACTCAGTCTTCTGCCTCTAACAACCACTTTTTCGCTTCAGGAGGAGCCCTCCACTACTCGGGTGCCACCAGGTCTTATAGTGAGAGGACCAGAGAGAGAGCTCTGGGCAGGCAAGGGAACCGCACATAGTAAAGAAAGGATGGGGATCAAGGAGCACGGTCAAGGGACAGGATGGGTCAATACCAAACTGACAATATGGTACCAATTCAGAAGCAGAGGTATAGTCAAGGTCACAGGCTAGGGTCAAACCAAACAGGAATGTGGTACATATCAGTCTAATGGCTGACACTGATCACAGGGGGCCAGATTGATAACAGCTGATCCAAGCCATACCGTTTTGCAATTACTAGTGTAGCAATGGGAGTGCACCAGGGCCATAGCTGTCTGCTCACACAAAGCAGTGGTAACTCAAGACAGCACCGAAACCCCAGGTGCCTGGTTCAACTCCAGGCAGGATATTACAGAATCACTATAATGGGTTGAGTATATACCCACGAACAGTTTGTTAATAAAATCTGTGGTTTTACATGTTTCTGTTTAGTGTGTTCTTTAATCTAGCATAGAATGTAGAGAAATGTAGTGTTTTCTACATACCTTTTTCTTCATTTAATGCATATATTGCCTAAAATACAGCAGAAAGCAAAACAATAAGAATCTAATTTCCCTTAGACAAATGTATTTTTCGTTTTGTGTAAAAATACTCTTGGCATCATTAATTCTAATTGCTTATATGACTATTCTGCCCTTGTACTGATAGTGTGAGCTTATATTTTAGTGAGGGCTTTATTAAACTTAATACATTTGTTCATTTAACTCATTCCCAAAATGCAAACAAAACTGTGATCTAAGTATCTATATAAACATACAGTCAGGGCCAGAAAAAGCTGACAAGGTGCCCTAGGTGCACGGTCGGCTACCCCTGCCCCACCCCCTTGTAATCTTTCTTGCGTGCGCGAGCACGCTCGCGACATCGCTCAGGCACGAGGGCACATGCGCAATAGAAAAACTTAAAGGGATACTGTCATGGGAAAAAAATTTTTTTCAAAATGAATCAGTTAATAGTGCTGCTCCAGCAGAATTCTGCACTGAAATCCATTTCTCAAAAGAGCAAACAGATTTTTTTATATTCAATTTTGAAATTTGACATGGGGCTAGACATTTTGTCAATTTCCCAGCTGCCCCAAGTCATGTGACTTGTGCTCTGATAAACTTCAATCACTCTTTACTGCTGTACTGCAAGGTGGAGTGATATCACCCCCTCCCTTTCCCCCCCGCATTAGCCAAACAAAAGAACAATGGGAAGGTAACCAGAGAGCAGCTCCCTAACACAAGATAACAGCTGCCTGGTAGATCTAAGAACAACACTCAATAGTAAAAACCCATGTCCCACTGAGACACATTCAGTTACATTGAGAAGGAAAAACAGCAGCCTGTCAGAAAGCATTTCTCTTCTAAAGTGCAGGCACAAGTCACATGACCAGGGGCAGCTGGGAAATTGACAAAATGTCTAGCCCCATGTCAGATTTCAAAATTGAATATAAAAAAATCTGTTTGCTCTTTTGAGAAATGGATTTCAGTGCAGAATTCTGCTGGAGCAGCACTATTAACTGATTCATTTAGAAAAAATGTTTTTTTCCCATGACAGTATCCCTTTAAAGAAAAGGGAAGGGCAGAGTCATGATGAGGGGAGGGAGTGATGAGGGGAGTGACAAGGGGAGTGAAGGAGGAAGGAGAGGAGCAGGGGAGCGAACAGCCCAAACTAGGAGTAGGTGCAAAACTCTTGAACAGGCACCTGCCCAGCGCCCCCACAGCTTTGCCCCCTAAGCAGGTGCCTCTTCTGCCTACCCCTAGTTCCTGCCCTGCATACGGTATATATGTCATGTAAAGCAAGGCACTCACAGGATTTTAAAATATGGCGAAAATAGATAACATTTATTTATTTATTATTCCAACGTTTTGGTCTTCCTTGAGACCTTTGGCAATATTTTTTTTAGTAGACTTACGGTGTAGAGATCCAATTTCTG
This sequence comes from Xenopus laevis, assembly GCF_017654675.1. NCBI lineage: Eukaryota > Metazoa > Chordata > Amphibia > Anura > Pipidae > Xenopus > Xenopus laevis. Next base: position 89,489,877 of record NC_054383.1, read on the forward strand.
AAAGATCCGTAATCCAGAAAACCCCCAGGTCCTGAACATTCCAGGTAATAGGCCCCATACCTCTATTGATTTGGTGCCTTCCTAGACAGAATGGCAGCCAAAAGTAATTGTAAAATTGTTAAAAAAAACATTAAATAACAAGCTAAGGGGGAGTTCATATACATGGGTCAGAAAGGACTGTGTTTCTCCTCTGTGAGGCAGAATAGGCAGTTGGTGTGCTGTGTATTTTGATTGCTTTCCTGTGGATATGTTTCTAGTTATACCACTGACAGAAGTTTTCTGTCATTTGCTTTCCTCTTCCTTTTTAATTTCTTTTCCTTTTGAAAGTAAAATGTAAAAATAAATAAAATGTTTTTTGCTGCATATATAATAATGGTTAAGGCAATAGTACATTTCTGACTAGATTTATGTAAAGCCACTAATTCTTTGCACAGTTGGACAGTTTAAGCATTTATGGACATACTGTTTAACAATGCATACTTCAGAGGTCACTTAGTCCTGGATGCCCTTTAACTGCTGCAATTGCTTATTATATACCCACCTTTTCAATTGTGACTGCTACAATTTAGCAGGTTAATGGTGCTCAAATGTGAATGTATGTTGTAGTTTGCATCTGGAGCAGCTATAATTACATCCTTAGCAAATTGTTTATTAAAATTACTCAACAAAATGTTGCTTTTAAGGGGTGAAACAAGCGTTTTTGTTGTCACTGTGAGAGTGGCAGACAGTTTGAACAGCAAGACATTTGTGTGAACGGTTTATTATTTTTTGCACCAAGGAAAGAAATAAGTATTTATTTATTTTTTTTTATTAACAGTTTTTGATTTTCCAGGTTAAACATTAGAAAAGCAGATGGGGGGAAGGGGGTAAAGAGGTAGACAAGGAGGGGGGGAGGGGTGGAGCATCGGCAATGCTAATCAAAAAAAAAGAAAAAGGTACAGTATACCTATTACAAGGGAAGGCATATCTCTGAGTTACAATCCAGTTACACATAAGTTGGCATAAGTTTTGTTAATCAGTATAACAGTTTACTTTAGCTAGGACAAATGCCTACCCCCTTGGTGTGTGTGGTTCGAGAGACAATGTCCCAAATAGCTAAGGTGCTATTGTTAGGCTCATAGGTGGTGTTGGGCAAGCATCAAGTTCTTTCTATAGAAGATGCAAAAGTTTGTTCATAAATTGTGATTCTTTGTACTTCTGCGTGGATTGATTCCATATTTGGAAGATAGGATTTTTTCCAATGTCTAGCCAGTAATGATCTACTAGCAAAGATGATATGTAGAACTTTGCGTTTATGTTGTTTCTCCATATCCTGAGGGAGGATTCCCAGTAGGGATGTAGCGAACTGCCGATTTGGTGTTCGCGAACGCCGTTCGCGAACACCGGCAAAAAATGTGAACGTTCGCAAACAGTTCGCGAACTTCGAACACCTGCTAAAATCATTCGATTCGAACGATCGAAGGATTTTAATCGTTCGATCGAAGGATTTTCATTCGAATCGAACGATCGAAGCCATTCGATCGAATGCTTTTCATTCGATCGAATGCTTACAATCGTTCGAACGAATGGAAATCGTTCGATTTTTAGCGGTCGAAGGAATTCGAATGGTCAAATGGTCGAACGATCGAACGCGAACTCAAAATGCGAACGTTCCCAAACGTTCGCGAACATTCGGCGGACGCGAACGGTCGAAGTTTGCGCGAACTAGTTCGCGGGCGAACAGTTCGCTACATCCCTAATGCCCAGTAATGCGAGATCTGGTAATAGCGAAAACTGGTGGTCGGTTACGTTTTGGATTAAGGTCTGTGCTCCTTTCCAGAAGATTGTGGCTTGTGGGCACGTCCACCAAATATGAAAAAGGGTGCCAACGTCTGCTTGACATCTCCAGCAGGCGCCTGATGCGTTTGGGTATGCCTTCTTTATTCTCTCAGGGGTAAAGTACCATCTATACATCAGTTTTATAGTTGTTTCCTGATGGTTGAGTGCTTTAGAATATTTAGTTGTTAGTTTAAACAGATGTTCCCATTCTTCTCTAGTTATCTCCCTCTGAAGATTTTGTTCCCATGTTTTCAGGGCCGGGAGATTGTCTCTATCATACAGAGATATTAAAGCATTATATGCAACAGTCGTTCCTTTTCTTTTATTCGGGTTCGTTAGACATCTTTGCTCAAATAGTGTCGGAGGTGAAACCGTTTGTTGGATTGGAGAGAGTGCCTAATTCGCAGGTATGAATAGAGTTGGTTCTGGGGGAGTTCATATTTTGCTTGAAGTGTTGAGAAAGTCCTGATGCCATCCTGGTTGTATAAATCTCCTATTTTTTGTATCCCCGTTTGGGACCATGTGTTTAAGTGAAGATCCGGTATGGCTCCTTCCAGTGTAGATAGCGGAGCCAAGGCCACTGGGAACTTGACTAAAGTTGGCACGGATTTTGAGGTTCGCCATATACGTAGCGTTGCCGTAATAGGTAATGGCAGCGGCTCTTTGTTTGCCATTGGTTTTTTAACTTGCGCCAATGCCAATGCCAATGCTCTAGGTCCACCCAGCTCTTAGTGTGCGGGGGGAGGTGCCAGTCAGCTAATTGGCTGAGCAGTGTTGCCCTGTAGTAGGTCTGAAGGTGCGGGCATGCTAATCCAGCCTTCCTTTTGCTCGTGTACATAATTTCCTTTGCGATTCTAGGTCTTGTTTGACCCCAAATGAAGGACATGAGGAGTCTTTGTAGTGGTTGGAAGAAGGAATTTCCCAAAGGTATAGGAAGCATTCGTAGTTTATATAGTATCTTGGGAAGAATTAACATTTTTATAGCATTTATTCTTCCAAGCCAGGATACAAAAGTGGTATTCCAGGTTGGGTTTTGGATACATTGAGTTTATAGTAGGACAGTTTGCCAAAGTCTGCCAGCATTGAAAAAGTTTCAGGTAAAGCTTCAGTTGGGTTCGTCAGGATTAAGGCCACATCGTCCGCAAACAGCAGTATTTTATGGTCGCTAGGACCTAAGAAATAAGTATTTTAAAGTGTCAAAAAATGAACTGTATTCCTCCTGCTAAAAGAAAAATGGAGAGGTTTACATAAAATAAAAAGTGTTCGGTACAAGAAATATTGCTATTTTATTTTGCAGATTATCATTTTAGCTGAACAAATTCTGAAGATAAACAGAAGGATTTAAATATGCTATAATGCTGCCATTTTTGTGTCTGCAAGAAAACCTTCTGTAAATCAGATTTATATAAATGGATTTTTACCCTTAACTTCCAGCAATTTCAAATATTTACTTTCAACTCATACACCCAGGGGTGATCCTGGCCCCTCCGCCGCCCGAGGCAGCAGAAGTTGCTGCCGCCCTCCTCCCGCGTGCGCTTACCTTTTTGCGCCTGAGGGGGACCGGGGGGATCCAAAAGGACAGCAGAGAGGGCTAGTGCTCTGCGCTGGAAGAGCCGAATTTCCAGTTTGAAAACCGGAAATTCGGCTCTTAAAGTACCAGGAGCGGCATTTTTGCCGCCCCTGATACCTAGTGGGGCGCTGCCGCCAGAGGCGACAGTCTCAAGTCACCTCATTGGCGATGCACCCCTGCATACACCCCTCTATATAATATATGCCCAATCCCCTATATTTAACGTAATGTCTGTGTATTATACTCCTGTTATTGCAGTCATGTGCTTTTCAAGACTACATCGATAGGTCCTTGGGCATGCAATGCAACTTGTGCTGATGCATCCAGGACAATAAGGGTTACAACCTTTACTTTCACTTGACTTTTACTAGATATTTAATTAATATACTATAATATACTATATTTATATTAATATACTGCATGGAGAGGTAAAAGAACATACAAAGAACATTTAGGGGCCGATTCACTATGGGTCGAATATCGAGGGTTAATTAACCCTCGATATTCGACTAGGAATTAAAATCCTTCGACTTCGATATTCGATTTAGCGCAGATAGTTCGATCGAAGGATAATTCCTTCGATCGAACGATAAAATCCTTCGAATTGAACGATTCGAAGGATTTTAATCCAACGATCATAGGAATATCCTTCGATCAAAAAAAGTTAGCCAAGCCTATGGGGACCTTCCCCATAGGCTAACATTGACTTCGGTAGCTTTTAGATGGCGAACTAGGGGGTCGAAGTTTTTTTTAAAGAGACAGTACTTCGACTATTAAATGGATTCTTCATGCATTCTTCAGCACTGAACCATCAGTGCCACCAAAATGTTTAAACCAATAATTTGACCATCCCTTCCTTTTTTAAAAAAAATATTTTGTGTCATCAATAAATCCAGAAATGTATGTATGCTTGTAATTCAATTAATAATAAGTTAAATGCCCCTAATACTTAGGGGGTAATTTGCTAAAACTTGAATTTATATAATGTTTTTATTAAACCAAGCTTGATCATACTCCCATCCACTATTGTATCTTATTTATCAATAAAATAAATAAATAAAAAAATTCAGGTCAGGAAAGACCTAGATAAAATGAATTTGAATTAGAATTTTTCATATTATCAGAAGAAACCCAGTGCAGATCACAATATCTTCAAATTGTAAAAGGGACATCTGCCATTGACTACTTTGACCTCGACAGGTTGGAGATTCAGGGTACAGCTCCTTCTACAGTTGGTGTAAGAACGAAGGGAAAAAGCAAGAGGAAAATCTTTTGCCGCCTACATATACAAATTTATCAGAACTGACCTAAATCTTTCTAATGGGGATGCCTCCCTCAGGGAATGGTTTGAAACTGTTCTAAACTGTTTCTGACATTCCACACTGATGCTATGAAGGTCTCTCCCTCTAGCCAATATCAAATGATGACCCTTCAGCTTCTACACCAAGCCTACTTAACTCCACTATGGAGGTTCAAAATAGGACTTTTGTGCAACTCTGCCCATGGTAACAATTTGCATAGAAAATCGATAAAGGTAGTACACATACTAAAGCAAATGGCCTACTACAAAGGGGTCTGCAGTATCGAGTAATAAGATTAATACTACTAACCCTAAATTGGTGTAGGTTTTTTAGTTACATATTTACATATCCTCCTGTACCCAATGTGTGTAATTGTTTTTTAACATTACCAAAAATGTAATATAAGAATAGCAGGGCACTCAAATATATCTGATACAAAAAAAACAACTGAGAGTTTTGTCACCTTCAGGTTACTACTCAGTTAAACTTTGTAATAACAAATGTAAAATTGCCTGTTTTTTTCCAATCCCCTAATGAAGACCCCCCTTAATTTAATGGAGGTTGAAACATGTTGGGTTTTTCAATGTAAATAAACTATATTTTGTATTAAGTATATTTGAGTGCCCTGTTATTCATATATTATTCTATGTCTTCTTGGGGATCTACTAGGGGACCTTGGCAGAGGGCACCACATGTAAAATTTGCTAACTAATAGTGAACCATAAGTTTTTTGTACAAAAAAACAATGTAAAACTGTACCTTGTACTTGATCCTAAATAAGCTGCATGAATCTTTATTGGTTGCAAAATATGTAATAAAATCATTATTAAACTAATGCATTCATTTGATATTTCTAAGTATATGTTTTGTATGTAGTTGCAAGACACAAAATTAATGCAATTTGTTTTTGAGTGAGTTAAATACACTAAAATGCTTGACATGACAATATTTGGCATGTCAAGCATTTTAGTGTATTTAACTCAAAAACCACATTGCATTAATTTTGTTTGTTTAGGTGTTGCACATTTTATTGCAGACTAGGAAAACAACCATTATTAAAGGGTGCCAGTAAGTTTCAATTGATGGTATTTTCTTGATAGCTTGTAAAGATTAAGTAGAATAGGTGGAAACTATCATGTTTGTTGGTGACAATTTAACACTGAAATTCTCCAAACAGATGATTAATTATTTTGCATTAGCACTGCATGCTCTGTTAAAATTAACATTGCTGTCACTTTTTCAATTAATCACATTTTTCATTAATCTGGGTAACTTGCCATAATTGTGGTTCTGATTAAAAATCTATTAAAGCTCACCAAAGTGTAAGGCGGTAGTGCAAGGTAATTAAGGTAATAGAGTTAAAGTACTGAAAGATAAAAATGTTATGGGTTTATGTAAAATGAATATAGCATTGTTCCTACCGAACTTATTTAAACACAAAAAGGAATTGCATTGTGTTAAAGGGGTGTGGATTTAATCATATACATATGTATAGTGCTAGAAGCATATCCAACATGTAATGTTTATATTAACTAAAAGGTTAGTTTGACTAATAATTTGATTTTATAGTATTTTACAGATCACAAGCAAAGCAAATAAGAACCTGCTAACACCATACATTGCATTTTCTACTTTTCCACGGTGGCTCCACCCTGGCTCTCACTTGAGACAACCAACTAATAAGCTGTGGTTGTACTATTAAATAAGACGTTCAAGATGTAGAAGTGATGTTACAAAATAGCTTTATTTCAGAAATTTGAATACAATTAATAATAAAATGTTGATAAAAAGGCACTAAGCTTGAAGCAAAGATATCAATGAGATATGAAGCAGATAGTAAGGCAGTGAAAACGAAAGACAGAAGATGAGAGAGCATGCATACGACATCACAATAATTAAAAGAGTTTTTGTTAATTCTTATGAGATGTATAGCAGAGACCCACAATTATACAAACAGTGCATTTTTAATAAGACAGACATTCCCATGCAATACCTTTCTTCTGTTATTCCATGTACTTTCCCACCAATATTTTTTCCCTCTTTTATTCTTACCATTTTTCTACCTTTCATCTAAACTTTTATCTTTCTCCTGTAACTACCCTAAGGGCTTTTTACTTTTTCCCTCTTTCATTACCTAATTTTTTCTCCTAATTTATTATATGATATTCCCCTCTATTTGGACCAATCATGACTAGAAGACTGATATGCAATCTCAACTAGAAGATTAATTTTGGCAGGGCATTTTTTATTATCATTGTTTTTTGCTTTTGTATGTAATCTGTATATTCATTGTATACTCTGATTTATTGTACAAGTACAACAATGAGGAATATGTTGGTTCTTTATAAATATGTATTATTATTATTATTATTATTATTAGTATTATTGTTATTATTATTATTATTATTATTATTATTATTATTATTATTATTATTATTATTATTATTATTATTATTATTATTATTATTATTATTATGTCTGATTCCAGCATCTTTCACTATGTGTCATTTTAGGATGTTTTCCTTTCAGTGGCCTTGTTCAAGAACCATCTGCCAACAAATTTGCCTCTCAAAGTGCTTCTATGGGGTAGTGGCTATGATTAAAGAGTAAGGTTGAGAGTTCAGCTCTGGCTTTCTTTTTCGGAAGGTTTGGTTACACTAGCCTTGGTGAAGTACCATATGCCATAAAATGTGATGGTCCTGAAATAATGCTTCAACCATGTATTTGTAAAGGGAGCTGCATTATAAGCTAATTCAGAGTTCAATTCCAATGTTCAATGTTTTTCTTAGGTTGGTCTTGTTAAATTATGAAGTACCATTTGCCAATTTGTGAGTGCTTCTTCAATGCCGTTGTGGATAAGAGGTTAGGGGTTGCAAGTTTGATTTCAGCTTTTTCCAACATGTCTTTTTGGATGTTTTGGAAGGGGGACATAAACCCCACAACCTTTTGGCCACAGATTTTTTTGTGGCATGCTGAAAAAAAACACTTATGGGATGACCCAGCTTAAACCCAGATGGCCTGCCTTTGGTTGTTAGGGCAATAGGGAGGACATGGTAGGCCATGGTGAGTGGATGAGGAGTTCCTGAGCATCTTAGATGGGAATTGAACTTAGCATCATAGGCAGTTGCCTTGACAAATTCTCCACCCATGGGGCTCCCTTTATTGTGCAATGATTCAATAGTGTAGTAGTATGATATGTGGGTTTATAACAATTATGCTCTGGGTTCAATTTCTCCACCACATACTTTTGATTGCAGCAATTTCCAATGTTGAGAGTTCAGTTCCAGCCACATCTGTATTTGTGGGATGCTTTGGTTATCTCTGCCTTGGTTAATTATGATGTAACATCTGTCATTTGATTTTATTGTCCCTGGGCAATGGTTCAATGATGTAGTAGTTAAGAAAGCTTTGTAAAATGAAAGTTGTGAGTTCAATCCTGGCTTTTTCAAATGTCTGTATATTTGCCTAGGTTTCTAATGAAGTAACATCACCTACTAAATTTGCAATTTGCAATGGTGGTTGACAGTTCGATTCTGCCTTCTTCCAAAATATTTCTATTGTAATGATTTGGTTACAGTGGGGTTTGGTTCATTATGTACCATACACCATAAAATTTGAAGAGCCTAAACTGGTGATTCAAAGATGTGCTTGTAAATTGAGCTGCCTTATAAAGCTAAGCTTCCTTTTAGGATGGTTTGGTTAACGTTGTCTTCATTATAAAGTACCATGAGAAGAATGTGGAGAAAGTGATCTTTTAAAATATGTTCTCATACTTTACCTACGGTAATTTATAAGGCTATTAGAAGTCACCTCTGAGTTCACTGACCTTTATAAAGATGCTCAGCCTGGGGCGTCATGCTTTTATATGGTCATTGGACTCTTTTTGACTTTTAGTAACCTTATAAATTACAGTAGGGGGCAACATTATACTCCATATATTAATACATTCTAGAGTTGTCTGCTAGAATGCAATTAAGAATATTCTCAGTCATAATTTCCCACATTTGTCAATTTAATCCTGACTTCACAACATCTGTAATTATAATATGCTCATTTAGTTTATTTAGTGCTTTTTATTTATTTAATTCTATTGATTTCATATCTGAGTGCATTAGGTCCTTTTATGAATGTTCCCAAAAAGTATTATTGATTAAATGAAGCATGGCTGTGATCAATAGCACTATATGTGACATTCACCATTTTCTAAACAATAAAATGCTTTAAAAATGTTTTGAAAAAACCATACTCAATGTCTTCTAGCAGAAATCTACTACCAAACTCTCCTACATGCTTAAGCAAAATATTTATTGTCTGAAGTATTCTCTTTTAAAAGCATTTATATATATTATCAGTGGACAAAAAGGAATAAACAAATTACAGCACATTTACAAATAACATTAAAACCATTGCTGTTGCTCAGAAATACATATTCTCCCAAACTGTCTTGCAAATCCCCTGTAAAAAAATAATGATGCCCTTAGTGCTCCTGCAGGTGTGCCTAGGCCTTTGTAAATAAAGCACATTTAATTTGATGTATTGTTTTTATTTTCCTTTATGTTTCCAAGGGCAATGACCGTCGCCCCAGATGACCAAATGTCTTGTCTGCAATGTAAATCACAGTGAGTAAATTACTCAGATTGCAAATTGCAGAGGCAATTGCAGAGGCAATTCTGTATGATTATGATATTTGAGTGATTTACCTACAGCAATTTACTTTGAGGGCATTGACACAGTATTCAGACTGAGAAAAAGTTATTTTTATTTTATTTTTTTTATTTTCATTAACTATATCAGTCTATAAATTAAAGGAAATGCGTTGGAACATGAATCTACAGTAATAGACTGCCCATGTGTTAGCTTCCTATCTGTTGTCTGTGTAAGCTCAGAAGCTGAGTTGTAATAAAGGATGTTAAAATGACTTTATTGTTTTCAGGCATCAGACAATATGTGGGTATTTACTAAAACTCAAATTTATCTTTTTTTCATTAAAACAAAGTCGACCTAACTCCATGAATGTAACTTATTTATCAAATATTCAAAAAATATTTGAAAATTCAAATCGTATGACTTTTTTTAGATCTGATGCCCGAATTGCTAGACTTCTTGTTAACCGAATTATTGGATTATCGCACAAAACCCAGCGCAGACCACAACCTCTTTAAATTATAAAAGGGACATCTGTCAGGGACATCTGGCTTCTACATGACCTCGTAAGGTTTCAACTGGAGTATTTTTGGATTCAGAGTTTTAGCAGCTTTTGGGGTATAATGAAAAGAGTTTTCCCCATTAAAATAAGTAAAAATCAAGATTTAATAAAAAGGCCCCTAGCAGTCACCTATTCTTTAAACATCCCCTGGCATAGCCCAACTTGCTGCAAGCTGCTTGCAAACTAAATAACAGTATATAATGGGAATAAAAGAAGTAAATACTGTATCCTAACATTCTGAATGATCCAACACCTCATTAGTACATAATTACACAAAGCCTGAAAAATTCACATCTCCAATAAAACCTTTGGTCTTATGTACTTTCAGCCTATGGAGAAAAATATTAAACATAATTTCATGTCTATTGCAAAGGTCACTAATTACATATTTATACCAGTGCTATATGTATTGGTAAAGGAGTCATCCTTTTCCCACTGCTGATATAAGACTATTATGTTTTATCATGTATTAAACACTTCACAATAAAAATCATAATATAAATTCCTAATTTAAGCTTAATGCAATAATTAATTACTGTAATAATAATGTTAGTCCTATCATGTAGCAAAGTCATATGACATATATGGCAGGTGACAATCATAAGTTAGAAAAATGTTTCTGGGGGGTACCAAATATGAGATGTGATTGGCTATTTGGTAGCCCCTATGTGAAGGAGGTTCTGTTTGGCAGTAAACCTGGTTTGTATGCAACCAAAACTTGTCTCCAAGCCAAGAATTCAAAAATAAGCGCCTGCTTTGAGGCCACTGGGAACAACATCCAAGAGGTTGGACAGCAACATCTTGCCACTGGTTGGAGAACACTGGCTTAGAGTATTTGTTTCTGCATCAGATGGAATACTGCATAGCAATGTAGCAAAATGCTCTTGGCTATAAATATACATTAAGGGAGTGCAAGTGCAAATAGTGTCACTTAGCTCAGACATGTCACATACAAAAAGGCAGAGAGATGATACATATTACATGACCCGTAGATTTAAAATAATTAAAACTAATGTTTTGTGTAATTGTTCTCATTAACTTCCCTCATTATGTTGCTTTGGCAGGCACCGTCCCAGTTCTGTTAGCAGCCCATCATCATAGCAACATTTTGTATAAACATTGATTTTGTATCCTTAAAAAGAAAGACATTTATTTTTTTTCTTCCATCTAAGCTTATTTTAGCTATACTGTACATAGGTGTTACCAATGTTTGCAATCACATCAAATCCAAAGTTTCCACCTAATACTAACTGAAATTGAATGGATGAGAGAGATCTAACCAGAAAAACCCAATGGGGTTGTCAGGATAATATGTCCTCTTTACACAACTGGACAGAGTTGATTCAATTACTTCTAGTCCCTTGGTCCTCTCCATAATGATGCATTTTTTGCCCTTAGTTTTCTCCTTTCTGGTTTGGGAGGTTTTGATTTTTTTTGGAAGAAGAAAGCAATCATACGAAGAGAAAATATTTTGCTAAACAACAAAAATGTTCCTGCTTCAGAAGACAAACATGATTGTATAAATGAATAAATACAGGCTTTTCTCCTGTTGTACATTTATACTGGTCTATAACAATTTGTAGGTAGTGGGGCAAAAAAAATCTATTTGCCTGTATATGTCATGTAAGGCAGCCCTAACCTGGATTAAGGTGTATGCATGCTCTTCTGCCTATAACAACCACCTACTGTATGACTTTGAACCCAGTCCTCAGCTACTCAAGTGCCACTAAAGCTGGCCATTGATGCAAAGATCCGATCGTACGAATCATCGTACAATCGGACTTTCCCATCTCCCGACCCGCCACTAACCATTCAGATCAAAGCCTTACCAGTCAGATTAGTTAAAGAACAGATCAGCAATGTTCTGCCCCTGACAGCAATCGTACGATATCTATGTCCAACCAAAGCTAGTGACAGTCTCCCACTGAAAATTGTACGATCGGCAATACACGCAGAGATATTATCGGCAGCCGACAGAAATTTTCTAACCTGTCCGATCGACCAAACGACCGATCTTCGCCGGACGAAAAATGTTGGGACTCTTCACACACGGTTCGAAAATCGTACGAATCCTCGATTCGTACGATCAGGTCTTTGCGTCTATGGCCAGCTTAAGACTTGCTGCACAAGAATCAAGAGACTCCCACAAAAGTGAGCAAGGGAGCCAAACTTAGAATTGAGAACAAGAAGAGCAATACTGGGGACAGGAACAGGACAGAGTAGGAATGAGGAATCAAACTACAGGAGTCAGGATACTGGGAACAGAAATCAAAAACACAGGGTCAACAGACGTGATCTACAACAGTCAGTGAGTGAGCTCTGAGCAGAAGTTTACATAGGGGAGCCGAGGGAAAATTGTGGCTACATTAATAACAGCTGAAACAGACCATGCCTCCCTGAAAACTCAAGAGTGAAAAAACGTTAAACCAGGGACCAACTGTCTATTCATATAGAACATAGGTATTATGGACTGCAAACTGGCCTCCATGGATGAGCACATTTTCTTTGTTTAGCTTAGCTTCACTGAAAAATTCTCAAAACTACTGAAAAATTTGTGAAAAATATTCTCAAAACGCATTAAAGTCTATGGGCAACTTTATTGTAGCAAATTATTTTGGAGTCTATGGGCAACTTTTTTGTCGAAACGACTTTTTTTGTTGCAAAATATATTCTAAGTTTATGGGTGACTTTTTTTTCTCACTTCAATTTCATTGGATTGTTGACACTGCATGCAAATCTTTATTTTTAATGCCCTGTCAGAAACTCTCACTGTATACAAACGCACAAGAATATGCTTCCTTTGCTTCTATGTATTTATGACCTGAAATAAAATAATCTGATATTGAAAATATCTGATCATTGATAATGAAAATACTGCAGGTTTGTTATTCTGTCTCCTTTTGGAAATGCAGTTATCATGTAAAGTTCTTGGTGCGCTCTTTCATTTTATTCTCTGACTTAACAGACACACAGCCATCTTTCAAACATACAGTACACCTCAGGCATTTAACAAGAAGATCGTAATTCCTTCTATCACTCAATCCGTGTTGCACACATCCTCGCTCATAAATCTCTGTCACCTTTCCTTCTAGCACAGCATGAGTTTCGTATATATCTGTGGATGGGTTTCTACTGTGAGATTACATTTTCTATGCTAGCTGCTGGGAGACATCAAGTCTTATACTTTCCAACATAATTACTTTACAAGGTGGAATGATCTGTAAGAGGGATAGAGTAGCAGTCACCTCTATTATTTGTAGGAACTTTATCTTCATAAGTTAGGGAAGATAATAATTACATCTGTATAGAGCTATAAATGGCAGACCAATGGTAATCATTTAACTCCGTAAACAACATACAGTATAGGAGAACCATCATAGATATCAGTTCTAAACTTTTTAATCAATAGCTTCTTGTATTTTGCTTACAATTTGGAATTACAGTGCTCCTTGAATCAAAAACTCAGATACTGAACACTGATTAAAAATAAAAGATACTGATCACTGATTAAAAGCTTATTTAATCAGCTTATTTAATCAGGAAAAATAAGTCTGTGTTTCATAGTATAAGTGAGTTATTTGTAACTAGAAACTATCATAGAGTACATTGACAAATATAAGTATCTTAACAGGTCCAGTGTAACAACAATGCCTGGCTATAAAGAAAGAAGTGTTTGTTGAGGGTAAATAAAGTAAAGTATAGCATATATTTTGCTTAAAGATATTGTGTCACAGGAAAATGTGTTTTTTTTCCAAAACTTATCAGTTAATAATGCTGTTGCATAAGAAATCCTGTACCAAAATCCATTGTTCAAAAGAGAAAACTGTTTTTTTATATTTAATTTTGAAATCTGATATGGGGCTAGAAATATTGTCAGTTTCCCAGGTGCCCCCAATCTTGTGACTTCAGTCACTTCTTTCTGCTGCATTGTTGGAGTGATATAACACTATCCTTTCCTCCAGAGCAGCCCATCAGTAGAACAATGAGAAGGTAACAAGATAACAGCTCCCTGGTAGATAGAGAATAGCACTCAATAGTAAAAATCCAAGTCCCACTGTGACTCCTTTACATTGAGTTGGAGAAACAATAGCATTACTGAAAGCAGTTCCATCATGAAGTGCTGGCTCTTTCTGAAAACACATGCCCAGGCAAAATTACCTGAGATGGCTGCCTACACACCAATATTACAACTAAACAAAGTATATTGTTGGTTCAGGAATACAATTTGATATGGTAGAGTGAATTATTTGCATTGTAAACAATGTAATTTAGAAATAAAAACTACACCATAAAAAAATTACAGAATCCCTTTAAGGTGTTTGGTGAAATGTATTGACCATACAAGAAAGTGGGGCTGGATAGGCCACACCCTCAGAAAGAGTTCTGACAACATCACAAGGCAAGCCCTTCAGTGAAACCCACAAGGGAAAAGAAAAGTTGGCCGGCCAAGACAGACATGGAGGAGGTGCATGGAGGCTGAAATGAAGGCACCCGGATGGACATGGGCTCAGCTGAAGAAGACCGCTGCGAACCAAGTTCGTTGGAGGAATGTCGTTGAGGCCCTAATCTCCCCGCTGGAGCAAACGGACTAAGAGATTGACCATATGTTTCATCAGATCTCTTCCTTTATTGTCCAAATGCTAATGATACAAACTTAAAGGGCGTTATTTAACAAAGGTCAAATGTTAAAGTTTTTTTATACCTGGAATGAACTCAGATTAACTCACAACTTGAATGGTTTCTTATTTAATAAAAAACTGGAATGGAACAAACTGTAGTTTGAGTTATGAAACCTGAAATCTTAAATCGATCAAGATTTTGGCAGAAAAAACGCGAATCGCTCAAATTGATTGAGTTTTTGTGCAAAACCCTCCAAAAACCCTCAAACATCATGCAGGGTATTAACATCTTCAAATGGTTCAAGGTACCTCTGCCATTGAGTCCTACATGACCTCAACAGGTTTTAGATGGTGTATTTTTGGATTCAAGCTTTTTCCAGGGTGGGTATAATAAATCCAGAAAAATTCAGTTTTTTTTTCAAAAATCTTGAAAAATTCTAGGTTTTTTTGACCGGAAAATCTCATCTTACCTCAAAAACTCCAACCTTGATAAATAACCCCCAAAATGTTTTTTTAAAATTCACTTTGTGATCTAACTTGTGCTCTTGGTTAAATATATATATTATTATAAGCATTACTGTTAATAAAACCGAATTATCATAATACCTCCAGCTATCAGTTTAATGTCCATGCTCTGCATCAACATTGTAAAAGCTTAAACTCCCAGAAGTATTAACTGTTACGCTAGGAAAGTCTGATAAGAAAAGCTATTAAGATTGTATTATTACATAAGGACTGGGTTTTTTTTTTGTCAACACAGTGAACGCACTTTTAACATGCAATGAATTCATCTCAATCTTTTCTATTTGTAGATGCTTGTACTTCAGAAATTATATCCTGTGCATTCCTGAACACATTTAAGAAAAAACTAAGGCTAAAATATTTACAGTCACAATACACCATCTTATAATTTTGCTTTTATGGCACAGTGAGCTGAGACAGAAGCTCTGCTTTTTTTTTTTTCAAACAGATTTGTTAAAATTCTTTTCCCTACTGCAAATGCAAATTAGACGAGATGTATGCATCTGCACTGACAATCAGAGAAAAAAGCAATGCAATAACGTGTAAGGAATTATTTTGCTAAGCTCCTACTCTGTTGCAGTGACTTCAGATCACTGTCTGACCTGGGGACTTAAAATCTATTAAATGTGACAGCACCTAGTGCATTGACTGTTGGATGGAGGGGGTAAGTAGAAGTAGAAGAATAGTTATGTGTAGCTATTAAAATTTGACCTTCCATTAAAAGGCCCCAATGGCTTCCTATAACTGTTGTTTATGGCAAGAATACGCTTTGTGCTTCAATAACAGGTTTAAATGCACTTACATAGACAAGTGCACTACTGACTTGCTAGGCCATGAGTGCTTTGACACAAGTTCGTTCAGTCAGAGTTCTCCA
This sequence comes from Xenopus laevis, assembly GCF_017654675.1. Taxonomy (NCBI): domain Eukaryota; kingdom Metazoa; phylum Chordata; class Amphibia; order Anura; family Pipidae; genus Xenopus; species Xenopus laevis. Next base: position 89,505,787 of record NC_054383.1, read on the forward strand.
GCTGTGAGAGCTTCAAAGGAAAGAGAATAAATCCATCTTCAGTATTAAGGGTTGCTGTAATACAATCAGCAGGTGAGAGAGGGAGTCAAGATATAATAAGTTATTTTGCAAGTCACGTATTTAGCATGAGCCGTTTGAATAGAAACTCAATGTATGGATGAGAAATGCAACGCAAATTAATACATACTGTACATACAATCTATGTATATTGTAATATATTCAGCTTCAGAATTAACTATTTCTGTAACTGAACCACTACCCCATTGAGTTTACAGTATAAATGGCTCTTGAAATACATATACAGTGCAAATTTCATAAACAGGTATGGGACCTGTCATTAGAATGCTCAGGACCTGGGGTTTCCCGGATAACAGATCTTTCCGTAATTTGGATATTCATACCTTGTCTACTATTATTTCTTAGTTGGCATAAAGTATAAGGTAGAGTTTTAATATTACAGAGAAAAAGGAAATCATTTTTAAAAATTTGGATTATTTCGATAAAATGGAGTTTATGTGAGACAGCCTTTCTGTAATTCTGAGATTTCTGGATAACGGATCGCATACCTGTATATACAACTACAGATTGCAGGAGGACAGAGTTTCCATTTGCATAGTCATATGTGGTCATGAGCAAGAGAAAACTGAACTAGTGGTACTAATGGATGCAAATGTGTGTGCCTTTAATGTGTGTACCTTTGCAAGCAATCACATGCTATTTTATATAGAGAAGTAGTGAAAAATATTGTTTTTGTATAAAAACACGGTTGTGCACAGCAAACTTTTTGATGATAGAGCCCCTTTAACTACCTGCACATTTTTTCCATTCATTTAAACACCGTGCATATGGGGTGCCGTTTGTCCCAAATACATTCTGTATACAAAACTATCCCTAATACACAGAATGAATGTCTCTCATGGTATATAAGTATTTACCATACACAGATAAAAAAATATACAAAAGAAGTATTTCTATTAAAGAATAAGAACAAAATCTGTCACACAAATGTATAATCTCCATGTAATGGACACACTTATGTGCAAAGTTACTTACAGAATGAATTATGTAAAAAAAACTTGGACATAATATATAATAGTGTAACTAACTAGTGCATGACAAGCTAGATTTGAATGACAAAATAGATATTTTTGACAGAAAGCAAGATTTTATAGTACAGGATTCATTCTTTCCACAAAATGAAAGTTTTGTTTCACAAAACAGATAAAATAACCATTCTGTGAAGCAATACTGTCAGTCACATTCCTGAACCAATAAGAACAAAGCTTATTGCTGTCACGATCGCCGCCCGGAGCAGGACCAGGAGCTCCGGGCGGCGCAACTACCTCTTCCGACACCGCTCCCAAAATGGCGGCGCCCATGGCCGCCACGTGGGTAGCGGCGCCGGCGCAGAGACGCCTGCGCGCAAGTGCGCAGGCGCGAAGACGTCACAACGGCGCGACGGACGCAGGCGCAGCGCGTCGGTCGCAGACGTGCTGACGCCGACGCAAGGGCGCCAAAAAACCCCTTTAAAAGGACGCCTGAGGCGCCAAGATGGCGCCCGAAAATAGGATCTTGTTCCTGAGTAGATTCCTGGGTTCCCTGTTGCTATTCCTGTTATCCCTGAGGATATTCTTGATTGATCTCTTGTTGTTGACTACCTGCCTGGACTTTGGACTCTGTTTGTATTCTGCCTGCCTTTTGACCAGTTGCCCGAACTTGACTACCCCTTCTGCTTAATCCCTGGATACCACGTTCCTGATCCCTCCTGAGGGGCTTTCTCCTAGATCCAGACAACTTCCCCAGAGGGAACTCCCAGTTCCCTGACATTATTTTCGGGCCATGGATCCCACTGAGGAAGCTCAGCCTGATTTCGGCAGGGCCTTTCGGGGCCTGCATTCCCGCATGGAGGCGTATGAAGCCCGGCAGAATTACGTGGGACACACGCTGGAGGCGATCCTGGAAAAGCTCTCCTTGTTGACACCAGCGACCCCCCTGCCGGCACCTCCTCCGCAAACGGCTGCTGCCAAGGCTACCCAGTCCTCCACTTCTGGTGCACATACTCCTGCTCCGCCTCTCTACGATGGCGATCCTCAAGCCTGTCGAGGATTCGTGAATCAGTGCCAGATTCGATTTGCCCTACACCCCACTGAATTTGACTCTGAACGTGCCAAGGTGGGGTTCGTGATTACTCGTCTGGCAGGGAAAGCTCTCGAGTGGGCATCTCCACACTGGGAGAAGCAGTCCCCACTGATGGATGACGCAGAAGCATTTCTCAAAGAATTCCGGGTCGTCTTCGATGCTCCCGGCCGGGTGACATCCGCTGCTTCCCGTCTGTTCCAAATCCGCCAAGGGAGTCACAGTGTAGCGGAGTATGCTATCGAATTCCGTACACTTGCTGCTGAGACTCGTTGGAACAACGACGCATACCATACTGCATTTTATAATGGTCTCTCCCTCCACATCAAAGATGACCTGGTCTCCCGTGAATTACCCACGCAAGTTGAAGACCTCATCGCCTTGGCTGTCAAGGTGGACACTCTTCTGAGAGAGCATCAAACCCTGAGAGATCGTGTCAGGAGGTTTCAACCCATGTTGGCACCCCGCTTCAAAAGGCCTTTCCTGCAGGCTCCTGTCACCCCACCTGCTCAAGCATCCATTTCTCTCCAGGAGGAACCCATGCAAGTGGGAAGAACTCGCCTCACTGAACAAGAGAGACTCCGCAGACGGATGTCAGGCCTGTGTCTGTATTGTGGCGGACATTCCCACTTCGCCAATGCCTGTCCTGCAAAGGCTAAGAGTTTTGTACCCCGAGGTATGTCTATGGTAACTCATGTAGGGGGCACTACTCAAAAGTCTCGAGATAGGTCTCAGGGGAAGACCCAAGGAAACTCACACAGGTTTCTCCTTCCCTTCCAGATTCGTCTGACTGAAAAGACCATCTTCGGGAATGCTTTCATCGATTCCGGAGCCGGGGGTAACTTCATGGACGCTCTCTTTGCTAAGTACATGGGAATTCCCTTATTTCCTTTGCCTTCTCCCATGAGGATCGTCGCCATAGATGATAAACCCCTGGAGTCTGTAATCACGATGACCACTGGCGAACTACTTGTGCAGGTTGGGACCCTGCATAAAGAGAGACTTTCGTTTCTTATTATTCCTTGTCCCGCTGTTCCAGTTGTTTTGGGTCTCCCCTGGCTGCGCCTGCACAATCCCACCATAGACTGGTCCACAGGGCAGGTTTCTCGTTGGAGCCCATTCTGCCTACAGCATTGCCTTCCTGCTAAACCCCTCAAGAAGGTAACTATCTCCTCAACCGAGTTAAAGTCTCTTCCCTCCTGTTATAAAGAATTGTTCTGTAAGAAGTCTGCGGAATTCCTTCCTCCACATCGCTCCTACGACTGTCCTGTCGAACTCCTGCCAGGAGCCATGCCCCCCAGAGGCCGCACTTACCCTCTCTCTCCTGCTGAGACTACCGCAATGAAGGAATACATCCAAGAAAATCTCCAGCGGGGATTTATCCGCCCTTCCACCTCTCCTGCAGGGGCTGGGTTCTTCTTCGTGGAGAAGAAGGACGGAGGCCTTCGGCCATGCATAGACTACCGGGGCCTGAATAAAATCACTGTAAAGAACAGGTACCCTCTGCCCTTGATCGTAGAGCTCTTCGACCAGCTGAAGGGGGCGAAGATATTCTCTAAGTTGGATCTCCGGGGGGCGTACAACCTCATTCGCATCCGTGAGGGTGATGAATGGAAGACGGCTTTCAACACTCGTGACGGGCACTATGAATATCTCGTTATGCCCTTCGGCCTCTGCAATGCCCCTGCCGTCTTCCAGGAGTTTGTTAACGATGTGTTCCGGGATCTCCTAGGAAGGTTCGTAGTCGTGTACCTGGACGACATCCTGATCTTTTCTAAAGACCTAGAAAGCCATCGCTCCCAGGTGAAGGAGGTACTCTCTCGTCTGAGGAAGAACTCTCTCTTCGCCAAGTTGGAGAAGTGCGTCTTCGAGGTGTCCAAGATCCCCTTCCTAGGATACATTATCTCTCCTGAGGGATTTGAGATGGATCCCGTGAAAGTGTCTGCCATCCAGGAGTGGCCTCTCCCGCTGAGTACCAAGGCAATCCAGAGATTTATCGGATTTGCTAACTACTATCGGCAGTTCATCCGGGGGTTCTCTTCCCGCATTGCACCTATCCTGGCCCTCATCCGGAAAGGGGGTAAACCCAGCTTGTGGCCTCCATCTGCCATTGAAGCTTTTCAGTCCTTGAAAGAGGCCTTCACGTCCGCTTCTGTCCTCCGACACCCCAATCCCGAACTACCCTTCTGCATCGAAGTTGATGCTTCTGAAGTCGGAGCCGGAGCCATCCTGTCTCAGAGACACCCCACTGATGGGAAGTTGCATCCCTGTGCTTATTTCTCCAAGAAGTTCTCGTCCGCGGAGCAGAACTACGATGTCGGGAACCGAGAACTCTTGGCTGTTAAACTTGCCCTTGAAGAGTGGCGTCACCTCCTGGAGGGTTCTCTGATTCCTGTTCAGATTTACACCGATCATAAGAATCTCGAGTTCATCCAGTCCCTCAAGAGGCTAAACCCCAGACAAGCAAGGTGGGCTCTCTTCTTCTCTCGATTTAATTTTATCTTGTCTTATCGCCCAGGCTCCAAGAATCAGAAGGCCGATGCCTTGTCTCGTAGCTTCACTCCGGTGGACCGCTCTCCTGAGAGACAAGAGCCAATCATCCCTCCAATCAAGATTATTGCCTCCCTGTATCCACAGTTTGCTGACCAAATCCTGGCTGGTCAGTCTTCTGCTCCTTCAGATACACCCATTGGAATGGCATTTGTTCCTCCTGAGCTGCGTCTGCCTATCCTGCAACAGACCCATTGCTCCAGGCAAGCCGGACACCCAGGCCCAGCTAAGACTCTTGAACTCTTACGACGCCTGGTTTGGTGGCCTGATATCCGCAAAGATGTGAAGGACTTTGTTGCTGCTTGTAATGTTTGTGCCACATCTAAGTCAAGCCACTCTCGCCCCAGTGGGTTACTACAGCCTTTGCCGGTTCCTTCCCGTCCCTGGACCCACCTGTCCATGGACTTCATTGTCGAACTTCCTCCCTCTTTTGGGAACACTGTGATCTGGGTTGTCATTGATCGATTCTCCAAAATGGCCCATTTCATCCCTTTGAAGAAGTTGCCCTCTGCGGTGGAGTTGTCCCAGCTATTTATCCAGTACATCTTCCGCCTGCATGGTTTCCCGGTGGAGATCGTCTCCGATAGAGGCACCCAGTTTACTGCCAAATTCTGGCGTTCACTATGCAAAGACTTGGGAATTGTTCTTCAGTTTTCTTCTGCATACCATCCGCAGACGAATGGGGCAGCTGAACGTGTCAACCAAGCCCTGGAACAGTTCCTGAGGAACCACGTATCCCTCTGCCAGGATGACTGGTCTGATCTCCTCCCATGGGCGGAATTCGCTCATAATAATGCTTGTCATTCCTCTACAGGAAGGTCTCCGTTCATGTCGGTTTATGGTCAGCATCCTCAAGCTTTTCCCCAAGACTTTGTGTTATCTGACGTCCCGGCTGCTGACGATTCCGCAGCCCATATGTCTGCTATTTGGGCTGCTACCAAGTTGAACCTAGAGAAGAGCGCTCTTGTTCATAAGACTTTCGCGGATCGTCGTCGAAGATCCTCTCCTCCCTACAAGGTGGGTGATAATGTCTGGCTCTCTTCCAGGAATATCCGGTTGAAGATACCATCTCCCAAGTTGGGTCCAAAATTCGTGGGTCCATTTCCCATCTTGGAGATAATCAACCCTGTGGCTGTCAGACTCCAGCTTCCACCAGAGATGAGAATCCCCAACGTGTTCCACGTGTCTCTGGTGAATAGGGATGTAGCGAACGTCGGAAAAAAAGTTCGCGAACATATTCGCGAACTTGCGCAAAAACGCGAGCGGTTCGCGAACGGTTCGCGAACCCCATAGACTTCAATGGGAAGGCGAACTTTAACATCTAGAAAAGACATTTCTGGCCAGAAAAATGATTTTAAAGTTGTTTAAAGGGTGCAACGACCTGGACAGTGGCATGCCAGAGGGGGATCAAGGGCAAAAATGTATCTGAAAAATCTGCCTGTGTGTGCTTGGAAGAGATAGTGTAGGGGGAGAGCTGTTAGTGATTTCAGGGACAGATGATAGTAAGTTTGCTGGCTAGTAATCTGCTTGATACTGCTCTGTATTGGAGGGACAGAAGTCTGCAGGGATTTGAGGGACATTTTAGCTTAGGTAGCTTTGCTGGCTAGTAATCTACTGTTCTCTTTAAACAACTGCCATACGTTGACCTTGTAGGCATTGTTTGCCCAGTTTTTTTGGACGCAGCCACTGAAGCACAGTTGCCAGAAAAAATATGCCATATAAATGCTGAAAATAGTCATTTTTCGCCATACGTTGACCTTGTAGACATTGTTTGCCCAGTTTTTTTGGACGCAGCCACTGAAGCACAGTTGCCAGAAAAATTATGCCATATAAATGCTGAAAATATAAATTTTTTTGGTTGCAGCCACTGAAGCACAGAGGCCAGAAAAATTATGCCATATAAATGCAGAAAATATGCATTTTTTGGTCGCAGCCACTGAAGCACAGTTGACAGAAAAATTATGCCATATAAATGCTGAAAATATAAACTTTTTTGGTTGCAGCCACTGAAGCACAGAGGCCAGAAAAATTATGCCATATAAATGCAGAAAACATGCATTTTTTTGGTTGCAGCCACTGAAGCACAGTTGACAGAAAAATTATGCCATATAAATGCTGAAAATATAAATTTTTTTGGTTGCAGCCACTGAAGCACAGAGGCCAGAAAAATTATGCCATATAAATGCAGAAAATATGCATTTTTTTTGGTCGCAGCCACTGAAGCACAGTTGCCAGAAAAAATATGCCATATAAATGCTGAAAATAGTCATTTTTTGCCATATACGTTGAGTCAACGTATGGCAAAAAATGACTATTTTCAGCATTTATATGGCATATTTTTTCTGGCCTCTGTGCTTCAGTGGCTGCGGCCAAAAAAACTGGGCAAACAATGCCTACAAGGTCAACGTCGTTGACCTTGTAGGCATTGTTTGCCCAGTTTTTTTGGCCGCAGCCACTGAAGCACAGAGGCCAGAAAAAATATGCCATATAAATGCTGAAAATAGTCATTTTTTTGGTCGCAGCCACTGAAGCACAGTTGCCAGAAAAATTATGCCATATAAATGCTGAAAATATAAATTTTTTTGGTTGCAGCCACTGAAGCACAGAGGCCAGAAAAATTATGCCATATAAATGCAGAAAATATGCATTTTTTTGGTTGCAGCCACTGAAGCACAGAGGCCAGAAAAATTATGCCATATAAATGCAGAAAATATGCATTTTTTTGGATGCAGCCACTGAAGCACAGTTGCCAGAAAAAATATGCCATATAAATGCTGAAAATAGTCATTTTTTGCCATACGTTGACCTTGTAGACATTGTTTGCCCAGTTTTTTTGGTTGCAGCCACTGAAGCACAGAGGCCAGAAAAAATTAAACCAGTAGGGTTTGCACCCTAGTTTGTAACGGTGGCGGAGGGAGGAGGAGGACGCTAAAGGACAGCTGTGTGTGGAGTCATGAGGCTTGAAGAGAAGGACAGCTGCATAGAAGTCAGAACAAGTCTTCCGGCGTGCAGTAACCCTCCGAGATCCACCCCTCATTCATTTTAATAAAGGTCAGGTAATCGACACTTTTGTGACCTAGGCGAGTTCTCTTCTCAGTTACAATCCCTCCTGCTGCACTGAAGGTCCTTTCTGAGAGCACACTTGAGGCTGGGCAAGACAAGAGGTTCATGGCAAATTGTGACAGCTCTGGCCACAGATCAAGCCTGCGCACCCAGTAGTCCAGGGGTTCATCGCTCCTCAGAGTGTCGATATCTGCAGTTAATGCCAGGTAGTCCGCTACCTGTCGGTCGAGGCGTTCTTTGAGGGTGGATCCAGAAGGGTTGTGGCGCTGCCTTGGACAGAAAAACATTTGCATGTCTGACGTTACAGACTGGCCAAAGGGCTTTGTCCTTGCAGGTGTGCTCGTGGCAGGATTACTGGCACCTCTGCCCCTGGAATGTTGATGAGTTCCTGAAGTGACATCACCCTTAAAAGCATTGTACAACATGTTTTGCAGGCTGGTTTGTAAATGCCGCATCTTTTCGGACTTGTGGTATGTTGGTAACATTTCTGACACTTTATGCTTGTACCGAGGGTCTAGTAGCGTTGCGACCCAGTACAGGTCCTTCTCCTTAAGCCTCTTGATACGGGGGTCCTTCAACAGGCATGACAGCATGAAAGACCCCATTCTCACAAGGTTGGATGCAGAGCTATCCATCTCCGCTTCCTCATTATCAAGGACTGCATCATCCACGGTCTCCTCCCCCCAGCCACGTACAAGACCAGGGGTCCCCAAAAGGTCACCACTAGCCCCCTGGGAAGCCTGCTCCTGTTGGTCCTCCTCCTCCTCCTCCACAAAGCCACCTTCCTCCTCTGACTCCACTTCTGGCACCTCTCCCTGCGTTGCAGCAGGTGCCTGGGTTCGTTCTGGTGATTCCGACCAGAAATCGTGCGCTTCCAGCTCCTCGTCACGCTGGTCTACAGCCTCATCTGTCACTCGTCGCACGGCACGCTCCAGGAAGAAAGCGAAGGGTATTAGGTCGCTGATGGTGCCTTCGGTGCGACTGACCATATTTGTCACCTCTTCAAAAGGTCGCATGAGCCTGCAGGCATCGCGCATAAGCACCCAGTAACGGGGGAAAAAAATCCCCAGCTGTGCAGATCCAGTCCTACCACCCAGTTCAAAAAGGTACTCGTTGACGGCCCTTTGTTGTTGCAGCAGACGTTCCAACATAAGGAGCGTTGAATTCCAGCGAGTCTGGCTGTCAGAAATCAAACGCCTGACTGGCATGTTGTAGCGCTGCTGAATGTCAGCAAGGCGTGCCATGGCTGTGTAGGAACGTCTGAAATGGGCCGACACCTTTCTGGACTGGGTGAGAACGTCCTGGAATCCTGGGTACTTGGAGACAAAACGTTGGACTATTAAATTTAACACATGTGCCATGCAGGGCACATGTGTTAAATTGCCTAGTCTCAACGCTGCCAACAGATTGCTTCCATTGTCACACACCACTTTTCCGATCTGCAGTTGGTGTGGGGTCAGCCACCGATCGGCCTGTGACTGCAGAGATGACAGGAGTACAGATCCGGTATGGTTTTTGCTTTCCAGGCACGTCATCCCCAAGACAGCGTGACAACGGCGTACCTGGCACGTCGAATAGCCTAGGGGGAGCTGGGGGTGCACAGGTGTGGAGGAGGAGAAGGAGGACCCAGCAGCAGAGTAAGAAGAAGAAGAAGACGAGGTAGAGAGCGATGGAGGAGTAGAGGTGGTGGCAGAACCGCGTGCAATCCGTGGCGGTGACACCAACTCCACTGTTGTTGTTGAGCTACCCATTCCCTGCTTCCCAGCCATTACCAAGTTCACCCAGTGGGCAGTGTAGGTGACATACCTGCCCTGACCATGCTTGGAGGACCATGCGTCAGTAGTCATATGGACCTTTGGCCCAACACTAAGTGACAGAGATGCGGTAACTTGGCTCTGCACATGTTGGTACAGGTGTGGTATTCCCTTTTTAGAAAAAAAATTGCGGCTGGGTACCTTCCACTGCGGTGTCCCAATTGCTACAAATTTGCGGAAGGCCTCAGAGTCCACCAGCTGGTATGGTAAAAGCTGGCGGGCTAAGAGTGCAGACAAGCCAGCTGTCAGACGCCGGGCAAGGGGGTGACAGTCAGACATTGGCTTCTTACGCTCAAACATGGCCTTCACAGAAACTTGGCTGGTGGCAGATGACTGGGAATGGGAACAGGTGGTCAAGGTGGAAGGCGGAGTGGAGGGTGGTTCAGACGGGTCAAGGAGAGCAGAGGTAGAGCAGTAAGATGCTGGACCAGAAGGAGTGTGGCTTTTAGTTTGCCTGTTGCCTTTGAGGTGTTGCTCCCAAAGTGCTTTGTGCTTGCCGCTCATGTGCCTTCGCATAGAAGTTGTACCTATGTGGCTGTTGGGCTTACCAAGGCTCAGTTTCTGACTGCACTCATTGCAAATTACAATGCTTTTGTCAGAGGCACACACATTAAAAAAATCCCACACTGCTGACTTTTTGGAAGTGTGCGATCTGGCGGTAACAGTAGAAGTTGGCGGAGTTGGCGGTATTGGCGGCAATGGCGGGTGCGTTGGCCGGCTGAACACAGGTGCCGATACATGTTGTTGCCCTGCTGATCCCTGCGGGCTGTCCTCCCTGCTTCTTCTAAGTCTTATTCTCCTACTGCCTCTCTGACTCTCCGTCTCTCCATCTGAACTACCCTCCTCTTGCTCTCTTCTACTAGGCACCCACAAAACATCAATCTCCTCATCATCATTCTCCTCAGATGCATCAATTTCTTCTGACACATCACAGAAGGAAGCAGCAGCGGGGACCTCCTCCTCATCACTCATTATGTCCATCTCTATCGTGTTCTCTGCCAGAATTAAATCTGGTGTAAGGTCCTCATCTCCTTCATCTTCTTCTGGCAATAATGGTTGCGCATTACTCAGTTCAAGAAACTCATTGGAAAATAACTCCTCTGACCCCAGTGAAGAAGGGGCACCGGTGGTGGAGGAAGTGTTACGTGGGGTGGCCATAGCAGTGGAGGATGAGGAGGATGTTGTGGTAAAGTTAGAAACGGTAGAGGATGGGGTGTGCTGTGTAAGCCAGTCAACTACCTCTTCAGCATTTTGGGAGTTCAGGGTCATTGGCTTTTTAAAACTGGGCAATTTGCTAGGGCCACAGGATTGCATAGCAGCACGGCCCCTAGCACGGCCTCTGCGTGGCGGCCTGCCTTTGCCTGGCATTATTTTTAAAAAAACAACAACAACAACAAAAACTCAGTTGGTTTTTCTGGAAACGATAATACACACAGCTAGATGGCGGGTTGAAGAAAACACTGTGCAAATAATGCCTACAAAGTCAACGTATACACTACTACAGCGGTGGATACGGATTACGTAAAATATATGAATGCTGCTTGAAAAAAAGTAACTCAAGTGGTTTTTCTAGAGACGATAATATTATCAATATTTAGACAAAATGTGAACAAGCTCACACAGCTCGATGGCGGGTTGAAGAAAACAGTGTGCAAATAATGCCTACAAGGTCAACGTATACACTACTACAGCGGTGGATACGGATTACGTAAAATATATGAATGCTGCTTGAAAAAAAGTAACTCAAGTGGTTTTTCTAGAGACGATAATATTATCAATATTTAGACAAAATGTGAACAAGCTCACACAGCTCGATGGCGGGTTGAAGAAAACACTGTGCAAATAATGCCTACAAGGCCAACGTATACACTACTACAGCGGTGGATACGGATTACGTAAAATATATGAATGCTGCTTGAAAAAAGTGACTCCGGTGTTTTTTCTGGAGACGGTAATATTATGGATATTTAGACAGAATGGGAACAAGGTCACACAGCTCGATGGCGGGTTGAAGAAAACAGTGTGCAAATAATGCCTACAAGGCCAACGTATACACTACTACAGCGGTGGATACGGATTACGTAAAATATATGAATGCTGCTTGAAAAAAAGTGACTCCGGTGTTTTTTCTGGAGACGGTAATATTATGGATATTTAGACAGAATGGGAACAAGGTCACACAGCTCGATGGCGGGTTGAAGAAAAAAGTGTGCAAATAATGCCTACAAGGTCAACGTATACACTACTACAGCGGTGGATACGGATTACGTAAAATATATGAATGCTGCTTGAAAAAAAGTAACTCAAGTGGTTTTTCTAGAGACGATAATATTATCAATATTTAGACAAAATGTGAACAAGCTCACACAGCTCGATGGCGGGTTGAAGAAAACACTGTGCAAATAATGCCTACAAGGCCAACGTATACACTACTACAGCGGTGGATACGGATTACGTAAAATATATGAATGCTGCTTGAAAAAAGTGACTCCGGTGTTTTTTCTGGAGACGGTAATATTATGGATATTTAGACAGAATGGGAACAAGGTCACACAGCTCGATGGCGGGTTGAAGAAAACAGTGTGCAAATAATGCCTACAAGGCCAACGTATACACTACTACAGCGGTGGATACGGATTACGTAAAATATATGAATGCTGCTTGAAAAAAGTGACTCCGGTGTTTTTTCTGGAGACGGTAATATTATGGATATTTAGACAGAATGGGAACAAGGTCACACAGCTCGATGGCGGGTTGAAGAAAACAGTGTGCAAATAATGCCTACAAGGCCAACGTATACACTACTACAGCGGTGGATACGGATTACGTAAAATATATGAATGCTGCTTGAAAAAAGTGACTCCGGTGTTTTTTCTGGAGACGGTAATATTATGGATATTTAGACAGAATGGGAACAAGGTCACACAGCTCGATGGCGGGTTGAAGAAAACAGTGTGCAAATAATGCCTACAAGGCCAACGTATACACTACTACAGCGGTGGATACGGATTACGTAAAATATATTATGGCTGCTTGAAAAAAGTGACTCCGGTGTTTTTTCTGGAGACGGTAATATTATGGATATTTAGACAGAATGTGAACAAGGTCACACAGCTCGATGGCGGGTTGAAGAAAACAGTGTGCAAATAATGCCTACAGGGCAAATAATGCCTAAAAGGTCAACTTATACACTACTACAGCGGTAGTAAAATAAAAAAAAGTAAAATAAAAAAAAAATGAATATTAAAAAAAAAAATTAAAGTTGGTGCTGCTGAACTACTAGGAGCAGCAGATTAGCACACCAGTCCCACTCCCCAACACTGCTAGACTAATAGCACTGGGCTCTTATAGTAGTAGTAGTAGTAGTAGTAGTAAAACAACAAAAAAATAAATAAAAGCAGTCCTTACAAGGACTACTGTTATTGCAGCAGTCAGCAGATGAGATCAGAAGCAGGACAGCTGCCCACTGCAGCTACATACAGAGCACTGCAGTAGAAGGTAGATTACTAGCCAGCAAAGCTACCTAAGCTTAAATGTCCCTCAAACCCCTGCAGACTTCTGTCCCTCCAATAACAGAGCAGTATCAAAACGATTACTAGCCAGCAAACTTTCAACTGTCCCTGAAATCACTAACAGGCAGCAGCTCTCTCCCTACACTATCTCTTCAGCACACACAGGCAGAGTGAAAAAACGCTGCAGGGCTTCGGTTTTTATAGGGAAGGGGAGTGGTCCAGGGGAGAGCTTCCTGATTGGCTGCCATGTACCTGCTGGTCTGGGGTGAGAGGGCAAAAAAAGCGCCAACAATGGCGAACCCAAAATGGCGAACGTCGCGCGACGTTCGCGAACTTCCGGCGAGCGCGAACACCCGATGTTCGCGCGAACAAGTTCGCCGGCGAACAGTTCGCGACATCTCTACTGGTGAAACCCGCCATCACCAACCGGTTCTCTGGCGGTCAGTCTCCTCCTCCTGCCATCTCTGTGGAGGGTCAACTCGAGTACGAGGTGGAGAAAATCCTAGACTCCAGGATCTCCAGAGGGTCCCTTCAGTACCTCATTCAGTGGAGGGGCTTTGGCCCTGAAGAATGCTCCTGGGAAGGACACCGTGATGTTCACGCTCCTCGTCTGGTGAGGGATTTTCACGCCAAGTTTCCCCAGAAGCCTTGTCCCGGTGGTCCTGAGGCCCCCCGTGAGGGGGGGGTACTGTCACGATCGCCGCCCGGAGCAGGACCAGGAGCTCTGGGCGGCGCAACTACCTCTTCCGACGCCGCTCCCAAAATGGCGGCGCCCATGGCCGCCACGTGGGTAGCGGCGCCGGCGCAGAGACGCCTGCGCGCAAGTGCGCAGGCGCGAAGACGTCACAACGGCGCGACGGACGCAGGCGCAGCGCGTCGGTCGCAGACGTGCTGACGCCGACGCAAGGGCGCCAAAAAACCCCTTTAAAAGGACGCCTGAGGCGCCAAGATGGCGCCCGAAAATAGGATCTTGTTCCTGAGTAGATTCCTGGGTTCCCTGTTGCTATTCCTGTTATCCCTGAGGATATTCTTGATTGATCTCTTGTTGTTGACTACCTGCCTGGACTTTGGACTCTGTTTGTATTCTGCCTGCCTTTTGACCAGTTGCCCGAACTTGACTACCCCTTCTGCTTAATCCCTGGATACCACGTTCCTGATCCCTCCTGAGGGGCTTCCTCCTAGATCCAGACAACTTCCCCAGAGGGAACTCCCAGTTCCCTGACAATTGCCATATAACAAACAAGATGAGAAGTTGCCAGCTCTGCTCCACATGGCTGCATCATCCCTAAGGCATCTGGCCTGCTCTAATGTCCACTCTGCTGCATAGTAATAAACATGAACAAACATTTCCTAAAAGGGCTGCTGTTAAACACTACAGGTTCATAATTGGAAGTTCTTACAAATGGCTGAGAAATGTAATGCTGCACTTATAATGATTATAGTGAAAGAAAACGTAAATATGATCATTTTAGTTGATATGGCTATTCTTATTGCAGTAACCTGCTTGTGTGGCCATTTTGGTTAAGGGCATTCCTGCTGTTTTTCCATTATCTCATGATTCACTCCTGTTCCTGTTTCCCTCTCCCTGTCTAAGCTGAGAGCAATAATGGGACAGGCCACACCTACCTGCCATGTTGTAATAAATGTACCAGAAGTTCCTGTGCTTGTCTGGCTGCTTTCCCTGAACTAACACAGCAGAATCATTTAATCCACTACCAGCCAGTTTATCACAATTATATCTTGCAGCCTAACCTATCACAGGCCTAATATCCCTTCAATAACATCTGACAAACGCTCAGGGGCAGATTTATCAAGGGACGAATTTTGAATTTGAAAAACTTTGAAATTCAAATTCAAAAAGACCAACTGATATTAAGTCTTTTTTTTTTGGCCGAATAGGTCCGTTTTCGATTGAATAGGTCCGTATTCGAGCGAATTCGAATTGTATGAATCAGATGAATAAGGCATTCGATCTAATTCGATTCAAAGTTTTTCCTAAAAAAATGTGATTTTTCAAAGTCCACCAATTAACTCCAAATAGGTTCTAGGAGGTCCCCCATAGGCTAAAACAGCAACTCGGCAGATTTTAGATGGTGAATGGTCGAAGTTGAATTTTTAAAGAGACAGTAAATTGCGATAATCGAATTTTCACATTTTTTTCAAATTCAAATATAATTTGGACTATTCCCTAGCCGAAGTACACAAAAATTGATCAAAACTCGAATTTTTTTCATTCGAAAATTCACCTCGACCCTTGATCAATCTGCCCCTCAGAGTCAGTAATAAGCTTTGTATATGATTGTTAGACTCCAATGTCTCCTCCTAGCTGTAATCTTGCACCTGTTGGCTTTTAGCAGTCTCTTTATAATGTGCTTAGCTATAGTTTAACTACTACATAATAGGTTTAGCCAGAGATATGGGACTGATCTATGATTGCCACCTGTCCAGATTTCACCCGGACATCCCGGTTTTTGGAAGGGCTACCCGAGTGAAAAATCTGGATTTCCAAATTAGTAAATCCAAACAGGACACTGAAGTATAATGACAATTGTTGATTGCTACAATCAGTCCCGCCACCTGATGTCTCCTGCACTGCCCCCTACATCACTAGCCCACCCCATGCCCATTTTTGCTGGAAAAAAAGGCGGCAACCGTAGACTGGTCATATGCCACATATTCTGTATTGTATAATGAGTGGGTCTTATGAGATGTCTCTAGTTACCTGTAGTTCAACTACTGCATAATAGTTTTAGACACAGATGTGGGACTGATCATGTGCACACATATTCTGTATAGTATGATGTGTAGGTCTTATAAGCAGCCACTCATAAGACATATATAATATTTTCCTTAGTGTGAGTTCACATTTTTGCAACAAGACTGAGCTGCTGAACTCCATCCGCCAGTGGGTCACTCAGCTGCTTTACCGAGCCACATATACCAGATTAATCCAATGGGAAACATTAACACATGGGTAGTCTCTGCTCACTCACAAACTGTTACACTGCTTTTGACAAAGCTGCCATAGTGATGAAATTGAAGTTATGTAGTAGTTAAACTACAGCTAACTATGTGACTAACAAACTGCTTATAAGGCCCACACATCATACTATACAGACTGTGTTTGTATCCCTAGTGTCTGGAGTAGCTGACTAAAGGCGGACATACACTGGCCAATAAAAGCTGCCAAAAGACCAAGTGGTCCCTAGGACCCACAATCAGATCAGACGAACATCACCCAGTGGCCATACTGGGGCAAGATCTGCTCGTTTGGCAACCTCTCCACTCCAGACAATGGGGACACACACAGTCTGTATAGTATGAGTAGGATTATAAGCAGTTTCTTGGCAGTTTCCATTTCATCACTATGACAGCTTTGTCAAAAGAAGTGTAACAGACTACTGAATGACGACTGGCGGATGGAGTTCAGCAGCACAGTCTTGTTGAAAAATTCTGAACTCACTCTAAGTAAAATACTGTTATTCTAATTATATTATTGTATGACATGCATCTGGATCTGGATTGCTGCTGGGCAAGGAACTGCGCAGTTCAGATTTGACAGTATTAATTATACAATGTCCCTAATTAGTGATGGACAAATCTGTGCCTTGAAATTCTCAAAACAGCAAAAATTCCCAAAATGCAATGGGCGTGAAAATAATTCTGACCCGTGTCAATTTTGATGCGAGATACTATGCAGAGCCGGGCCAACCCGGCCAGGCGCCCTAGGCAACCTGTCGGGCCACGGCACCGGCTCAGTGCACGCGCGACTGTGCATGCGCGAAACTTCGAATCGCATTTACGCAAAGACACCAGTGCCAGTCGTGGAGAGACGGGACCAGACACGGGGTAGGCGACAAAGCAGGTACGTGCCTGGCGCCCCCTCAGCCTTCCGCCCTAGGCACGTGCCTACTCTGCCTACCCCTAGTTCCGGCCCTGCTACTACGTGCAACTATTTGGTCCAAATGCATTATAGTCAATGGGCGTCTGAATAATTTTAATGTGTGTGTAAATTTTACTAACGCCAATATTTCATTTTGATGCAGCGGAATTTTTGCCGGCAAATTAATTTGCTTGCGGTGAAATGTGGTAGTTCTCAGCGAATTTGTGTCTGGCGAATTTATTGGCCCATCACTAACCCTAATCACCAAGGCTACACATTGTACTACATAGACTTTAGGGGTCATTTATGACTACAGTTGCCATGTTTTTTACCCCAATGCAGATGGGATGTCTGACACAGACAGAGATGTCTTTCAGGCCCCTAAAATGTCTAGTGGTTGACTTGTTTTACCAATATTTATTGAAACTGTATATGAATTAGGGCCTTATGCGGCCCCTATACCTCCTGACCCACCCTGCACCCGAAGGGTCTACTTCCTCTGTAGTTACCCCCCCTGCTTCTGCTACATTTATTACAACATGGCAGGTACTGTAGGTGTGGCCTGTCCCATTATTGCTCTCAGCTTAGACAGGAAGAGGGAAACAGGAACAGGAGTGAATCATAAGACAATGGCAAAACAGCAGGAATGCCCTTAACCAAAATGGCCACACAAGCAAGTTACTACAATAAGAATAGCTATATCACCTAAAATGATCATATTTATGTTTTGCATACTTTTCTTTCTCTACAATCATTATAAGTGCAGCATTATATTTCGCAGCCATTTGTGAGAACTTCCAATTATGAACCTGTAGTGTTTAACAGCAGCCCTTTTAGGAAATGTTTTTTCATGTTTATTACTATGCAGCAGAGGGAACATTAGAGGGCGCCCTCTATAGCAGGCCAGATACTATGGCTTAGGGATGATGCAGCCATGTGGAGCAGAGCTGGCAACTTCTCATCTTGTTTGTTATATGGCAATAAGCTTTGTTCTTATTGGTTCAGGAATGTGACTGACAGTATTGCTTCACAGAATGGTTATTTTATCTGTTTTGTGAAACAAAACTTTCATTTTGTGGAAAGAATGAATCCTGTACTATAAAATCTTGCTTTCTGTCAAAAATATCTATTTTGTCATTCAAATCTAGCTTGTCATGCACTAGTTAGTTACACTATTATATATTAGGTCCAAGTTTTATTTACATAATTCATTCTGTAAGTAACTTTGCACATAAGTGCGTCCGTTACATGGAGGTTATACATTTGTGCGACAGATTGCTTGTTAAAATGTACAGAATGGAGTTTTTGATATAATTACATCCTTTTGTGCACTAACCAGATTTAGTTTTCATTCTTTAATAGAAATAAGTCTTTTGTATATTTTTTTATCTGTGTATGGTCACAAATACGTATATACCATGAGAAACATTCATTCTGTGTATTAGGGATAGTTTTGTATACAGAATGTATTTGGGACAAAACACCCCATATGTGCCATGGGGGGACTTTTTTGCAAGCAACATAGATTTCCCATCATTGACAGTCAAAGGGTTAAAAGACAATATAAAAATATATAGTGCTTCATGTCTTTTGTAGCCTTAAGGTGTAGTTATCTGATTCTTAGAAGTTAAATAAGCACAACAAAGCAAAAGAATGAAACATTCTTCATAAGCTGAATCTGGGTTTTGCTGATGGTTACAAGTCTTTTGTGCCGAGATGATTAGGCAAACAGTTTCAAACAGAATAAAGATAAATTCCCTTACTATAGAGTACAATTTGTATTCCTCTTTTTCTGTTTCTCCTCTTTTTTTCTACATTCCGTATTAATGTCCACTTTTGTAAGTTCAGACCTATAGGACAGATGGATATGCTGAAATTACTTACTATTTGCATTGCTGTTAGGATACAAAAAAATTGCGTGCTGCACTCTACAGTGTTTTTGAACCATTTAATAACCCTTGCTTATGTTCAACTGTCTTTCACATAGTTACAGAAAAAGCTATTTAATGTGATTAAGATTTTTTTTTTAATGTAATCAATGCTCACCATAATGTAAGGGTTCAGATGTTGATACCGATATTCAGCTTAGGGAGCAGATATAATTATTAAGAAAGTACTGTCAGACAACCACTGGACTTCTTGCAAAAATGTAGTCTTATGCATTTTACGCTTTAGGCTGTTATCTTTCTAGATGCATATTTCAGAATACATTTTCCTTTTATTCTACATTCTGCCAGTATTTCTTAAATTTGTTTTATTCAAATTCTAGCTGCTGAATTAGATTAGACTAGGCCAGAGAGAGGAATGGGTTCCATGATTGAGCAATGTTTGAGCAACATGGCCTTGTTTAAAATACAGTATGCTTTGACAAAACTATCCACCCTCTCTGGTACCCTGCATATTTTCTCCAGTAGTGTCACTTATTGATTAATTATCCCAGACACACTGTACAGCTCTGTATGCTATATTGTAGAGTGCCCTTGCAGGAAAAGGCCTCATAAGTTACAACTAACATTCAAAAGCCTGATATGCATTAATAACACATGACATATTTGGCATGTATGTTACAGAAAGGATATCTTTTCAAGAAAATCTATGTCTCATTTTAAGCTTTAACACTGATGTAGCAGAAGATGTAATGACATGTAATAGGTGTCATTTACTGACACTCTGGACAAAAAAGCACTAATTTTGACTAATTTGACTTGTTTGATTCCTTACATGCGTTCTTTGGCTTTTATGACTTCCATGACTTTTACGACTTATTTAATGACTTCTATGACATTTATGACATCTTCTAAATGTTGTAAGTATGACATTCATGACTTGTATGATTTCTATGACTTCTATGACTTTCATGATTTCTTATGTGACTTATATGACATCTGGGACTTTTTATTACTTCAATGACGTCTTCTATAAAAAATACTTTTTACATGATTTCTATAACTTTTGTGACATCTTATATAACTCATATGACGTCTGTGATTTTTTATGAATTAAATTATCTTTTATAAAAAAAGACTTCTTTCATGATTACTCTGACTTTTGACTTATATGACTTTTATGATTTGTATGATTTCTACTACTTCTATGATGTCTGCACATCTCTAATCCGCACCCATTAATCTTACTTCTGAATGTGATGTAGATAGGTATCCACTTTTTTTCATGGTATAATTTGCATTCATGGATGCAACGCACTAGCAGCAATTAAATAGGACACTAGTACCATTATCAATGTTGCAGGCATTGGTGTGATGAAAGTGACACAATCTCCGTTCTCCCATATTGGTTGCTGTAGCTTACACTACAAATAGTTGCTGCAACTTGTAATGCAATTAGGTGCAGGTTATCCCAACACAGTGACAATGATATAGGGTTGCCATTTGGCAAGCATGGCAGTTTGCTTTTGCTCCATATATTCACCTTGGTGTTTTGAAGTTAGCAAATGTATGACAAAGAGGTAGAAACTTATACAAAATGTAAAGGAGAAAAAGAGATTTCATGAAAGGAGGTATTAATTTGGATGTAATCCGTTAAATGTGGTAATAAAATAGAAGAACGCAAACTTACTTTATCTCTGGGCTTCTAACTGCAAGCAGAAGAAATTATTATGCAATTGCTGACATAAGAAGTCCATAAAAACACAAACTTTTCGACTATTCTGTAGCTGCATGGACATATTTTCAACTTAAATGCAATAGGGTTTTTGTCAATTTCTTTCCATTCCTATCTGTTTCTCCTACAAGGCAGACAGGGAAAGTTTCATTTAAACTGTGACAGAGGAAATAAATAATCACAAAATGTCAGTCCAGATAAAGCAGGCTGCAAAAAGAGATATTAACATTATATGGAGGGAAGAATGGATACAAGCCTTCAGTTTAGCTGAACTTTTTTTTAAAAAATCTAGGTGCCAAATAGTTCATCTGGAATATGGACCCAAAATGGTTGGCTAAAAGACTCAAATTAACAAAGAATTCCAGTTTTAATTCAAGTTGTCGAGATCCCACTTCAGCAAGTGTTGTAAATTAGCAAGGCAAAACATTTAATGCAAAATGACTTATGACTTTGATATGAATTTTTAAAAAAGCCAACTTGGAGCTTTAAAAATGTAAAATTGGTAAGAAGACTGCCAAAGATGAGTAGCGACTTCCTCATAGGTTTACTTTTACCTTTATAATGCTAATAATACAAAAATAAAAATACAGCTTTACATTTGTATTTTCCACCCCAATATTATATGAAGTTAGAGAGATGCCCAACAGCAAAGAGAGAAATATGCTTTTGATAATATATACAGTATTAGTGAGTAAGATCAGACATACTGACATACTGAAAGTTTCAAACTTAATGCAAGCATAAACCCTTGCCACTATCTGGATAAAGACATGATCTGTCATTCACTAGGGCTGGTCCCCTGCTGGAATTTACAGCAGTAAGTCAAAATAATAGGTGAACCAAAGTATTGTTTCAACAGCTCCTCTCACTATCTGCTCTGTCTGGACTTGGTAGAAAACTCCTATTCCAGTGCTGTGCAATATGTTGGTGCAAGTTAATAATAATATAATAATAATAATAAGCCACTTAATATGATATAAAAGCAATCTATTGCTTAAGTGTTCCTTTGTGGGACAACATTTTTCTTTAAAACATAAAATTTACTTTTGTATTCTTTTGGGCAGTAAGTGAACAGAGATGGCACATTTCAATCTACGTCTCTTATATGTTTTCTCTGCTGTAAATATCCAAAAAGCACAATATGAGAGGAGGAAATTATTGGTATAATTTAGATGCTTGGAGAATATAATCAAGATTGCTTCACATCATTATATCAAATACATGCTGCCAACACTTTCATTTGATTATTAGCCCCAACCTCCTGAGGTGCTATTCTCCAGAACGCCAGCTATGAAATTATAATTTTCTCTTATAAACATTTAAAGAAAGATGTCTCAGAGTAAGGTTGAGCATGCTTTAAAATATCCTTGAGGTTTGAACTTGTACATGGTTAATAATGCTGTTGTAGCTTTATTACCAACATTAATTTTGTCATATCTTGTTCAGGGATGTTTATGTGCAATTTGGATTTGAATTGGCTGCTAAATTGCACAGAATTATCATTCAGACCTCGAAGCACAACAATAGCACGGCTAAGTTACATCATGATTTCCCTGGTCATCTCATGTCCTTACACAGTCTGCTAGATTTTACATTCTTATTATTCATATCCAATTAGACCTAATATCCATTATACTTTAGAACAATTATTTCAGAACCACAAAGTCAGGTAATTTACTGAAAAACTTCCAAATTGATTGAATCGTTCACTATAAGGCTTTGAAATCAAGGACAGAAGATTTTTTTCTTTAATGTTTTTAGTAAGTGATTAATGGTTGGTTGGGCCTCGTGCACCGTGATCTTCTCAAACCAGGCTAGAGACCACACTTATAAGTATATCTTTTACTTTGTACAGGGAAACTACATAATATAAAACCAAAAAAAATAAATCAATACATGATTTCCCGCAGGAAAATGGACAATTTTGGTTTTACAGGTCCCCTTTTCTGTATATGTTAGTATTAAAAATCTGACTAAGAATTGTTTTCAGAAAATATATGCTCTTGAGCTTCTCCTCAATAGTTAGAAAAAAGAAAACACGTTTTATCTTTTTCAATCTATGATGTTTTACAAACATATTTTGTTACAAAGAATTATTTAAATACACAGTTTCTCACAGGTACTCCACAGGAACTCCAATATCTACACATCCTATTTTTCAACTATGTAAGGCTATTGATAAAAGACATATACTATAATTAGTAAACACCAATTCATAATAAAAACCTTCGGCTATCAGAGATGCCATAATTTATCCGATGCTTTCAGTTTTTGTATTAATCCAGGAAGATTAAACAGAAGGACACCGTATACAGTGTACAGGCTTTTATATGTGCTACACATAAATTACATGTTCAACACTTCTTCAGCAAGCAATTACATGGATTGCTGCAAAATGATACCAGTAACCTCCTTGATCTTCTACCCACCCTGGTTCGCAGACTGATAGTAATCACAGATAAATTACTGGTTTAATTGTCAGTTCATTTGCATTACAGTAAATCAGTACAGGTATTTACTGCCAACTCAAGTACTGTTGTATTATATGTACAGAATGCATATATATTTTTATGCATCACAGTGTTTATATTGGAGATAATTACTCACAATGTAGGTAACATAAATAGAAGTGAGGTGAGTAGATCTCTACCCTGAAGGTTTTACAGATTATCAATGCATTTGTATATAGAAAAATGGACTGAAAATCTAATCCTTTCATTTTTAGAAGGGATTAAATGCAACTCTAAGTAGCTCCTGCTGTTAATATTTAAATAAGCGAATACTTAGGTGAAGGGAGTTACCAAGCTTGGGAGACACAATAACATATTAGTTTGACAAAAGGCATCTCAGTTGAGATTATCTTTTCCAATCCAACTACAATTTGTTTCAGAAAACTGAAAATAACCCCCACGGCATGCTGCTTGCTAGTTCTACCCATATTTATCTGTTGCAACCTTCCAGGATATCTGTGTTCTAAATATAAATAATATACTATTAATCAGTTACCTTACTGTTAGAGGTGTTTAGATAAATAAAACAAACTGTATTTTGTTTGTTGTGGCTAAAGAATCATTAATGAAACATGTAATTCCCTATTTTTATACCCTTTATATACTTTTGGAGTCACTACATTCCACGTTGTTTAAATAAGCATATAAATATTGAGTGTAAAGCTTGTAGAATCTGTGGTAATAAGCCTTCCTTTACACCTCCAACTCAATGCCTTAGAACAGGGTGAGCTCAGTTAAAAAGTCCAAGATATGCCAATTAGTAACATCACCACAGGTCAGATATCAGGAGCCAAATCTGTGGAGGAGGAGTTACAGAACAGACAAGTAGGTAGCAAGGTTGATAACTTCAAGCCAAGGTCAGCCAAGGAATCATTTAGGAATAGAGTCAATGATAAGCTGAAGAGACCAGAAAATCACAAGGAAAGGAATACTCAGGGGGTTATTTATTATGCTCCAAATATCTGAAATTCGAATAATTTGTGGTTTTCGGACTAAAAAAAAAAACGTCAAATTTTCCGGAATTTATTAAAGCCTGATGGTCTTAAAAATCCAAAAGCCCAGCATCTAAAAGCTCCCGAGGTCCTGTATAAGTCAATGGGGAAGGTCCCAGTGTCTGCACTGATGTTTGTACCAAAAATCCGATGAGTTTTGTGGTTTCTGCGCAAAAACTCTGAAAACTACGAAAAAACCTTAGTTTTTGCACAAACTCCGAACAATTCGTGGAAAGCTCCGAAGTTTGCCAGACCTTATTTTTTCGGGCTTTTTTCTTAATAAATTAGGTCCATTCAGGCAGTCGTAGTTTAAGGGGCTGAACTAGGGGTAGGCAGAGTAGGCACGTGCCTAGGGCGCAAAGCTGGTCAGCTACCCCAAGTCCGGTTCCCTTCTCTGACCGACTATCTGCATTTCTTCTTCAATTCACGCATAGCTGGCACTGGTGAGGGTGTAGAATCACTCTGGGTAGAGATTTTGACTGGGCAAAAGGTAACAAAAAGAATTATCATTGGTGTATGCTATAAACCACCTCGTATAAGTGTCGAGTATGAAGCCCAGCTACTCTTGCAGATACAAGCGGCTTCACAGCTGGGTCAAGTTGTTGCTATGACTTCAATTATCCAGACATTGACTGGGGTAATGGGGTTGCTCAGACAGAAAAAGCTAGTAGGTTTGTAAATATGCTGAATGACAACTTTTTATTCCAGCTTGTTCAAGAACCTACTAGGAATAACTCTCTTTTGGACCTTGTAATAACTAACAATACTGAACTCATCTCTTACATTTGTGTGGATGAGCATTTAGGGGATAGTGATCATAACATGGTCTCCTTTGAGATTCTGTTGCAGAAGCAATTCTATAAGGGAGTAACTAAAACACTAAATTTCAGACGTGCAAACTTTGACAGTATAAGGGCATCTCTGCAACATATTAAGTGGGAAATGCTTTTCACAGGGTTAAACACAGAACAAAAAATGGGAAGTCTTTAAAATGCTGCTTAATAAATATACTTGCCAGTATATTCCACTTGTAAGCAAGGAACGTCGTTGCAAAGCAAAACCTTTTTGGTTCAATAGAAGCGTTGGTGTTGCGGTGGGTAAGAAAAGACTTGCTTTTAAGGCTTTCAAGTTGGCTGGTACAGCCGAAACATTTATAAGGTACAAGGAGGCCAATAAATCATGCAAAGAAGCTATAAGGAGAGCTAAAATTGATATAGAAAAGGATATTGCAGAAAGCAGTAAAAAAAATCCAAAATTATTTTTTAAATATGTTAATAGTAAAAAAATGAAGCAGGAAGGGGTGGGACCCTTACTATCAGAGGGGGGTCAGCTGGTTGATGAAAACAAAATAAAAGCGCAGATTCTGAACTCATATTTTTCATCTGTCTACACAAATGAGGAACCAGTAAGTGAAGGTTTCCTTCTTAACAGTACCAATTCTAGTAATACTAGATGATGAAAATTCAACATGATGAAATTCAAAAGAGACTAGAACACTAGACTAGAGATTAACAAAGGTCCGGGGCCAGATGGTATTCATCCCAGGGTAATTAGCGAGCTTAGCTCTGTGATTGCCAAAACCTCTTTACTTAATTTTTCAGGATTCATTGAGATCTGGCATAGTGCCGAGAGACTGGCGAATTGCTAATGTGGTGCCTCTATTCAAAAAAGGATCCCGTTCTCAGCCTCAAAACTATAGGCCAGTTAGTCTGACGTCAGTGATAGGAAAGCTTTTCGAAGGGTTAATAAAGGATAAGATACTGGACTTCATAGCAAATCATAATACTATGAGTTTGTGCCAGCATGGTTTTATGCGTAATAGATCTTGCCAGACTAACTTAATTTCTTTTTATGAGAAGGTTAGTAGAGACCTCGATTCTGGGATGTCAGTTGATGTGATTTACTTAGACTTTGCTAAAGCATTTGATACAGTGCCACACAAAAGGTTACTGGTTAAATTAAGGAATGTAGGCCTAGAACATAGTATTTGTACCTGGATAGAGAACTGGC
The DNA here is from genome assembly GCF_017654675.1 of Xenopus laevis. Taxonomy (NCBI): domain Eukaryota; kingdom Metazoa; phylum Chordata; class Amphibia; order Anura; family Pipidae; genus Xenopus; species Xenopus laevis. Next base: position 89,531,878 of record NC_054383.1, read on the forward strand.
TAAAAGATAGACTACAAAGAGTGGTGGTAAATGGAACATTTTCTAATTGTTGTTAGTGGAGTACCGCAGGGCTCTGTACTAGGCCCCTTGCTTTTCAACTTGTTTATTAATGACCTGGAGGTGGGCATTGAAAGTACTGTTTCTATTTTTGCAGATGATACTAAATTGTGCAGAACTATAAGTTCCATGCAGGATGCTGCCACTTTGCAGAGTGATTTGACTAAATTGGAAAACTGGGCAGCAAACTGGAAAATGAGGTTCAATGTTGATAAATGCAAGGTTATGCACTTTGGCAAAAATAATATAAATGCAAGTTATACACTAAATGTTGGCAGTTTCCTTAAATGAGAAGGATCTAGGGGTCTTTGTAGATAACAAGTTGTCTAATTCTGGGCAGTGTCATTCTGTGGCTACTAAAGCAAATAAAGTTCTGTCTTGCATAAAAAAGGGCATTAACTCAAGAGATGAAAACATAATTATGACTCTTTATAGGTCCCTGGTAAGGCCTCATCTGGAGTATGCAGTGCAGTTTTGGATTCCAGTCCTTAAGAGGGATATAAATGAGCTGGAGAGAGTGCAGAGACGTGCAACTAAATTGGTTAGAGGGATGGAAGACTTAAATTATGTGGGTAGACTGTCAAGGTTGGGGTTGTTTTCTCTGGAAAAAAGGTGCTTGCGAGGGGACATGATTACACTTTACAAGTACATTAGAGTACATTATAGACAAATAGCAGGGGACCTTTTTACCCATAAAGTGGATCACCGTACCAGAGGCCACCCCTTTAGACTAGAAGAAAAGAACTTTCATTTGAAGCAACGTAGGGGGTTCTTCACAGTCAGGACAGTGAGGTTGTGGAATGCACTGCCGGGTGATGTTGTGATGGCTGATTCAGTTAATGCCTTTAAGAATGGCTTGGATGATTTTTTGGACAGACATAATATCAAAGGCTATTGTGATACTAAACTCTATAGTTAGTATAGGTATGGGTATATAGAATTTAATTAAAAGTAGGGAGGGGTGTGTGTATGGATGCTGGGTTTTCATTTGGAGGGGTTAAACTTGATGGACTTTATCTTTTTTCAACCCGATTTAACTTTGTAACTATGTACTGACTTGATCAAAGGGGGCCGCTCCAGTTTACACTCCCATTTGCTGCTCCAATCGGGTGCTCTGTCCGCAGCGTCCCCGCTGCTAAAACTCACATAGACCTCGAAAAGAAAAGGACGGCACTCCGATGCATGGAATATACTTTTATTCCAGTTTGAAACAAGGATCCAACGCCCTACGCGTTTCGGGAATCACTCCCTTAATCATAGGCATATGATTAAGTGCCGTCCTTTTCTTTTCGAGGTCTTTGTAAAAACCCTCCCCAAAGCTTTAAAAGCCCAACCCCCCCCCCCAGTCCGGTGTCTTTTTTTCCTTCTGCTTCAGTTTTTTTTTTGCTCCTGTTAGAAGCAAGTTTTCTTTTTAACCTTGGGGAAGCAGTAGGGCTTGCTGGAAAGCATCCTAGGGACTCGGGGTTGGTCCTGGTGATCTTTTACCCCTAAGCACATTACCTCAGGTGGAATCTTCAGTGTTTAATCATCTGGATCAGGTAGGCACAGTTTTACTGTGGCTAATATCATTGCTTTCCTTGATCCATGTGCCCTCCAGCCTGATTACATCCAGGTCTGTGGCAAGTGCTATGTCCCCCCATCCGTATGCCTACCTGGGCATGTCTAAAAAGCGTCCAGCGGCATTGGGGTATATGGCCCATACACCCTTTATGATTTTTACGGATGGGAGAGGGAGGTGGCAGTTAGGTACGTTATTCTGATAACAATATTTAGTTAGCGGCCTGAACCTTATGGCCTCCTTCTCTTTTTTCTCCCACACGGGGGTATTATTTTTTTCTTCTGGAGGAATTTAGGTGTCAGAGCCAGCTGCCTCCCTCAAAAGACTTTCCCAAGGTTGAGGTAATTGGCAGCTTCCAGGGTTAAATAAAAGAAAACCCTGAGGTCTTAAATCTACTGGCAGTTAAAGCTAAATTTAAGCTGAGAATGCCACCTTGTTTCCAGAGTCTCCTAACTCTTAAAAGGTATGAGCCATGTTGGCCATTGGAAGAACTGTGCAGCTGCAAGGCTGATATATACGTTCTATGAGCAATGATAATGCAATGCAGTGATAATGCAATACTGTTTCTACGTGCTGAGAGCAGTTCTATGCAATGATGATCTGCAGGGTCTGAAAGCAGCATTAAGGCAAGCCTTGTCTAAATGTTAGGTGAATGTTGCAAATACAATGTTAGCCTTCTTATTTGAGCACTGAGAATACTATGTTGATCTGCAGGTTCGGTTAGGATCTCTTTGTTGGTTACAGGGGTGCAACTTCGGATTTTAGTGAATTTGCGGAGCGCTGGCGAAACTACGCCTGGCGAAGTGCGGCAAAGTGCGGCGAAGATGCGCCTGGCGCAACTTCGAATCTTAGTGAATTTGCCCCTATGTTACTTTGGGTTTAGCCTTTTACACCACCATAGACTGGCCTGGCTAGTTGAGGTAAGTATCATAGGGCTTAACATCAAGCTATAAGAAGGGTCTTATTCACTTTATCCTTTTAGACCGAGGCTGCAGTATTGGCCTTAGGCAAGGTCCTGGTTATTGCATCTCTTACCAACAGGCTTGGACATGCTAGTATGGAATTCCATTGCAGATTAATAGGTAAATAATTATATCTCCATACCTAGATTAATTTTAATCTTGAACACTTAAGGATGGTCTCATGAACTGTCCATGTCCGGGGATTTGAGAATAACCAATCTCTAGCAGTATTGTTGGTTGTAATACTTCCTTGAGTCATTCAAATTTCTTCCTATATGGTAAACTCATGGGAGCATGCCATAGAGATTGTTTATAGGCCCAATCTATGGGGTACAATAACTCCAGCTATGACAGGTCACATTCGTGAAGGCTCGAGGACTGTATCATAGCAAGGTTATGCATATCTGCAGGCACTTTTACCTGGTCTACTCCAGGGCACGCTGATCTTTAATACTATCCAGTCTTGTTTGGTGTTGGATCATGAGCTAAAGATAAAAACAATTTAAATCTGTACAGACTGCAGAATGCTTCTAGATACCTCACAGGGCAGGTAAGGTATTCCCACATTGACAGCACTCCTTCTCCATAAGTCATTCTACGGACCTCTCATTGAGAGGTGTATTGGTTATGGTCTAGAATAAATACAGGTTCCTTAGTATTAAAGAGACGGGGAACTACACTAGGTAATGCCATGTACCGGTAGTGTCATACAGAGCGGGGTCATGTAGAATACTAGTGATGGTATTTTTCCTTCCCCCTACTAAATCCTCTTTTTCAGGTACCATGCTTTTGAGCCATTTCCAAGAGTGCTCTTGTGGATGTTATGCGGTTGGAATTAACGTGCTGGTGTTAGGAGTAAGACTATGTAGAAGTGTTACTCTGGGTTCCTATCCGCTTCTCTTTAATTAAAGATAATTCTCTCTTTTTAAATGTAATTGTCATGCTGGTTTCACACTCGGTATCATTACTTTGGTGTGGGTTCCTTTAAGGAGTACTCCTTTTATTCTCTTCCAGTCCATTTCCTCTGAAAATACAGAGTTCACAGGTTTCCACAAGGTGATTTTGGTCCACCTTTGGGGGTTTCATTCTTCTGAGTTTTATCTGGTATAGATTATACTCGGCCACTTCCTTATGTGGAACAAATTCCCTCCCATTGGGATATTAGCTTGCTAAGTCCCGGTAAGTATGACATGGAGTTGTCCAGGAAAAGGGAAGATTGTATCATACTTACCGTGATCTTCCTTTCCTGGACAACTCCATGTCAGGTTTTCCCATCCCTTTTTCGGTAGTTTCTAGAAGCTTATTACGAGACACCGGACTGTGGGGTGGGGTTGGGCTTTTAAAGCTTTGGGGAGGGTCCTTCTGATGGGAGCACTGGGGCGGGGCTACCCGGTAAGTATGACATGGAGTTGTCCAGGAAAGGAAGATCACGGTAAGTATGATATGATCTTCCCTTATTCAGCCTTTTCAAGCAAATAAAATGAATTACAACAGTCAGACTGGAAAGCCCAGTGTATTGACCTATTTTAAAGGCTGACCCTGCAGCAAATATTCCAGCCCTTTTGCTCAGCAATGGAATTAAAGAGCACTTAGTGACCACTATCAAAATTATGTATAAGAATGGTGGCCAAAGTTGAGGGTTGGCTTCTGCATTTAAAACATATATTAAAAACGTATAAAAGTGTATACATAAAAGTTATCAATGTTGTATTGGAGGGTTACACTAACAATTTTGAAAACTTCTTTTTTATAGGGTGATAAGGGCCAAAAGTATAATTTGTGGACATTTACAATATTAAAAAATGCTAATTATTGGTATTTAAGTTTTCTCAACAGCTTTATATACTTTACATTCCTTATGGCTACCCAGTGTACAGTAATACAGATTGGTCTTATTTTATTAATTTATAGGATTTTTTGAAGGCCTATGCCAGATAAGATGCTAGCAATATCCATGAGCTATGGTTTACTTTATTTTAGCAGTCTGGGCATAGTATGGCTTAGATGGACAGTAGTGTCTGGTCACACATCTGCCTGTTCTGCATCGTATTCCCAAACTAAAGGGGATCTAAAATTGATCCTCCCTTTGCTGCTTTACAGCCCCTACATCCTAGCAAGGTTCCTACTAGATACATGGTTGTTGGGGTTGAGGTCAGGGATTTGTGTAGTTAAGTTTTCTTTTTATTTCATCAAATCCATTCTGATTGGACCTGTCTTGTGCAGGGGGAACTATTCTGCAGAAAAAGGAAAGGGTCTTGACCAAACTGCATAACAAAGAAGCATGGAATGCCATTGATCTCATTATATTCTGTAGTTTTAAGGTTTGATTTGCTGGGACCCTAGACCTAGTCCAAACCATGGAAATCAGTGGCAAATGAAGAATGGTATGCTTCATTTCAGAGCACATGCTTCCATAGCTTCAAAGTCCATATACCACTGGAATTTGTCTGCCAACTCTCTAGCACATCGTACTGAAATGTTTGCCATATAATGTGTGCCCCAATGGTATTTTGGTATTTTTTTTGTTTTGAGTTTTGTTTGTTTTGATGGAAATGGCCAAAATCATGCAGTAGTTAAACATTCAATCATTAGTTGATAAATTTAAGTTTACCTGTGTTTGTTGCCTTTAGCCTCTCTCCACGTATGACGGAAAGTAATATAGTATTAAATAATTTGGGGATTATTTCATAATTACCTAATTATAGTGATTAATTGAAGCTTACATGTACCCATTGCAACCAGGGATAAGAAGCCTTTTGTTCTGTTTGTTTTATCCAAGTAATTTAATTCAAACATACAATGGGGTTAATAACATATCATCATTGAACAGAACAGCACCTGCAATTAGGATAAAATTATCCTTTACTTAAATTGTCAATATAATTTTGACATTGCACAGCTCACCATGACACAACCTTCCTTATTCTTTAAAAATGTGTGACAGTGATCTGATTACTATTAATTGATTGACTCCACAAGACATGCTGAGCCCTTTGAGCTGAAATGCTAGATCAAGTTTTCTCCATCTGTATCTATATTGTCCTAAATGTTATAGGAGGTCATATACCGAGATGGTATACATAAGATCTATTGTACTACATGGTACTGATTGATTGAATGCAGGAAACCCCTAATTATTAAATATTGTTCAGATCCACAGGTCACTGTGCATAATGCTCATTTCAATATACTGCTGGGCTCACTGGAATAATGTACACAAATTACAGTTTATTGCTGTTATGTCTGGACACTGATGGGGGAAAGTAATAAATGTTAGTTATGGAAAAAACTACTTGCAATGTGAAAATGTATGTTTTGCATGTACAAATTTAATACAGCTTTTGTGAACCTAGAAACTGTTTAGCGATCACTTGACAGTTGGGGGCAGATTTATCAAGGGTCGAATTTCAAAGATAAAAATACTTCGAAATTCGACCATCTAATTAAAATACTTCGACTTCGAATATCGAAGTTGACGTTTTTTTCAGCGAATTTGGGTATCCTGAGGTTGAAGTAAAATAGTTTGACGAACGATTAAATCCCTCGAATCGAACGATTCCAAGAATTTCAGCGATCGAACAAATGATTTTAGTTTGACTTCCAAAAACTTAGAAAAATGCTTTAGAAGGTCCACATAGGCTAACATAGCACTTTCGTCAGGTTTAATTTGGCGAAGTATTGAAATCTAAGTTTTTGTAAAGAGACAGTACTTTGATTATCAAATGGTCGAATATTCGAAGTATTTTGATTCAAATCGAATTCGAAGTCTAAGTCTTAGTATGCTATTTGATTGTCAAAGTATCCAAAAAATTACTTAGAATTTAGAATTTTTTTAATTCGAAAATTCCCTCGAATTCACTTCGACCCTTGATAAATCTGCCCCTTGATGTACGATTGTGAATTTTATAGTTTGTACCAGTGCGCAGTGTATTTAATAAAACTATTGAACTGAAAAAGTTTTTGTTTGCTCCAAAAGATTATGAAACCTTTAATCACTTCTTGAAACTAAGCAATGCCCAATTAAATGTTGCAATGAAATTACAGTCGAAAGAAGAATATTACTGTACTGTATATTGCGAAATGCTAAATTTAGCTATTAAATAAATAAACAAACTTGGCACAAAACCCTGTAAATTTGCTATTTTTAATTTAAAATGGATAGCATATTGCTTAATATATAACCTTACTGACTGGTTTGATAGGTCCTACCTAGACTGTAGTCATTGTTCCATGTCATGCCCTGATAACATCTAATAAAAGGGCAGTATGCATCTTAAGACATATGGATATTGGTAATATTTATGGCTGTCAGTTACTAGCTATGTCTCTCACAGTTGCAGTTCTATATTCAAATAGTACAATGTACTTGAGGGTAATTTCAGTTAATTTAAAATTAAATTTGATAATACATTTACTGATTTAAGTATTTATGCATGTATATCTTTATTTATAAAGTGCTTCTAGGATACTCAAAACTTTATGATGTCACAGTGTAGAAAAGTACACGCACTGAGGACAATTATTATAATAAATAAATAAATAAATAAGTATATCGAGATTAAGTGCCACAGGTTAAGAGAAACAGTAGAAAGGATGCCCCTGACCCATAAAACTATTAGTTTGAATGACTAAGTTAAAACTGCATCCAAAAGCAGTATGTACAATGGCCATACCACACTTTCCACGTACTTATTGATTTTGATTAGAACGAGGTGACATAAATCTTTGATGTTTGGGACTTTATTCAGTTAACATATGTATTTACTAAAAGGCACAACAATTCATCATCTACAGTATGTGCTTTTTAAGTTCTTCAAAAATTGTTGAAAGTTACATAAATACTTTAAAGCACTATAAAATCATGTGTTATCATGTCAGGGTTAACTTGCTCTTAGTTTTGGAAATCCTCTGGTTTTTGTCATAGCTGGGCCTAATTTAGAGATTGGAAGGGGAGTATTTCCCTTTCCAGGTTAAAATGTTCCATGACAGTTCCAGATTTGGCCAGGAGGTGTCAGTATCTGCTTAGTCTTTATAATGGAGAGGCACCACATGCTCTTTCTCTTTGGACTTCCACTTCAGGAGGGTGTCAAAAAAGGTCCCAAATGTATGGAGGCCCTTTTTGAAGTCAGGGAACAGGGTTTCATGAATGAGGTGTTAGCTAGTACCAGGTGTAGCTCCCATACCAATACACTCTAGGAGTTTGAGTCAATTGAGGTTGAGCTAGAAAGAGCAGTCCTGAGCTCCAACATAGAAGGATAGATTGGAGGTACCTCTCCCAGGCAATATTGCCTGTATTGTAGGCATCCCAATGGATAGGGAATCATGATAAAGAATTCCGTGAAGGTGATCCAAGCCATAACAGGGCATCACCATTACAGTGTACACTCTACATTTGATGCCTCAGAGAATTGTGGACTTTGAGTAAACCCTGTGAATGTTAAATAAATATTTTCTGTTTTGTTTGCAATAAACTCTGATGCCCTTTGTCTTTAGTTTAGTAGTTGTAGCACAACAAACTCACCTTCCTTTTCCCCTTAGCGAAGGTCCATCTGGGTGAGAGACCAGTGTGACCTGTATTGTACTGGTACTAGTCTGGGGAAGGCATTATTTAGACTGATAAAGAGGTCACACATGCACATCATATATGTGTGATCTGTGTATTTGTGTCTGTCTGTGTGTGGGTGTATGCATGCGTGTTTGTACTCCCTGATCTTTATACCATTTATGTTTTGGAAGACCTGAAAGGAGATATTCTATTCTAGTAATTTTGAAATGCTTGTCAGACAGCAACAGTAAACAGGAATTAAATCAAGTTCTATGGCTGCAGTACATTCAGTTCACAGGCTTATCATTTTTTCCTTGTTACTATGGAAACAGGCTCTTTAAACCAAACTCCAGTGCCCTTACCTGTTAGCGCTGAGCTTTCTTTTTTTCTTTCTTTTTCCCGAGCTGTTATTTTTCTTTTTAATATTTTTATTTATTTTCTTTTTCACCCATTAGCTCATTTAATCTGGATGGAATTGCTGTATGTCTGTGCCTCTGGCTAAAACAGAAGGGGGAAAAAAATCTGAAATTGACTTTTGCCGTTTGGAAAAGGGAAAGGCTGCAGTTAGAAATAGCTTCATAACCTGAAGCTGAACTGCAGCATTAACCCCCTAGAGTATAAATGGTTCAGCTTTACTGTTACAAATGTGTATTTTTTACAGAAGTTGATTATGACGTGCTATAAACTCTCTAAAAGTTAATGTCCATATGCCTGAAGAACTAATTGTGAATCACTGATTTGACATAAATATATAATTTTTTTGATGCTGCACACCATCATCATTCATTGCCTAAAAATAGAGTGCTAGCTTTCTGTAGTCCGGTACTAAGATGTTTCTAACTAGTGTAACTAGTGCAAATCGTACCATCTTTATGCAAATTTTTACACTGCTTCGCTACAGAATTCTCTGGAAAAACTGCTTATTGGCATCATATTGTATTGAAACAAATTGCAATTTGTTGTTGTGTATTTAGACTGGGGTCAGATCATAATGGGGGTTATTATTCTCAGTCTTTATTTAGATAACAGCATCATATTATACAAAGCTTTACTGTTATTATTGCCTACCCAGTGAAGGTTACATTACTAGATCACTGCCCTGTGCTCACATATACAATGACATTTATATACTATTACTTGATCCCCTAATATAAAAACTACATTAGAGGTGGTCTAATTTCAATGCCCATCTATTGTGCTCTTATCACAGTTGCTAGATTTGCCAGTGAGAATGATATCATAAATTATATCTCAGTCCAACTGAAAATATAAAAAATCATTACTTGTGGGCTTTAACATTTATCTCTTTTAGAGGGCTCCCACTGTTTAATAGTCCCTTTATGCAAAATAAGTTTATTTATCTACATACTGTATAACTTTAAATACTACAAATACACAATTAGGGGCAATATATGCTCCCGTTTATGTGCTCTGTATTACTGTGTCAGGTTTCCTGACAAACTGACACATAAATCTGCTTATGTATCAATTCCATAAACACTTACCTGGCACTCAGGAAAATGTTAATAACAGTAAAGATATGTGGACATAAGAGAATCCCCAGCTGAGTTTTATAAATATGCTGTATCACAACGTTTTCACCAGTGCAGGGTAATAATATTATTTTTAATGCATTTTAAGTGGTATTGTTGATCCTTTAAGTTACCTTATTTTTACAGAAAATAAATGTCTACTAGCCCACTTAATTAACCCCTAATTCCACTGTTCAGCTAACCTTCTAACACCAATTTGGCTCTGAGAGACAGCAACAGGATCACTGAGCGCAGGCTACAACAAATGTTTTGGATGGATAGTTGCATGACTGACATCTCTATCTTCTTCCCTGCCCACTAAATAAGCAGCTGCAGCTCCTCACCCAACATGCTGCACTGACTTTTGGCTGTATGCCCAGAACTGACATTTACCCTGTTAACCCTATGGCAATTTTAGTGTAAAACAACTTCTTCTTTCACTTTTAGCTAAGCTCATTCATTCTTTATAATATGGAAAGGCCATGCACAGCATTATCTATCAGTCTACACCAATATTAAGATGGCATAAGATTCTGAGAATCAAGCAAGGCTGTACATAACACAATCTTAGCTATATGCTTTTCATATTACAGGTGCCATCTAGTGGCAGATATATAGATAGATAGATATTTTTGCAGAATTGAACTGTAACTCTAATAAAAAAGACACTTTTAGTTACAAAGTTTGTACAAAGTATGCAGAAGCTGACGCGCCCGTCAAGGCAGTGTATATATTGATTATTAAATATGCTTTGTATAGAGAGTATGTAGTACTATGTGTTATTGTATTCTTCTAAATAACCAGGGTTTTCAATTTTTATATATTTAAAAAAAAAATTTAAAAATTGTATATTTTATTTCTCTTGCTTAGGTTTATATTGTAACTGTATTAGATTCTAATCTCTTGTATTGCTAGGCTGCTACAAAATATATCAAGGATGTTACCTTGATAAAATGAGATCTTTTCATGCAATCACACTCTATAGAATATCAAGAAAATGCTGAATAATTTGTGAAATACATGGTTTTGCCAGTGGGATTTCATATTTGTCATGTGACAAAATGGGCTCAGCTCCTACACATCTGTGTCAAGTTTGATTTGCCTTACATTCCTGCATCAAAAGTACATCCAACATGCACACAAATGTTAGTTTAAAAAGAGCAGGAAGCCTGCTCTATTAGGACCATAGCACCAAACTACTTTAGCCAGTTTAGTTAGTAACTGACTCCAATGCTTTTCAGGACCAGTTTAACAAAATTCGAGTTTGAATATTTTTTCACAATTGTAGAAAAAAACACAGCAAAAAAATGCAAGCACAAATATTCCCAAGACTATGCTCTGGAACCTTGAATAGAGAAAAAAAACAACAGAAAATCACCAGAAAAAACTCTGCAAAATAAAGCTGGTGAGGTTCAGTAGATGTCAATGGGAATTATCATTAACAACTTTATTTTCCTAGTTCATAAAAGCGTTCACATTTTTTAGCCTTATTAAAAATAAATGGAACAATGTAATTCTCGCTGGATTGTGATTATTTCTGCTAAAAACACATGCGGGAATGAATAGTATATATTTTTATTAAGCTAGCGTTAGAGAAAAAAGTTGCACAAGTTTTGACACTTTTTTTTGGAGTGCACACTTTTTTTTTCTCGACATCTAAAAATTTGTAAATAAGCCTCCCATCTCATAGCATTCCTTAGGCCTATGAATGTAAAATACAACTAACTACAGTTTAGTATGGTAACTATTATCAAGACATTAATAATTATAGAAGTCAGTGATGGGCAATTAGTGTCACAATTAATATAGATCTGGGGATTTGTGAAATAAACAAGGGAAATTTTAAAGATAAAAAAAAATTAAATATAAAATATCAATTAAGTTTTTTAAAAAAGGTAAAAGAATCATGATTAGGTTGCTTAGGGGTATGAACAAGACTCCCTGTAAGCTTAGAGAACAAGCAAAAAGAACACTGTAGCAATATAGTTTTAAATATGCAGCTGTAACTAATCCCATTGTTTTTATGTCTTGATTGTCTTCTACTGGGAATCAGGCTTTCTTGCCAAATCTTCTCAGTTACAAGCTCCAAAATAATAAAAAGCTTTTTGAATTTAAAAATTGTTTTCAGCATCACAAACTAGTGCAATTTATTGAAGATTTAAGGCTAATCTGAACAGACAGGGGAATATTTACTAAGGGTCGAATCTCGAAGTTAAAAAACTTCGAAATTCGACCCTTGAATTAAAATCCTTTGACTTCAAATATCGAAGTTGAAGGATTTTTAGCATATTCGATCGATCGAACGATCGAATAGAAATTGTTCGATCGTACGATTAAATAGTTTGAATCAAACGATTCAAACGATTTTTAGCGATTGATCGAAGGATTTCTATTCGATGTGTAAAGACTTAGAAAAGTGCTGTGGAAGGTCCCCATAGGCTAATATTGTACTTCGGTAGCTATAATTTGGTGAAGTATGAAGTCGAAGTTTTTTTTAAAGAGACAGTACTTCGATTATCGAATGGTCAAATATTCGAACGATTTGTACTTTGAATCATTCAAATTGAAGACGAATGGTAGAATATAGCCTATTCGATGGTCGAAGTACCCAAAAATTTACTTTGAAATTTGAACTTTTTTAACTTCGAAAATTCACTTGAGCTTAGTAAATGTGCCCGTTGTGTAAGGAATCAAGGGAAAATCACAGAGGCTTCAAATAAACCAAAAGCCTTGGACCTATAGATAGTAAATTTCAATTTCACACTGTACAAGTGGGGGCACATTTACTATGGGTCGAATATCGAGGGTTAATTAAAGCTCGATATTCGACCATTGAAGTTAAATCCTTCAACTTTGAATATCGAAGTCGAAGGAATTACCGCAATTCGTACGATCGTACGATCGAAGGAAAAAAATCGAAGTATTTTCCTTCGATCAGAAATTGCTAGGAAAGCAGATGGGGACCTTCCCCATAGACTAACATTGGTGCTCGGTAGGTTTTAGGAGGCGAAGTAGGTGGTTGAAGTTTTTTTTAAAGAGACAGTACTTCGACTATCGAATGGTCGAATAGTCGAACGATTTTTAGTTCGAATCATTTGATTAGAAGTCGTAGTCGAAGGTCGAAGTAGCCAATTCGATGGTCGAAGTAGCCAAAAAAATACTTCAAAATTCGAAGTATTTTACAATCTAATCCTCCACTTGAGCTACGTAAATGTGCCCCTAACTATCCTGATAATCTGCTTTATTATATAACCGATATATGATGAAAGGTGAGTAGGGATGAGTGAACATTTTTTCTGGCACAGTTTTGTGGTGATATTTGTAGTGTCACAAGGGCCGATTTTTACTGAGATTGAGAATTTCAATGCGGTCAGTCATTTTTGCATCAAGTTTGATACATTTGATGTCCCTGCATTTATTGGCAAGGCAGACATCCCTGGGTCTAGATCAGCAGTCCAATGCCTCTATGTGAGAATTAATGCATCCAATTTCCCAGTGTTGATTGATAGGTCAGAAATCCCTGCATCAACATCAGTACAACCCTTTGTCAAAATCGATTCACCTGATGTCCCTGCATCCGGATTGACATGTCTGGAATCCCTGTTCCAACATAGGCAGATAGAAGATATTGCAAGTTTCAATTCAGAGAAAGCAGTAAGGATTGGACCAACAAAAACATATAAAATGCAAAGTTAAATGGGTCAGTTTCGCTCAATCCTACAGGTAAAAATCTTAGGTAATACATACAGTATATACAATATACAGAAGACTACAGAATATACAAGAATACAGAAATATTTAGATATAAGGCTTCATTTATCACAGGGACCAAGGTGCAAAGTGAACAACATGGGTACAAATGGGCATTTTTACAAAATGCATCAGTTAATAGTGCTGCTCCAGCAGAATTCTGCACTGAAATCCATTTCTCAAAAGAGTAAACAGATTTTTTTATATTCAATTTTGAAATCGGACATGGGGCTAGACATATTGTCAATTTCCCAGCTGCCCCAAGTAATGTGACTTGTGCTCTGATAAACTTCAATCACTCTTTACTGCTGTACTGCAAGTTGGAGTGATATCACCCCCCTCCCTTTTCCCCCCCAGCAGCTAAACAAAAGAACAATGGGAAGGTAACCAGGTAACAGATCCCTAACACAAGATAACAGCTGCCTGGTTGATCTAAGAACAACACTCAATAGTAAAAACCCATGTCTCACTGAGACACATTCAGTTACATTGAGAGGGAAAAACAGCAGCCTGCCAGAAAGCATTTATCTCCTAAAGTGCAGGCACAAACCACATGATTTGGGGCAGCTGGGAAATTGACAAAATGTCTAGCCTCATGTCAGATTTCAAAACTGAATATAAAAAAATCTGTTTGCTCTTTTGAGAAATGGATTTCAGTGCAGAATTCTGCTGGAGTAGCACTATTAACTGATGCGTTTTGAAAAAAAATGTTTTCCGATGACCCTTTAATCACATTTCTTGATCTGCCTTTTGGGAGTTCTACTTACTGTATATCCAGCTAATAACAGTAATAGAGCAGACACTTCTATCCTTCACATAGATATTCCTATTCCTTCACAGATATTCCTAAATAAAGAAGAAGTCAAGCCAAGGCTTAGGGCCTATGACACATGATTCTGATATGTACAAATGTCATTGGTTTTACTGCCTAACACATGATTGTCTCCATATTACATGATTTTCCAAAAAATTATGCAGTGTATAACATTATAGAGATAACCCAATTCTTCATGTGCACCAAGATTATTATCTTGGAATATAGAGAGAAATAGTTACCTGCTCAAAAACACTAGCACCCCGGGGAGGTGCCAGAGTAAACTATATTGTAAGCAAGTGAATCTAACAATAGACATCCAGCAGTGTGTTTTTTCTAGAAACAAGTCTATAGACTATAGTTATTGCTTTTATGGCACTTTTTGGCACATACATAGAGAATATATGTTAAGCAGGTTTTGCATAACTACTGACACTGTTGAAAAGATGAGAGGCGTGCTGCATAGCAATTTCTTCTCCAGAGTTCCATATAGACTAGCACAAATATGCTCACGTCTACAAGAATGTGCATACTTATAAGAGTCTTGACCTGATAATATCCTTAATGCCCCTTTTTAATAAAACATATTTGCAATGCATAATGATAATTTTTGCATAACTGCAGTAAATAACAATAATACATTTGCAAAATCCACAGAAAATGTAATACAGTATTAAAAAGACTGAAAACAAACATGGACATCTGTGGACAACTCTAGAAAGCAGTGTGGTTTGCTATTGTCAATGAGTTATAGTACAGGAAAGGGATCCATTAGCTGAAAACCATTATCCATACTCCATTATAATCATATAATGCAACCTTTTTCTCTGTAAAAATAAAACGGTAACTTATTGGAAGCAAAATCAGCCTATTGAGCTTATTTAATGTTTACGTGATTTTTGAATAGAAATGACAATCCAAATTATAGAAAGACCACTTATCCAGAAAGCCCCAGGCCCCGAGCTCTGCCATTCAAAGAAAAGTTTTACCATTCTGACTCTACAATCTATGGCTCTGTATATAGGTTTTGCTATGTGTATGTAGGCTTCTTGTGTGCCTAGAAGACATACATGTGAACCTGGATCAAAAAATGTAAAAATTTGTTTAAAATAAAAATATCCATAGCAACTTTTGTTCCACCATGCAAAATGCACAGAGTTTTAACAAAAATATTTGCTAAAATGCAGAATTTTGCCATGAATCCATAACTGGTGAAAAGGTTTGCTGATCAATAATCTCAATCTGAACAAATCTGTTAAAAATTTAGTTTAAAAAACTAAAAAAAAAATAACTTGAATGCTAAAAATACACCTCACTTTTGAATTTCACCAGGTCTTTGAATTTTCAAGATTTTTTTTAAAAAAAAATTGTTTTAAAACTTTGAATTCTCAAAATACAGCTGTGTTTGCATTTGCTTTTTTGCTTCTGCAATTTTCTCAAACAGTGGAAAATAGTTGAATCTGAAATTGAATAAATTTGCCCTGTAAATTTTGTCTTATCACCCAATTTTCATCCTCAACATCTGTTAAAGCTTTTGAAACTGCAGCTAAAATGATAGTCATAAAAGTTAACCTCCATGTAATGCATACAGCTTAGATGTAGGGGCATATTTAAAAATCTGTATAAAAAAGTAATGTGAGAATACAATTCATGTTGTCAGTTTCATACACAACAGCATGTAAAATCATGGTTACTTATAAGGATGCTTAATGATTTTATGCAAATTTATTTGTAAAATTTGGGGGGGGAGAACTGTTAGCATGAAACATGCAACAGTTAAGCTAGCATTGTGTGACAACACTTTTAAAGAAAGAATTCTTGGTCACTTGTCCCATTGACTTCAGTATATTATGCCAGGACTAGATGGAATGAAAAATATGTAAATTAGCTCTTTAATGGAAATGTCTGTGACTATTTCCCCATATGGAATAAAAGGCACTAAGTTTGCCCTGGAGTAGTAACCCATAGCAACACTAAGGTGTACAGGTACTGCCTAAGTAACACATCAGTCCATAATTTTAGGGGACTAGTTTGTTTTTGTCACATGCAGAACAGTTTATTTTTATATTGAATACCAGGGCACAATGTGTGCATAAATTGAATATAGTGTAAGAAATTATAAGTTATTTTGTTATTGAAACAACAATCTTGACAGCCAGGGCCAAAGGAGAAGATGCATTTGCACCATTCCAAGTGATATATCGTATCTGTTTCCAATTTCCAATTTCTAGTGCGTCTTCATTTTGCTTTCCTTTGACAAAGCTCAAAGGCTGCCGTTAATCTAAAAAATTCTTGATTGTCACACGGTCAGTTTTATATGGCATGTTCAAGAGCTGGAACTGGAAATTACTTGGATAATAAAATTTGTATTTATCAGTCAGCTTTATAGTCCAGTCAGCACTTACTAGTTGTCACTGCACTCCCCACATTCCCACGCTCTCTTCACTATTTAATTGTGTAGCTACTGCATGGGGATGGATATCGGGTCCCCTATTAGGGTGCACAAACAAGATTTTGAGATTATGCAAAGCTTGCCTTAATAACAGTGTCCATAAAATGGCTCTGGCATTCTTGCTAAATTCATGAAACCCCAGACCGAAGGAAACAACATTCAAATAATTTTTATAGTGTAATTTAAAGGTTTTTTTTTTTTTGCTTGATTAACGTGATAAAGTAGGATTTGGAATATGTTTTTTGGATGACAGGTCCCCTTTAATCCTTTATGTTTTTGGCAACATAGTAAACCACTCCTCAAAAATCAGCAAAATGATATCAATGTTGGGTGTATGTCATGCCATCAAGATTTTAATTAGGGATGTACCGAACCCACTATTTGGGATTCGGCCGAATCCCAGAATAATTGATGAAAGATTCAGTCGAATACCGAACCAAATCCGAATCCTAATTTGCATATGCAAATTAGGGTCAGAGAAGGTTAACAGTGGAAAAAAATCTTCTTTTGTGACAAAAAGTCACATGATTTCCCTAACCGCCCCTAATTTACATATGCAAATTCGGATTCAGTTCGGCCAGGCCGAATCCTGCTGTAAAAGGGCGAATCCTGACCGAATCCTGGATTCGTTGCATACCTAATTTTAGTTGATTTTTCTGAAAAAATTGCCAAAGTAAAATGCATAAAATACCCTAACTTATGTAGGAGAGCTGTGTACACGTGTCTCTCCTCTGTATTCTTTCTGTGTAAGAAGGGGGAGGAGCCTCACCCTCTGTGAGCTGACAAGAAGGAAGAGGGAGAGAGAAAGTGCTGCTGGGAGAAAGGAAGTGCTGCTTGGAGATAGAATCGGCAGAGTACAAGTAAAGTGTACATACTCCCAGAGTTTGTGTGTAGGACACTTAGTACGGAACCCCAGTGGCAGAAAAGCTCGCTCTCTTTAGGGTGCGGAAGGAAAGGGCGTCCTTGTCAGGGCTCTGAAGAGCAAAGTGTGCACTTCTCAGGGCATGGAAAATCAAAGGGAGTCCTTTTCAGGACTTTGAAGCAACTGCCACATAAGTGGGGATTCCCTTCAGCAGTCCAGAGTTAATTAGCTGTGTTATTTGAGTGAAGTTGCTCCTGGTTGGCAGGCTACTCGTATCACTGCAATTTAAAGGTATAGGAGGTTATGTAATGAAAGGCATTAAGTTTGCCCAGGGGCAGTAACCCATAGCAACCAATCAGCAGGTAGCATTTACTGGTCACCTGTTTAAATTCAAACATCTTATTGGTTGCTCTGGGTTACTGCTCATGGGCAAACTTAGTGCCTTATATTACATATGGGGGAGTGTGTCCTGCCAAATAACACATCAACCGTTCCACTGTGTATGTGTATTGCGGATCAGAGAAGTTCTCAGGGAGGGGTATTACAGTTCAGCCTGTCCTGACCTTGGGTGGAGGCATGCCATATTAAAGTGTACCTGCTCTCCCATATAGCGGAGGCACAGGACTCTTGTAGCGCCACACGCAACTAAATGCGTGCTAGATCTCATGCAGTAGCAGAAGAGGGCTATACTTATATTACCCTTCAGGAGTTATTTATGAACGCAGTGCAGTGTACAAACTGCAATCTTTGGATGCACATTTCTATGTTTTTAACTATAATTTATTTTCTAAAGTTCCTCCATAATTGTAGCTAATACTATCAGACTTGGATTACATCACTTCTGGTGTACATCGTTAAAACGCCCTTAGCATTTGATTCTTTTGCTTTATATCTGATGAGCTTGTTGATACAACCCATTGTGGTAACCTTATTTCCCACAATAGCTTCAAAACTCCCCCGAATAGGCAGTGCAGACTCAATGGTGCTTAGCACAGCTTTCCTGAAATGTAAGTTTCATAAATAAATGATGTCAACAATAATAATAATGTCCTTTTTTATGTATGGAAATTACCCTTTTTTGGTGATTAGCATATTATACATTTATTAAATAAGCACATATATGCTGAGATTAATATGGGAGTGATTCACATTCACTTAGCAAGACTGGTGAAAATATATTTTTTATTTTTAGTCAAATGAAATGTCAGTTTTGAAATATATAATTTTGATGCTTTTGAAAAGTTTCTATGGAAATTTCAAAGAACAGCATGACTTCAGATGGCAAGTATTTACTTATTTTTAGTTGTGAACTATTACACATAAAAATATATCCCCCCCCCCAACTTTTCAACAGATATTTGTTTACCTTGAAGTCTAAAATAAGTACACTAATGAGTGTATATTCAGATTAATTATTGGCAATAAAGCAATTACAATTGCTTAAAAAATGTGCACCTTATACAGATACCTAAAATGATTTAAAAAAAGGTAAGATATGGAATACAGGGTTCTAAGTGCCCATTTTTTTGCACTTTGCATCCTGCTTTCCACATTGCAAATGAGCCCTGCTGTGACTTTTTTATTTACCTTTATATTATGCAGGTGGTCAGATCTGAATCTTGGAGAAAGAATCTAAAAGTCAACACATACCTATTTATAACAGGTCACATATTCTAAACATAATTTATTCTGACTCCAGTTGCTGTGTTAGTGACTGGTTTATGCATGAGACCTCTCTGCCTTCTCTGGTTGGAACTGGTAAAAACCACTGAGAGCAATCTTTGCCAGGTAGCTGAATGCACCAGATACTTGGAATTCACAAAGGTGCTATATTTGGTTTGAATAGGAGTGGATCACAAATTCTGGAGTGAATGCACAAATGCTGGAGGTCAAAAGGAGTATTTTCCTTCCTAGCCTTCGGAGCAGGTTCTCACTCAGAGAGGGCAGGGATACAAGAGAATGATCAGAGGAACTGACATCCCACATAAGACAGGATAAATGTAATATAAACTTCATGTATAAAACCCACAAACACTTTGCAGGACACTTACATCAGGGAACACATAACAGGGAAACAAAGTTCATACATAGTTAAATAGTTAAATCGGGTTGAAAAAAGTCCATCAAGTTCAACCCCTCCAAATGAAAACCCAGCATCCATACACACACCCCTCCCTACTCTTACATAAATTATTTATACCCATACATATACTAACAATAGAATTTAGTATCACAATAGTTTAGTAGCCACAGAATGACACTGCCCAGAATTAGACAACTTGCTATCTACAAAAAAAACCCCAAGATCCTTCTCATTTAAGGAAACTCCCAACACACTGCCAGTTATTGTATAACTTGCATTTATATTATTTTTGCCAAAGTGCATAACCTTGCATTTATCAACATTGAACCTCATTTTCCAGTTTGCTGCCCAGTTTCCCAACTTAGACAAATCACTCACAAAGTGGCAGTATCCTGCATGGAGCCTATAGTTCTGCACAATTTAGTATCATCTGCAAAAATAGAAACAGTACTTTCAATGCCCACCTCCAGGTCATTAATAAACAAGTTGAAAAGCAAGGGACCTAGTACAGAGCCCTGTGGTACTCCACTAACAACACTGGTCCAATTAGAAAATGTTCCATTTACCACCACTCTTTGTAGTCTATCTTTTAGCCAGTTCTCTATCCAGGTACAAATACTACTGTATGTTCCAGACCAACATTCCTTAATTTAACCAGTAACCTTCTGTGTGGCACTGTATCAAATGCTTTAGCAAAGTCTAAGTAAATCACATCCACTGCCATCCCAGAATCGAGGTTCCTACTTAACTTCTCATGAAAAGAAATTAAGTTAGTCTGGAAAGATCTATTATGCAAAAAACCATGCTGGCACAAACTCAAAGTATTTTGATTTGCTACAAAATCCAGTATCTTGTCCTTTATTAACCCTTCGAAAAGCTTTGCTACCACTGACGTTAGACTCACTGGCCTATAGTTTTGAGGCTGAGAACGGGATCCCTTTTTGAATAGCGGCACCACATTAGCAATTCGCCAGTCTTTCAGCACTATGCCAGACCTCAAAGAATGTACCCTGGGATGAATACCATCCTTCCCCGGACCTTTGTTTATCTAAACATGTTCTAGTGTCTTTTGAATTTCCTCATGTGTGAACCATGCATCATTAGTTGTATTACTAGAATTGGGACTATCAAGAAGGAAACCTTCATTAACTGGTTCCTCATTTGTATAGACAGACGAAAAATATGTTTTCAGAATCTGCGCTTTTTTTTTTTTTCATCAACCAGCTGACCCCCTCTGATATTAAAGGTCCCACCCTTTCCTGTTTAATTTTTTTACTATTAACATATTTAAAAAATATTTTTGGATTATTTTTATTGCTTGCTGCAATATCCTTTTCCATATCAATTTTAGCTTGCCTTATAGCTTTTTTTGCATGATTTATTGGCCTCCTTGTACCTTATAAATGATTCTGCTGTCCCAGCTAACTTGAAAGCCTTAAAAGCACACCTTTTCTTACCCACCTCAACACCAACGCTTCTATTGAACCAAAAAGGTTTTGCTTTGCAACAATGTTCCTTGCTTACAAGGGGAATATACTGAAATGTATATTTATCAAGCAGTATTTTAAAGACTTCCCATTTTTGTTCTGTGTTGAAC
The DNA here is from genome assembly GCF_017654675.1 of Xenopus laevis. Lineage (NCBI taxonomy): Eukaryota > Metazoa > Chordata > Amphibia > Anura > Pipidae > Xenopus > Xenopus laevis. Next base: position 89,553,090 of record NC_054383.1, read on the forward strand.
CCTTTGTAAAGCATTTCCCGCTTAATATGTTGCAGAGGTTCCCTTATGCTGTCAAAGTTTGCACGTCTAAAATTTAGTGTTTTAGTTACTCCCTTATAGAATTGCTTCTGCAACAGAATCTCAAAGGAGACCATGTTATGATCACTAATCCTAACACTATTATATGATATCCTCTGGGAAATTGTGGGTTAATTGCAATGTCAGTTTCTGACAATTTTATGTAAAAGACCCTTCAGGATGAGTACTGAATTTAGCTTTGACCCTTATCTTTATTACACACACCCATCTTTCTACAACTTTTTCTGCCATCTTGTTTTTACAACCTATAATGCTTATTGGACCTGGAGCCAATATTTATTCCACAGGGAAAAGTTTTGGAGTGGGTGAATTACCTATGTTATTAGAAAGAGCAGTGCTGCTGTTCTATCCTCACTATGAATTACCCTGAGGCAGTGTGTAGTTTGACATGCAGCTAAACTTCATTAAAGAGACTGAGAATGAAGTCCATGGGGCAGATTCACAAAAGGGTAAAGTGGCCAATGCTAGCGACAATTCGCCAGAAATTCCATCTGCAGGGACATCGCCAATTCACAGGTGTAGAGAACAATTCGCTAGCAAACTAGACCGTCGCTAACGTACGCTGGCACCCAATCACCAGATGACTTTTCGGTCGTTACTCTGCAAATTCAAGGGTTGGTTCATGTGTAGGGCAGTAGAGGGTCTCTTCTGTATTTATTATGGTTCCTTGGACATTTGTAATAAAAAGTGGCCACTTCAAGCATTTGCACCAACATCACTAATAAAGACGTCCATACCACTTTTATGTACCCGCCCTATTCAAATTGACCTAAGCGTAAGAGTACTAACGAAGTTTCGCTAGGCAGAAATGAACGGCAATGAAACTTCGCTATGAAATTTTCGCACTGCCGAATGCTAGTGAAAATTTGCCAGTGTCCTGTTGCTGAGATGTAACTTTGCATGTTAGTAAATTAACATATTGGTAACGAATTTGTGCCTGGCAAAGTAGCAAGAAGTATGGCAAAACAGTCGCTGGTGAAAATTAGCCCTATAGTGAATTTGTCCCTATACGTTTTACTGGATGTTAGGCAGGTGAAAGTGAAGTGAAACTGTAAAATAACAGAAAATGCAATGAACTTGAGGAATGATATAGCAATAAACACATATCAAACTGTAGCACAAGAAGGAAAACTACATTAATTAAACAGCTGTAACATAACACAAACACTGGCATGAAACATGTATGGAGCAATGTCTCCGAGCTGCTGGTAGCACTAGAAGTGGATTAATCCACATTTAAGTCCATTTCCTTACCATTCATTACTAAAACCTTAATTGTTTCTAACTACATTTGGAAGCACAGGTTTTGCTATAAAGAAGACCCTCAGCAGATCTTCCCTTAATTTGGATCTTTATTCCTTACGTCTACTTGAATGGGGTAGAATCCTTAATCCACCCCACATATTTAGTATTATAGTGCTTAGAAAATGTGACTCTGCAGTATAATACAGTAAATATACTATGTGCTTCTGTATACAATATGATCAGTTTTCAGATGCAGTCTATTTTAATCCTTACTACTATTTTTCCAAATAGTAGTAAGCCTGAGGAAGTAAGCCTGTCATTTATCCTAGCACAAGCCATTTCTCTGGTCAGATTTAGTAAAAGGACGTACAGTAAGTGGTAGACAAATTATTCATAACATATCATTACAGTGGGTTCTAATAAATGAAATAAATCTACTATATATAGAGAGAGAGAGAGAGAGAGAGAGAGAGAGAGAGAGAGAGAGAGAGAGAGAGAGAGAGAGAGAGAGAGAGAGAGAGAGAGAGAGAGAGAGAGAGAGAGAGAGAGAGAGAGAGAGAGAGACATTACGTAACACCATGGACAGTTGTTAAACCTGGGTGCCCGAGCTAAAAAACAACACATGCAATGCAGAAGAACGCCACTCACAGGACTTGCTGAATCAATCTTCCAAAGGTTTATTTTGCTCAACGTTTCGGTCCCTCACAGGGACCTTCATCAAGAGTCAAACATTGCAACCAGACCCACAGTAGTGTGACACTATTTAAACCCCTCAGTTTCCACCCCCACAACTTCCTTGTACCAAAAGTGTTTGCCTGGCAACCACATGAAGTTTACATTACAGACATGTCACCTGTTGTAACTGTTTATGAAGACGTGTGTGTGTAATGCAGCAGACATAATCCATGTATGCGCTAACAGTAGTTGAAAAAGAGGAATTACAGAAATTATAGGCTTATCAGAAAGAGAAAGATGTTTCACCAAAAAGGTCACATCAAGCAAAATGCAGAGGTAAAACTACCCTTAAATCCATAACCTTTTAGCAAGCAACGATTTCCAAAAGTTTTGTATGACATATATATATATACGGCAACAGCGAGTGTGTACACTTCTGCATACTAAAAGTAAGGAAACGCAAAGCAACCAGTTGCCAGGCATTTTTTGTGGGACATTCCTTGCCCACATTCAGATGTATGGCCATAGACTTTCAACCGACATTATCACCGCGGATGTAACAGAGATGCTGTGCTACTTAGGTGCGAAAAACTCTGGATACATAAAATGGAAGGGTTTCCTTCAGTCAGAATGAACTTGTACACGATTCATCAACCTGAGCAAGCCAGATGGGAATTTTAGAGCTCCCCACAAGTATTTACAGATAACATGTGTGGCTTAAGTTAAGGATTGTTGGCTGAAAATATGTTTCCCACACAAAGGTACGGGCTAATAGAGCCCTCCTAACGCTGGTAATGGGCATTTAAAAAAAAAAAAACTATTGTTAATCCTCTCCTTTGGTTGGCTAAACTATTTTCACCCTGTAAAGTAAAACTATACCCCCGAACAATGTAGGTCTCTATAAAAATATATTGAATAAAACAGCTCATGTGTAAAATACTGCTTCATGCTTTGATTTAGTGTATAATGTGAAATTCAAAATAAAATGTTCACTGTGCCATGTGTTCTGATTTTTCTTGTCACCTACAGTAATTACTGCTTTCAGATTTTAGAACACGAACAATCATATTTGCTCTCAGTAATACAATCACCGGATGAATGTGAACATTTAAATGTGTATACAAGTCTGTTTCATGGAGCTTTTAATGCCATGCACAGTGTGTTTGCTGACAATTACCCGTATACACAAAATAATGCACTTTTTGAATTCAAACATATGATTCTAACGTGGCAAGTTTGAAATAGCTTTTTGCTGTGAATGGGGATTCTTAAAAAAATTGCAGTAGAAGTTTCTCATAAATACAGGGCATAGAAATTAGTCAATCTAAGTGCTCAACTAAAGATTTTTACATGTATCCAAGTGAGACTTATTGTGATAGCAGTATTTAGAGAATGCATTAACTTCACTCTCAAGGCAATGAACACACTAGATGATATGTTTGCAATAATCAATATATGTGCAATTATCATGTAGGAGAAATAATGGTCCATTTTATTTTTCACCCACTGATTTAACTACTTTCGCTGGTGAACAAAGAACAAAAACTCAATGAAAACTGAACCCCCTGCCATCCAAGTCTTCACCATACAATAATTTTTTGTGCTATCTCCTGTACAATTCTAAAAGCAAAATCTAGTGTTTAGCAGTCTAGGCATATGACATTGGCTGGTGTTTATGTTATTATTCCAGCTACCTTAACTACAGTACCAGTGTAGCCATTTGATTTGCAGCTCTATAGGTTTTATGGTGGTTCCCACTTTAATAAAACTGTAAACATTTGTAGGAAACCTTATTCCTGTTGGATCCTTGTGTGTTCAGTCAATAGCTGAGCGGTATGGTTCCTACACAGTACAGGCAGTTACGAATATTACCTAAAGTTAAACCCTCATGCCATCTTACAGTTATGTGTAAGGATGTGCCCCAAGAAAAAATATTACACACTGCTTATGGTTTTCTTCCAGCTATAACTGATCCACATACAATATGTATGACCACCTCCTGGTATCTCCAAACTGATACAGTGAAAGGTAAGATAGAGAGTATGCAGCAGATTAGGACTGCAGATTAAAAGGTCTCAAGAGAGTGCTTTAAAATCACAAGATTTGAGTGTTTGCTTTTATAGTGGTGCTATGAAATTTAATTTGGATTTTTGTTGATTGGTTACTTAGGGGGTTATTTCCTAAATCTAGAATTGATCTCATATTTTTATTAAAACAAACACGACTAAACTCCCATCCGTGATTTTATCTTATTTATCAATAAAATAACTTGAAAAAGTCGGGCCAGGAAAAAACTAGATAAAATCTAGTGAAAATTTATTCATACTCATTTTTTGGACTTTAGTCCCAATCAATACATTTTTTCCGGTTATTGCTCAAAAAACCTGAATTCCAAATTTTTTGGATTATTATTTTTTGTTTCAAATTCCGGGTTTTGGATTCTGTTTTTTTGCAGCATCGGGGTATAATAAATCTTCATGAAAAATGAGAACCTTGCCTTGGATCAACTGGCACTTTAAAGTGACCTTGATATACAGTCAATACAAAAGGGCTCTTACAAGAAATATCTTAGGTTCAGATAATTTCTTTCAAGCCCATTCATAAAATGTAGCATGTTGTATGTTATTGATATTGCAAAATAAAACAAACAAATAAAATGTTGCAGGTTATATCCTTAAGGTTTGAGGTTTTCAAACAGGGTAGCCCAAGCTGAAGGCTAATAAGTAATGTCTATTTGCTCAATTAAATACTCCAAGAAGCCTCAGGGTCAAATAGAGTAATACTGAGAACATGATCAAGCTGCTGTGGCTTTGACTACTCTTTAAATTATTACAAAAACTGTTTCAATATTTGTAGATAGTATTAATGAATTATAAAATATAAGCAAGTGTGATGCTGGTAGATGATTATCTTCAGAGATACTAAGATGCACCAGATAGTTATTATAGTAAATGTAGATAGAAAAAGTTTAGCAGTTTTGATTTTCCATACTTGTTTATTATGCAATGTTGCTGTCTGCAGAAGTCTGATGTTTCACTATTTTTGGAATGGATCCAAATATTCCGATAGCTCTGGGGAAGCTTGTTTCTTATTTTCATTGTATGTTGTTCCTAAACGTGGCTTGAGGATTTCACAGTTTCTGGATTTTTACAGAAAATCTCTTGCAGCATCTGACTAGATGATATGTTCTACATATAAAAACCACAAAAGAAGAACTTTACAGAAATACGCTCAGTTGGCAATGCTTTGGGATATAGATAATATAACATCACAATGCAAAATACATTTTATATTTAAAATTTACAGGTTTCCTTCCTTCCATCCTCATTTTATTTATTTATTTAATTTACCTACTATACCTATGCTCGTGTCTTTTCTTTCTGTGCATAGTATAAATACCTCTTTACTTATTTATAATGTCCTGTTTTTCTACCACAAGTTGCTGCACAGATCCTGCATACACTTCCAATTATTCAAATTTAGAAAAGCACCAGGATTATGTCGCTGTTCATGATGTTCATGGATTCAGAAATAAAAGGAATGAATGTAAACGTTTTTCCTGTGCTTTTAGTTACATCTTCCCTTTCCATACTCCATTGAGAGACTTCAAAGTTGCCTCTTCTTGCTCCCTGCTAATGATAGAATAATTTGCAACACTCAACATATTATAGTTATTGAGCACCAGGTCAGGAAGATCAGTTGTTTCTCTAGAGGGGTGCAAGCTGTGGCAGATGCATATTGCACAAGAGCAGGGGGTATCAAAAGTAAAAGGAAGGTCTTTACCATTACATAGTTACATAAAGGAGAAGTAAAGTCATCTAGCACTTGGGGGTGCGTAACATTTTATTCTAGTGAGCACCACGGAGCACTCCTCTTCCGGCTTCTTCAATCATCAAATTTCCCAGGGCAGACGCATGCGCAGTAGACTAAAAAAGCCAACTTTTTAGTTAAAGTTTGGCTTTTCACTCTAATGCACATGCATCTGCCCTGAAGAGGATCGCTCCGTGGTGCAGTTTTCTGCTGATAGGAGCACAGGCCTGGGGTTTCAGGTAAATAAATACATTTGGCCACCCCAAATGAGAAACGACTTTCCTTCATTTTTAAGAATCTTTAGTTTAGAATCTGCATTGTCTGCGGGGAGTGTTTTGGGGTCCAGCTGGTACAAAGTACTGGGATGTGCATTGTGGACAACTACTCCATACATGGTGAATACTAAAGCTCTGGATACACCCTGATAAATAGCAGGGCATGCATGCTTTTTAATTGTGTGGAGTGCTTTCCAATATCTGTAGCAAGGGCCAGAATCTTTTTGCCCTATGTGGTGGAGGGCAGTGACTGAGAGGCCCATTTATTAAAGGTCACATTTTAGTGGTACAGGTATGGGACCTATTATCCAGAATGCTCGGGACCTGGGGTTTTCCGGATAATGGATATTTCCGTAATTTGGGTCTTCATGCCTTATGTCTATTAGAAATTCATTTAAAATATTAAATAAACCTAATAGGCTGGTTTTGCTTCCAATAAGGATTAATTATATCTTAGTTGGGATCAAGTACAAGGTACTGTTTTATTATTACAGAGAAAAAGGAAATGATTTTTAAAAAATTTGGATTATTTGGATAAAATGGAGTCTATGGGAGACAGCCATTCTGTAATTTGGAGATTTCTGGATATCTGGTTTCCGGATAAGAGATCCTATACCTGTATTAGAACTTTTTGAAACCACAATCAAACTCTATTTTTCCAAAACCATGAATGCCATGAAATTTATTGAAAGTACGAATGGGAAAATGCTGAATGTTTTTTTTGGGGGGTTTTGCCAAAACCCCCAAATATAAAACAGGCTAAACCCACCGCAAAACACATGTAGTGCACCCGTAGGTGTTGGCCGTAGTATATATGAGTCTGCTTTCCTTAACCAGGTGACACCCAAGGCCCCAGTAACCAGGCACACAAGATGACAGTGCAACAGGCACAACCTGACTTTATTAAACAGCTGCAGCTGTAAGAGATGATTGGTTAGAAATGAAACAATAATCTGACAATTAGTATTCTGCTAACACTGTAGTAAATATGACAAAGACAGCCCCTGTAAGACCCTTCAAACCCCGGTGTGCACACCTAAGTCCTGAAACAGTTGTGTACCGATGGGGAGCCCCCTTACTGAGTTGAAAGAACTGGATGGGCTGCAAATAGCACAGCAGTCTAAATGAATGGCAAATTCCACCTTAGGTTGCTGCTGAACTGTGCAACTGGATTATCTCCCTGGATGTAACCACAATAAAAGAACTGGTGATGTGTCCCTTGGTAAGGGTATATATGGTGCTCCCTCTGGTGCTGTTGGAAGTGTGCAGCAATGCTGTCAGCTCTCCTTGCACAATATGTCTCACCCCCCAATGGACTAGCAGGATAATGTCTGTTTTATAACTCCCAAAGTTCTTTAAACTGGTAGCACAAGGGTTAATAACTTACAGTTGACAAAGAACCTTGCTTCTCTCCACATTGTGGCTTTCTCCTTATCAAGATGGCTGACTGCTGTACTCCTGGATCACAATGGTGCTGACAACAAAACTTCCTCCAGGAACAGCAGCACACAGCTTTAACCAGGCTGCACACTGCAGTGTTCTCCCCTTGCAGGTTAATAACAGTCTCTCTCTCTGGCTGGTCACTCAGCAGGCTGGAACACAAACCCAGTCTGTAGATCTCTCAGCACATCTCTCCATGCTGGCTTGTCTCTCCTCCTCCTGTTCCAGCCTGATTCCTCTTCCTGTTCCTGGCTGAGAGGGCAGGGCACAGACTGTCTCCTTTGGCTCATTGGCTGGAGAAAATCCCTTCCTTCCTGCAGTCTGAAGCATTAATTAGTTCCTCTGTACTGTAGTGGAAGGCACGGGGGCGCTACATTACCCAGCAGTCTTACAGGTACAAACATTAAGTGTGCTACACTCATTATCTTTAATTTGGGATAGAGATATCTCTCATTGACATGTACAAGACTTCAACAGTTCTGTGATGGTTGATTTTCAGATTTAAGCTTTTTGCAGTTTTTTTCACAAATAAATTTGAGTTTTTGCCCCAAAAGCCTGAGCATAAAAATTCGAGGTGTAGTAAGTAACCCCCTAAATTGCAAAGAAGCTTCTAGGATTAAATGGCAGAGTAACTTCCAGAATTAGTCACCCCCCAAAAAACAATAGCACGGCAACCATCATAATGTATTTGAGCACCTTAACTTTTTTCCACTAACATTCCTTCCCTCTCCCCCTGTGCAGTCCATTCCCACCCCTCTCCTCCTGGAAAAGGAATATGCTTAAAGTGTCCTCACCTTTAAGACAGGGTTACTTTTGAATATCGCCAGTACCACCCTGATTTTTTTTAAAAGACTTTAAACTTCTCATTGCTCTCCTTTTGCAGTGGGTCTCCTTACTCCACTGATTATGTCTGATGTCAGATGTAATTAATGGAGCAAAATGCACATTTTCACAGGAGCACACAAAAAAAAGTTTTTTTATCAGATGCAAGGAGGAGCACAATAAGATTTAAGACTTTAACCCTGTCTTATAGGTGAGGATATTTAAATCATTTTCCTTGGCCAGAAAAAAGGAGGCAGGGGCTGAAAAGCGGGAGAGGTCGGACTGTACAAGGTATACCTAGGGGCTGCATCTGCCAGCTGGACATCACTGGAGTAGAACACAAATTAGGTGATTGGAGGGGATGGGGCCAAACTAAACTTATTATAAATCTTATAATTATTTTAATTATAAAATGGTTATTCTTTAAAGAAAAAAGGCAGTTGAGCAACTGGAATTAGTCATGATATTACCATGCCTTGAATTTCCATGATTAATTTAATATTGGACTTAACATTACTCAATTGCAGTTTCAATCCTGTGAACAGATGTATTTTGGAATATTGCAAGTGACATATTCCCAAATGATAGTGTTTACAGGGTTGTGATATTCTTGAGGGTTTATTCTTTGTGTAAAAAGAAAGTAAAATGTATAATTACAAAGTAATGATAATCCAGATGTGCATTTGAATATACTGTATATATACCAAGACCCCTTAAGCTATATATAACCAGTGAATAACAATACTATTGATAAAGAAAGAGGAAGGAATCAGAAACATAAACATAAAACAACCAAAAAACTTCAATAAACATTTTCAAAATAAAAAAAAGAAAACTACACAAACAAATTAATACCCTAACTTGTGAGGGGGGGAATTTGACCTGTTTCGCGAAACTTTCTTGTACTGTACCATGTGGGTAAGAGATAAAAATAAACTGAGATTTAACTGTAGGTAGATAAATAAATATTCCTAAGGCTAAATAAAACAAAAGTGATTCAATATATGAACTATTATTATTATTTATTAACTATTATTGTTCTATAAGAAATCATGCACACAATATATGTATCACTATCGGACTTTAGGGGGGTTATTTACTAAACTTTAGGGGGGTTATTTACTAAACCTTCGGGCGTCAGATCCAAAGAATTACTATCGGGTCTTTTGCCAATAGTTTTCAAGTATATTGATAAATAAAATAAAATTGTGGATGAGAGTTTGGTCAAACTTGGTTTAATAAAAAGATTAGATAAATTTGAGTTTCCGTAAATAACCCCCTAGGTGTCCGGTCTGATTCTCACATGAGTGGAGCTTTATTATATTTCTAGCATCTTTAAAGCATCCACATGTGGTTTGTCCATACATTTCAGCATTCAAAACTCAGGTGTCAGTGGAGCACCCAGGTGTCACTGGAACTCCCAGGTCTGAGTGTCTTGACAACACTTTTCAGTCAGTCTTTGCTTATTTAGGGGGTTATATATCAAAGGTCAAATTTTATAATATTGTGAATTTTATTCACAATTCAAATGGTATGTTATTTATGAAAACTTTTGAATGTCTAAAATTCGATCTAATAGTCCAAACCCGAAAATTTTTCTCAGAAAAAAACTGCTGCAACAATTTATTTTAATGCGCAACAATTTATTTTGATGTGCAACAAATTATTTTGACGTAAAACATTTTTTTCTCTCCCATTGGAGTCTATGGTGCATCATTTTCGTAGCGAAACTTGCCAACAATTTGTCTCATACTACTATTAACATCTTCAAATAGTTAAAGGGACCTCTGCTATTTACATGAATTTGGCAGATTTTAGGAAGCGAATATTTAAATTAGAACTGTTTCCAGGGCAAGGTGTGATAAATCTCACAATGGAATTCAATTTGGTGTTTTTGAACTTTTGAAAATTCTAATTTACCATTCGAACCTTAGTAGATCTGCTTAAGTGTCTGCCCAGCTAAGCAAATATTTTACTAACTATACTTTTTGCACTGTTCATTATGTTTCTAAAATAATATATTTTAATAGTTAAAAACATAGACATTATTAAGACCCATATTCTCATAAATATGGTCTCATTAATTATTAGTTATTAGTCATATTTGAAAGGCTTTAGGCTTGTAAACCTTACCAACAATGAGTGTATTCAACAAATATGTATACTTAATTGTCTTAACTTTCAGGTAAAAATGGAGGTTGGTTACAATTATGTTTTTTTAAATTCACAGTATTTTTTCCTGAGTTCATCAGAATTTGTTCTGAGGCACTGAAATTTGCATTTGTGTTAAAATATGGCTGTTTGGGGCACCAGGTGTGGAAATTAATTTAGAAATGCAAATAAATTCATCCAGGCAAATTTGTCCCTGTTCAGTGTTCTGCTGATATAGAAAAACCAAATGTTTATCCATCTGCATCACATTGCAGTTGAAAGCATTGTTCGTTAAAGATGGGCTAATTTCCTTTAAAGATTCACAGGCAGCATTTTAATTCATGGCCTTTAGAAAATGAATGTAACTGACCTTACACATGCTGTTTTTTAACACTGGCCAAAATAACATGCTATTTAAGAAATGAATAAATGCAACACAGCAAAAGATCAAACTGAGAAAAGGGTTATACTGCAAGATTATTTTGCCCTCCAGAGATGCTCAAAACAAATTAATATAGTATCTGTAAAATGAAAAATGATACTATTGTACATTCTGCAGTTGGAAGTAAAAAATGTTAATAAATGCATTTCTCTGTTAAGGTCCCTAGCATTATCAAGTCTGTTTGCTACTTGTCAGCAGATTAATTTTACATTACTTACCAAAGCTATTAATCAAAGAATACTGATTTTCACAAAGTCTTTCAACTGAAAAGATTTGCACAGCTCTTACAACTCAATGTTAACCGAATAAGTTCAAGGACAAAAAAATCAAAAACCGGAGTTTATAATATCCTCATATTTTGCAACTGGGGGTACTTTATTTATTATAATACACAAATTTTAGTGAGTCATGTGACAGAAATGACATCAGAACTCACCGTTTATAACTGATGACATCAGAACTCACCGTTTATAACTGATGACATCAGAACTCACCGTTTATAAGGATATAATTTACAAGATATTCATGGCTTTTGTGTATTATAGATATATATACTGTATGTGTAATGCTAATTTGAGCTAGGCAGACCAATATGGATCAATGTCCAGATAGTGCTTAGAGCATGGGCTACATGTGACTAACACTTCAGGCTAGGGCCTTTGCTAAGTGGAAGATTCAAGGGGTGTACCACATGCTACTGAGCAATAAAATATGAAATCACGGATGCCAGAAGGTTCTCATGGTGAACAAAAGAGTATCAGTTTTATTTGTACAAGACAAATATCCCACAGGTTTACTTACAGTAATATGAGGCACAGGCAGAATAAAAGCAGCAGATTAGACGGTAGATGATGAGACAGCTAAGGAATGTGCCCCCACCCCCTGAGGATTATAGTCAAGTAGTACGGCAGACCTCTCGGCAGATGTACCTTGAAGTGGTCCGGATCCCACCCAGTGGAGTGGTCAGGGAGAAGGAGTCTAAGCATGATGCCCTATCCACTGTGGTCCCTTCACTAAAGGCAATCTAGGAGCCTTGGGAAGCTACTCCCTGCTAAAGATGCTTGATGGAGCACAGAGCTGCTCTTACTATCTCACTCTCCTAGATAGTCTATAACAGATCGAATCCTGTCTTGAGCTAACCTCGTTCACGAGGTCCATGCTTCCCGACTCAGACACTTAAGGGTACTGGTTCCTTTAGGGCAATGGCTTTACTGGGCCTTGGTGTACCCATGCTCAATCAGGGCACCAGAAGCCAAAGAGGTAGATCCACCCCTTTCCATACACTATAGTAATGTGTGGCAGGAAGTGGTCAATACACCTCTTGGCCAATAACTAGGATAGGCAAAAATAAACTAGATACATGGACTGTTGCCCAGCAACTAGGGAAAAGGGGGAAGGATAGGGAAATAAAGCCATAGGGACATATTAACCTTATGCGTCTATACATATGTTAACATCACTTCTCTCAAAATAATACTACCATCATTAAATTTAATTATTAAACAAACAGTAATGAGAAGAAGATATCTCTACAGTGAGAAATTAGTAGAAGCAAACAAAAGCAGGAAAACAACAAAGCACCCTGTAAACTCTGCTACTGATCTCCTGTGAAAAGTTTTTATGCACGTGACAGAGACATAGGTTAGAAAAGATATGAACATCTGTTTTTTACTATGTTGTACTTTCTGCTTGACATTTTCTCATCCATTTCTACGTGGATCCATCCAAAGGATTTGAAGATATTAAGAAATGCATTACCCGGCTATGCAATGTAAATGTGAAGATGAGCCTTTGGTCTCCTGTCAAATCACTGGACAATTCTTTCTCATTAGATGCTGTGTTGAATTGTGTACTTTTATCCCAGCTGTCACATTAGATTGCTTTTCACTTTATAGGTCCTTTGTTTGCTTTCAAAGGAAAAACAAATTCCAGTATGGCTAGCTTTTTTTTAGCAAGCTGGTTAACCCAAAACTAGTGAATACCTACCTTGTGCCAAAAATTGTTGGATAAATTTGCTTTTACTATTGTATGCCAGAAGAAACCCCTACATTTTTACTGACTGTAAGGAAAATGTTTAAAGGGATACTGTCATGGGAAAAACATTTTTTTTCAAAATGAATCAGTTAATAGTGCTGCTCCAGCAGAATTCTGCACTGAAATCTTTTGTTTAGCTGCTGGGGGGGAAAAGGGAGGGGGGTGATATCACTCCAACTTGCAGTACAGCAGTAAAGAGTGATTGAAGTTTATCAGAGCACAAGTCACATGACTTGGGGCAGCTGGGAAATTGACAATATGTCTAGCCCCATGTCAGATTTCAAAATTGAATATAAAAAAATCTGTTTGCTCTTTTGAGAAATGGATTTCAGTGCAGAATTCTGCTGGAGCAGCACTATTAACTGATTCATTTTGAAAAAAATTTTTTTCCCATGACAGTATCCCTTTAATGTACTGACACATTTATCAATACCAATAACTTTCCAAGTTTGGTTAAGATTGTACTTGTGGATTTTACACTCGTGTATAATGCTTATAGCCCTTATATTAATTCTCACCTGTGGGATAACTCATAAAGTGGCTATTTGATGTATGTAGACCCCATTATCTATGAAAGATACATTTTTATTCCAATTTGGTGGAGACTCCTACAGAAATAAGCAAAAACTGTACAGACTATGCAAATATGTTGCCTGGACATTGCCTTTTATATTTACATTTACTCCATTGTCTAAAAGTATTTGTTTCCTAATAAAAGGCACTGTACTGTTTGATCATCTTATAATATACTCGTTGATTGGCTATAACCCCTTGCTGGGGCTATCACCACTTTACTATTACTCGACTTACTGGGTGATATCAAGAGACAGTTATTCTCTTATAATTCTCACATTCATTGTAATGAGTTAATTATAATGAAGAAGACTGAAGATTTTATTATTATTGCTTTTCTTTAAAACACAACAATTAGATTCATCAATTTCACAGATCAAAGTTGTGACTTAACCACTTATTGCTAAATATACAGGTTTTATAACATATATATCAGTCAATTGTACATCAATTGTACATCAATTGTACAGACATAGAATGTTGTCTACCAAATTGACCTTCAATACTTATATTACAGGATAAACATCCACCCAGGTATCCCATATCCTAGTGACTTTATCTTGCTTACCTCTAGATGTGTAAGTACGTTTAACAACTGGAAGCATTTTATTAACCAACTTAATCCACTGAGAAACTGTAGGGAGATTAGATTTTATCCAACTCAAAATAATAACCTTTTTAGCATAAAATAGCAGTGTTCTACATGCAATGTGAGTTTTACTTTTAGGCAAGATATTATCCACAATACCAAGCAGACACATTTCTGGTGAAACAATATAGGGAATAGCCAAGTTATCATTTAAAGGAACAGTTCAGTGTAAAAATAAAAAACTGGGTAGGTAGATAGGCTGTGCAAAATAAAAAAAATCTAATATGGTTAGTTAGCTAAAAATGTAAAAAGGCTGGAGTGACTGGATGTCTAACATAACAGTCACTCACTCCAGCATTTCTACATTACATTTTTGGCTAACTAACTATATTGAAAACATTTTTTATTTTACACATCTATTTACTCAGTTTTAATGTTTACACTGAACAATTCCGTTAAGGTTTTCATAATCCGTTTCCAATAATTAACAATTTGTCCATAGCATATAAAAAAAAAACGGCTTGCAATGACTGGCAGCGAGAACATGCAGATGATATGTCTGGATAAATTTTACTTAATTTAGCCAGAATTCATAGTTTCTTCCCATTGGTCCTCCGAAATAAGGGGAAGTACCCAATGCCATTTATCAAAAGCTTTATTAGCTGGTGCTGTAAACATATTCTGTATCGCTGTATAAGATACCAGTTTCTTGGAATCCGTTTTCCTTAGTACTGAATCTATAAAGTTAGATTGATATATTATTTGGTAAGAACCAAATTGTGCTCTAAATGCATGCTTAAGTTGTAAATATCGAAATTTCTCCAGAATATGCCCTAATGTTTTAATACCCAGTTTAGACTAGTGTATAAAATCTACTAAGAAACAGAAAGGGGTAAAGTGGGAATTACCCCATAATGGTATGTTGGGAGTCAGCAAGTATGGAGTTAATTTCCCTAGTTTCTTTGCCTCTTGACAAGCACTAAAGATTGTAAAATTGTAGTTGGATCCTCAGCATCCAAAACAAACCATGTGTGTTAATGTCGCTAAATAATAAAAGTATAATTCTGGAAGTTGAAGACCTCCCCTCTCTAAAAGGGCTGTGAGCGACTTCCTTGAAAATCAAGGTTGCTTACCTGCCCATACCAGTGAAGATAAATTACCATTAGAATTAGCAAAGAAAAGATTTAGAAATTATAAACGGTGAATTACGAAATAGATAAAAAAAATTTGGAAGACAAATCATCTTGAATAAATTAATAACATTAATGGGCTTTATTTGGGATTTATCCTAATTGATCTGTAAACCAGAGTAAGAACCAAATTATTGTACAAATTCTAAGGCCTTTTGTAGCGAATCTGCCAAAAATAACAATATATCATCTGCATAGAGCACAATTCTTTCTTCTACTGCTTTAAATTGAAATTCTGTAAGACCTGTACTCCGGTGAATTGCTATCACCAGCGATGTCTTGTTCCTCAATATAATTCAAAAGATAAGGAAACTAAATTATTTACTCTAATTTGAGCCTTAGGGGCTTTGCATAAAAGTTGTATCCAAGACAAAAATGTAAAACCACAGCCAAACACCTTTAGTGTTTCCCATAAGTACACCCACTCAATTGTATCAAAAGCCTTGGCTGAATCCAAAGAAACTGTTATTCTAGAACCAGAATTATCATGAGTTATTTGTAAATTAGTATATAAATGCTTCAAGTTCGTGGTAGTGGATTTATTAGGCATAAATTATTAGGCATAAAACCTAATTGGTCTGGATGTTCCCCTCCCCTACCTGTATCCTAACAATCACACTATTATGAGGAGCAGCTCATTGGGATAGAATTTTACTACTTTTTCCCCCAAAGTCATATATAAATTGAGATGTGTATAATCATTTTTTTAGGAAGTGCAGTATAGGAAAACTTGAGTGCTTGCTGAGCTTTTAAAAGATTATTATGAGCTTCTATAGATGACTTGACAGCATAGTTAGCCACTGCGCCGTGAAATGCAATTTCTGCTTCTCTACACTTCTGCTTCTCTATCTTACGAGCTGCAGAAATAGCATTTATAAGATTCCCTCTAATTACCATAATTAGTAATGGAGAATGCTGTGTAAATGCTCTGGCTGGATAAGTAATATCCTGGATAACAGTGTCGGACTGGCTCAAACTCCCGGTGGGCCCAGGTGTCAGTGGGACCTCTTGCTTCTAACCATTTGGCCTATTTCATGGCCATTCCATATTCCTTTATGGTAAAACAGAGGCTTAATAATGGAAGCATAGTATAGTAATAATAATATTAAAGTATAGTAAGTAGATATAAAAGACTAGGAGAGAAAAGAGGTTGACTTCAGAGAGGAGGAATAATAGTTTGGAAAGTGGGCCCATGGTCACGGTTTACCAGTGGGCCCACCATATAAAGTTTTCTGGTGGGCCCCTGGCATTCCAGTCTGACACTGCTGGATAATATTAAAGGGGGAAACTTTGGGGCACATTTTTCAAAGGTCAAATTGAAAATGAAATTTTTTAAACTCAAATTTCGAGTTTATTTTAGTGTAATTCAACTAGGGAATAGTCCAAATTCGATTCAAGTTTTAAAAAATTTGAATTTCTAAATGTATCATGTAGTGTCCCTTTAAGTATTCAAATTCAACTATTTGCCATCTAAAACCTGCTGAATTGGTGTTTTAGCCTATGGGGACCTCCTAGAATGAATTTGGAGTCGTTTGGTGGACTTTTTTAAAAAAAAAAAATTATTAAACAAATCAATTTATATCGAATTTGAATACGACTCAAGTTTGCAGGTCAATCCTATTCACCCGAATTTAATTGTTACATTTATTACATTTTTATTTTTGAATTTCGAGTCTATGGGAGTTTTTTATAAACTCCCATAACATAAACTTTAAATTCAACCCTTGATAAATATGCCCCTTTGTAAATAAAAAACATTATTTAAATTATATTTGTGTTTTTTATTTAATTTATTTACTGTATATTGTACAGGTGTGGGACCTGTTATCCAGAATGCTCGGGACCTGGGGTTTTCCGGATATTTCCGTAATTTGGGTCTTCATGCCTTAAATCTACTAGAAATTCATTTAAACATTAAATAAACCCAATAGGCTGGTTTTGCTTCCAATAAGGATTAATTATATCAATTTGATCAAGTACAAGCTACTGTTTTATTATTACAGAGAAAAAGGAAATCATTTTTAAAAATTTGGACTATTTGGATAAAATGGAGTGTATGGGAGACAGCCATTCCGTAATTCGGAGCTTTCTGGATATCGGGTTTCCGGATAAGGGATCCTATACCTGTATTTGCATTTAATTTTTCTAGATCTTCATATTGTAGTCTTATAGAACAATTATTTAAGTGTATTATTTGTCTAATTATGCCACGGTGTCTTTTAGGATTGCTTCATTGTAAATGGTCTAATAGCTTTGCATGAATTGTAAGCATTTTCAATTCTCTTTTTGATATTGACAAGGGGCGGAGCACTAGTTTTAAATTCTATTTTTAATCTGGCCTAAGGTGCAGGGCTCAGCTTCCCTACCGATGCTAATAGTGCAATTTATACTTGTATGAGCCCGAAGGTAATTGATATAAATAGGAACACACATATATATATATATATGTATTTATTTATTATATTCTTTAGTAAATATGGCTTTAGGATTGCCTTTACTACAGGTATGGAAACTATTATTTGGAATGCTTGGAGTTTTCTAGATAAATGATGACTATGAAGATTTTCATTCATCCAGATTATGGTATATCTAGTATAGGTCAGCAAGTCCAGTTGTTTTAAAATTTACCTATACTAGATACTGGATAAATGATCTTTACACAATTTGGGTCACCAAGTCTTAAGTCTGCTAAAAATGATTTAAACATTAATAGGCTTATTTAACAAAATTCGAGTTTGTGCAATGTTAGAGGTTTTTTTTGCCACCAATGTGGTTCATGAAGCTCTGGTAGAATCCGAGAGTCCGAAGCACATTGTTATTACAGAGAATAGGGAAAAAAATTTTAAAAATTAAAATTATTTGCTAAAAATGGAGTCTATGGGAGACAGCCTTCCTGTCTAGATAATGGATCCCATACCTGTATTATACAGTTTTTCTCTATGTGTGTAAGTGTGTAAAGAATCACATAACTACCATGAAATATAGAGAAAATGCTAGGTTATGCAATACATTTTCCTTATGAACTACAGCACTGTAAAATTGTACAGTATTATACATTTTATTTGTTTTGTATCTTCATCGTGCTTCTATTGTGTCTAACATCAATGTCTTTTAAGACAAATGTCTCTGTTGTATCAAGGAAGATGCATGTTTGTAATCTGATGTAATTAAATGGGCATTATCTTTAAACTACATAATTATTCTTGTTAAGAATAAGAAGGAGCCTTTAAGCAATGTCAGATTTAGAAGTGTGAGTTTGCCAGATGGAGTAACAGAAGCATTCCCCAGATCTTTTTTTGTAATTGTTCAATGAATCAGCAGGGTTTTCCTGATAATACTGTATAAACATTGTATAATAACTAATAAGAATGTAATGGGCCAATCATAAAAAAAAATACAGCAACATGTTTAACAAGGTAATGTATGATACATATGGAATATAAATAAAACATGCTTATAGCTTGAAACATTGGAAGGCAGTCACAGTGTGCTGGAGCTACATCTGGAAGACCATCTAGTTCTGTATTAACTAGTGGCTACATGAAGGGTTATGTGCTACTGAAAAGGATACAGTATATGACACAATTTTGCTTATAGTGTATTTTTCAATTACCACTTACACACAGTTGTGAAATATACTGTAAGATCATCATAGTAAAATAAAGGAAACACATGAGAAATGATTTACTTATTGGTCAGTGCAAATGCACTAACTACTTGGACTTGGACAAAACAAAATGCCTTGCCATCATTATGATTATCGTTTCCTACTGAAAATTTCAGTGCATGGCACAGATCATGCTAAGCTTTGTGTGAAAACCATTTTTAAAAATGTGCACACACATTTAAAATGTGCTCACAAAATATCTTTTTTTGTGCACATAACATAGAAAGAATTAGAGGGAACATTGCAAGGGAGCCCTGCAATCACACCTGAATTTAGCAGATGTGAACTACATGCATTGAAAAGGCCCCTCTTAAAGGCATGTATTTATTCTGCCATCACTTCACCACCCAGCAGGGTTTTCCACAACCTCATTGCCCTCACCAAGAAGAACCATCTTTGTTGCTTTAAATGAATGTTTAGTCCAAGTCTAAAGCTGGACTGCAGTTGAATATTAGCTACTTTCACAATAATAATGAGTGGCAGAAAGGTACAATTTGCATAAAATTTGTATTATTTTATTTGAATGCTATAAGAACAAAATGATCAAAAGAACTATCTGTTTTAGGTTCAGTGGGCTGAAGAATGGATACCAGAATTATGATGTTGTAAATGAAGAAGAATCTAACATTTAACAGAAGCCTGGAGTTTGAAAAGCCCATATCCACAGTGGTGAGCAAAAGCATGTTAATTGGGCTGTTCCTGGAAATGGAAGTACCATACATAGCAGTGGCATTAGAATAATCCCCTTTAATAGTGTACTGTACTGCACAAGTCCTTTGTTGGTCAGTGAATTTGAATATATTCTGTGCAAGTTTTAGTTTGCAACACAGAAATTTGTTTATACCTATGTGAAGGTTTTTCCAATGATCCTTCTGTGTTGTTAATATCCCTTTCTGGGTTTGTATATGGTCGCTGGCTTTTCATTAGGTTAGTTGAGTGACCTGCGAAAAAAAACATTGGTTCATGTATCTTTTACTGAACTTCTGATAAAGTGGAAATACATCAAGCTTCTGATGACTGTTTCTCACCTTTCTCTTTATGTTTTTTTTAAATTGAACAAATATTGTTCTTGGTTTCTGTGAAGCTTTTTGCCTTGAGCTATACAGCTAAAACACTTTATACACGTGTAGTCATATTTCTATTTTCTCTGTGTATGCCTCCAGATAAAGGAACTTTCACCTTTAACAGCATGATCAGCCCTTCAATATGGAATCTGACATATAATATATCCAATATACATAATACATTTCCTTTGCAGTAGCAACTCCTTATATTCTCTGCTATGTAAGGAAAGGACAATAAAATACAGTACATGCTCTAGTTCTCAGTATCCATGCAGTATCTAAATATACTTTTAAGAAAACCATTCAATCAAGTTTGCATTTTACAGAACAAGTTCACAATTTTTATCAATTTTAATACTGCCTTTTTACTATATATAGTGACAGGGTATTTAGCAATACTAGTTAATGCCAAATTATATAAAATATTAGTATATATATGGGGTGCCGTTTGTCCCAAATACATTTAGTATTATTAGTAATATTATAGTAAACTCATAAAGAGCAGAGAAGCAGAGGAAAGCAATGTAAGTGTAATTAAGATGGGGTAAAATCTGCAGCCTTTGCAGAGTGGGATAGCATTAGTTAGGGTTTAGTGTTCCTTTAAGGACAAATTTCCTATGCTGTTTTGTGGAATACATGGATATCTATTATATTCAAAATTCAATCATACTGTATATTGTTAACATTCTTATTTTATCTTTGAGTTCTTATTGTAATTCATGGCATAGGAATAGATAGTTCAGTAATCATGGTTGACTGTCTTATTGTAACTACATTTGTCTTCATTATTATAACCATATGTAGCAGAGAGAATGATCCAGATGATCATTTGCATTTACCATTTCTTAGAGTTATTGTTTTAAGGTTCTTTAACTTTTTATCTTCTTTATTTTTTTACATTAGACATCTGCTTTTCTCTTAGAATCAATCCAAATTACAACCATGATGACACTCGGGGGGTTATTTTCTAAAATCAGAATGTACTGTATCTCATTGTCCCAATAAAAAAAGCTTGATTAAAGTTCATGCCCGATTTTGCTTTATTTATCAATAAATAACTTGATTTAAACGGGTCGGTAAAAAACTTGACAAAACTGAGGGAAAACTCCAAACTGCATAATTTGTTCAGGCTTTTCTCTCAAAAAGCTAGATTTTTTAATTTTTTTCCCCAAAACCCCCGAAAACTAAAATTTTTGGGTTAACCCAGCACAGAACATGATAACTTCAAATTGAGATAGGTGTCTCTCCCATTGACTTATATAGGACCTCGATAGGTCTGAGATGGCAGATTTTCGGATTTGGGTTTTTGCAGTATCGGCATAAAAAAATAATAAAAAAGTTTTTGTAACAAATAATTAGAATTTTTGCAAAACAGCTCAACCAGAAA
The DNA here is from genome assembly GCF_017654675.1 of Xenopus laevis. NCBI lineage: Eukaryota > Metazoa > Chordata > Amphibia > Anura > Pipidae > Xenopus > Xenopus laevis. The sequence continues at coordinate 89,574,532 of NC_054383.1, forward strand.
AATTTGAGGTTTAGTTAATAACGCCCTAGGAGGCCTAGGAGGTCAAATTTTGAGGTTTTTGAAACCACAACTAAACTGACTTTCTCTAAAACCACAAATGCCATGGAATTTATTAAAAGATCCAAAAAAAAGTATGAATGGAAAATTAAGCTGAACGATCAGAAAAAAATACAAATACCACTAAAACCAAATCAAAAAATGTCTTGTTTCTCCAAAGAAAAAAATCGGAATTGATTTAAAACAGTCCAATAGGATCAGTGTAGCTCCCATTGACTTCTATAGGATCCCGAGAACTTTTACCTGGTGAAGTTTTGTATTAGAGGTAATTGTGGTGTAGGGTATCAGACAAATCCTTCCCCTGTTTTTCTGTCTGTGACATCATCCAGCCCAGTTACAGGCTGGAAAGCCATCTGATTGGCTGGGCACCCCAGTGCATACTTGGGAGCAGGGCCGACAACAGGGGGTCACAGGGGGGACAGTTGTACAAGGCCCATAGGATTTTGTGTCTAAGGGGGGGGGCCCGGCCATGCTTCACTTACTCGATTAGCTGGGCCCCCCTGCTTTCGTGCTGCCAGCTTCACAAAATAGGACACAGCAGCTCTGTGCAGGGAAGTTTTTTTCCTATTAAGATTTCCTGTACCTTCATCCCGGTAAATCTGCATTGGGATTGGATCTCCGTATCCAATCTCTGTACAGCTTTACCGGAACTAATTCTTAAAGGACCCCGAGGGTACAGGAAATCTTAATAGGAGAAAAGCTTCCATGCTGCTTAAAAAGGAGTTTCTGGAAGAAATAAAAGAAAAGGCTGCATTTTGCTCTGCCAGATAAAGTGTGTGAGCATCAGGGAGAGCCTGTTTCTATCTCTTGCCTGTGGATACTTTAGCCACTGTGTGTTTTCCCAGGGAGAGGACAAGTCTTTCTTGTCTACCTGCCACGTGGTTGTGATTAATACTTTCAAAGGGAAAGCTACCTTGGGGCAGGTAGCGCTACCTGGGGACATTGAAATGACCGGAGTGATTCTGTATTGATCCACCCGTTGTGGGACTGTGGCATTGAGAGACTGTGCCAGGGGTTGATAGTCCATACAGGTTTCACAGAGTAAAAGCTATATTGTGTGATTTGCATTTACTGTTACTGAATACAGTTTATATAAAGTTTCTATTTGTTTTATTGCAAACTGTGTGTGTTTTATTTTTCCTAGTGGAAATCCACTCAGGTGTGCTCCTCAGTGTTCCCTAGGTGGAGGCACTGCGCTGTAAATCCCAGTTCCCAGTACTTTTCATATGCAAAAGGGACTTAAGGCCCCTGGATTGCCAATGGTTAATTGCTATTTAAAAAAACTGTAACCAAATTAGGGTTATAGTGGTTTTTACACTGAATAATTCTGGAATTTTTAGAGCTTTTAAAAAAATAGGAAAACCACATATTTTTACACATTCATTGAAAATTTTTTAAATTTGATTGTTAGTAAATGGGCCCCTAGGGCTTATTTAGTCAATTAGGGTACATGTGGCCAGAGATGTAGAGATCCGCTCATTTGGCGAAGTCGCCAAATGAGCAGATCTCTCCCCGATATGACCACATTGAAGTGGGTGATATCGGGCTGATCCGATCATGGGCCCTAGGGCCCAACGATAGGATCATAATGGATCCTCTAGTTTGCATTTTCTGGTTGCTAGGGTTCATATTACCATAGCAACCATGCATTGATTTGAATAAAAGACTGGAATCACTGGAGTCAGAAGAAGGCAAATAATTAAAAACTATATAAAAAAAAGTTGCTTAGAATTAGCCATTCAATTACATATTAAAGTTAACTTAAAAGTGAACCACCCCTTCAACATTTTAAACAGATTAGAATCTGTTGACTATAAGGGTAACTGCTGTTGACTTTATGAGTTTATGAAAAAGAGTATACATGACATCACACCATTCTATGCATTGTAATTATCTGTTAATTTAAATACATGTTATCTACTGTGAGATATTGCTGTCAGTATAGATAGAATATAATATGCAACCTTCTCAAATCTAATAAAACACAGAAACAGAAAAGTACACAACATCATCTCACTTTTAAATGATGGCAGCCTGACCTCTGTCATCAAAAAATTATTGATTTTTTTTTTAAATTTCACATAACTAATTTGACTAATTTGACTCTTTTCATAAAACTGTATTAGTACTCACATTACTACATAGTTTGGATCTTTATTACTGGTCTTGGTGGCCAGCTGCTCTGATTGTGTACATTTTTTTAAAAAAAACACGTCTTATAAACAAGGGACTGTGAGTGTCATGGTAAGACTCTTGGCCCCTGATGCCTGTCAGCTTAATCCAATTTACTTTTACTCTAAAAATAACTAGATTAAATACTCAGCTCTGATTTCTTTATGTAGGTTTCTTCTTGTTTGTCAGCCATTTCTACTTGATTAACAGAAATTGTCATCTTTCCACACATATAACATCCCAAATATCTTAATAACTTCCCATCAACCCAGGCTCTATACCTTGGGGTTATCATCACTCCTCAGATTTAATCAATAACTAAACCATGTTACAGAAGGAAAGTAATTTTTACTTTGGAGTGCCAAAAGTTAGGCACCCCCAATTGACTGCATTTATTTACCTAACACCCTGGGATTCTTCCAACAAGCACCACGGAGTGATTGACTTACTGTTTCTTCTTCATTCTTCAAATTTCCCGGGGCAGACGCATGTGCAGTAGATAGTAGTAGTTCAGCTCTTTGCTCTACTGCGCATGCATAGTCAGGAAAAGAAAGAAGAAGCCAGAAGAGGATTTCTCTGTTATTTTCGCTGACAGATTCCAATTTTAAGACCTCTCAAAGTTGATAGTTTGTTTGTTTGCTTATTTTTAAAGTAATGTAATGAACACAGTGTTTATATTTGATAACAGATATTTTAATAATCTTGACTGGTGTTTTTTTTTCATATCAGCAAATTGCAAATGCATTTTGGGAGGTCCCCATACAAACAAATTCCTTATGAAAGCAAGTTTTAAGAAAATGTTATTTTATTTGTAGTACAGTATTGATACAAGGCAGACGAGGACCAGTAGGACATAATTACACAGTACAATGGAGCATGACAAAATAATAATATGAATGCCTTATAAGTAGTGATGGGCGAATTTGTCCCGTTTCGATTCGCCATGCAATTCGCAAATTTCCCGCGAAATTTGTGAAACAGGTGAAAAATTTGTGAAGTGTGGTTGACGCCAGCGCCCATTAAAGTCAACGGTGTCCGTTAATCGCCACTGGCGTCGATTCAGTCGCCGGCGTCAAAAAACTTTAATGCAGATGAATTTTCACGGCAAATTCGTGAAATGTGGAAATTCGCCACAAATTCGCGCCACCAGAATAAATTCTCCCATCACTAAAACAGGTATTGTGCTTGGCAGGTGAGCTGTAAATATTCATCTTGTAGTGTGCCTTACAAGGAAGTCATAGTCAAACAGAAAATAATGAGATTTATAAGTGTGAAATCTTGAAATTTGTGTTGTTGGTAAAAATCATGAAAGCCTCGTGACACATTTCACTATTAATAATAAAAAGGTTATTATTACCACTGGCATTCAAATATGCGCCTAAAGGAAATAAATAATGCAGACACTTAGTTCACACAGTAGTTCAAACTCCAAAAACACAAGCAACTTGCAAACATTACACAATGTGGCTGATTTAGCAATGTTCAAATTTGGGTTTTTAACTTGATTCTAGTTTTTTGTTCTAAAACTCAAAAACTCAAATTTTAACAATGTTTAATTTTTTTTTCAGTGATTCAAAACACAAATTTTTGATATTATGGAAGAAAAACTTGAATGTAAAACTTCAGTTTGCATTGCAAGGTCATATTGAAGTCAAAGGGAGCTGCCTTAGTGAAAATGTAACTATTTATTCAAGTCCAAAGTTTCAAAACAATTAAAATCAAAACTTGGGAAAATACTGCTTATCTTATATGGACATGTTGAATAACTGAAAAGCTACATCACCGTCTGACTTAATCTGTAGCTAATAACCATCTTATGTTTGACTCCAACTGTTATCCAAACATACTTGACATTATTAATTGGTACAGTATATTGTTTTTAATTTGAAACAGATGTCAAGATCCAAGTTTTATACAAAAATGTCATCTATAAAACTTTAGTGATTATATTAATTGTTAGTTAATAATATAAATGCTCCAATAATAATATGTTTTTCCTATTAGTATTTTTGACGCTTTGTTAATTGTTCTACTGAAGCAGTATATTTGAATTTAAAGAGCATTTAAAGAGGCATTAACGCCAAAAATATTTTTATTGTATCTTAAAGGGCAAATAGAATATTTTATAATAGAAATAATAAAAAGGACATAAAAAGCACAAACAGATGCAATGACAGTTAAGGTAAGTAGTATTCAGATGCAAGGGACAATTTAAAAGTAAAGGTGGCCATACACAGGCCAAGAAAAGCTGCCTTGGCCAGTGTATAGGGCCATCCAGCAGGCTTCAGCAATCGATAATTGGGCAGATGTCCATCAGGCAGCCGTAAATTCTCATTGGATTGAGGACCACATGGGTTCATTGAAGTGGTCCTCAATCCTTCCATCTGTATTCCTGGCTTTGTGAACTGATCATTGGGACCTAGGGCCAATGACCAGGTTGGCTCAATATTGGCAACTCAAGGTGAGAATATCGGTGCAAGATCTGATTGTCTGTCGACCTTAATGTTATTCAAGTGATCGAGACTGGAAAGATTCTTAGGTAATTGTCTGAACTACCCTCATTCTAGAAGTACAGGTATCTGCCCCAGTATAAACAGTTTATATCAGTCATCCTGTCATGCTACAGTATATGTCATACATGTCACTCATCCGTGTTCCCCCGTCAGGATATAATTAGTATGTCAAGTTAATTATTGGTCTGCCGAGGACATAAATCTAGAGATGTTGTATACCACATTTTACAAGAAGTAGATACAAGATGTGCTGTAATTTTTTTTTATACTTTTGCTTGTTTGCTCTAAGCATTGCTTATTCATGTGAGACAATTCACCAATGAAAAAGCTGCATTCAAAAACTTAGGGCCTATTTATCATACTTTTTTAATTGATTAACACCAAAGAAATATTGTAAAAAGTTGTGAAAAAAATTGCGAATTTAGATTTGTGACATGCAAATATCCCTGTTTCAGGAATGTCCCTGTCCCCGTGTTTCATCACCTCACCGTCTTCTGTGAATAGTACAAAGTGCTTCCAAATGGTGGACACGTATAAATATGAATGTGTCTATGTTCACTTTTTGAAAACCTTTATGTCTTGGTGCCTATTTCAAACTGTGTGAAAAACAGTGATCAAATACACAATGGTTAGGCATTTGTTCACCAGGCTTAACCATGTAGCTGTTGTGAACTAGTAACTGGAGAACAGTTTGAAGAGAGATATATTTCCCCTAGGTTCATATCTTACTCCCATGTACAGCAGTCCTGAGTGGTGTAATTCCCCTAGAAAGTCTCACCTGGGGAATAATTAGCAGGCTACATCTGCAAGCTGCCAGGGGGAGATGCAGAGAGTAAGATTGAGCTACACTCTGAGAGGGTTGAGACCTGGGATCTGAGTGAAACAGTTTGGAGCTGCTGTTTGTTTTCCCCCAAAGGAAAAATGACTCTGTAAAGTTACTGTGACCCTGTGGAGTTGTACTTTTGTGCTTGGCTCGTAACCCCAGTAGGGGACCGGTAGTAGAGAGGGAAAATACCCTGTGTATTAGTTAGAGCCCAAGTGTGGCAAGGATTTTGTTTTTGTTTTATTTTGTTTATGCTGGTTTGCTCACAGAGTCTGTATATGTGAACAATAAATGGACTTTACTATTTTAACCCTTTAAGTGCCAGCAGAATTTCACATTTCTGGTATGCGAAATGCCAGACGTTTTTTAAGCATTTGGTACTTGTTCAGTTTAACAAGGTTTTTCTGTAGGAAAACCTCCATGAAACTAGGAAAATGATATATTGTTTTTTTCGTTATAAATTGGACTTTGACATGCAAGTGTAATTTTGCAACTTTTCTGGAGATTTAGTGTGTATTTTGGGTGAAATATGTAAAAAAAAAAAATTATTAAAAAATGGAGTACATCTTGAGTTTTTTTTCCACAGAAAAGTTGATTTTACGAGCATTTTTTTGTGTTTGTAAAAGCCGTGATCCTGCCAAGTCCAACGATACCAAATATGTATCAGTAACCCACTTTTTTTGTCCAGGAGTAACCCCCAAACTAAATCAGCATTTTCTAGAATTTTACACCAGAACAAAGTAGATAAGCACATGTAACAGTTGATGCAGCATAACTTATAGGTAAATTTAAATTATCCCTTCAAGTTTGGTATTTTTAGAAACAACAGACCTTCAGGTTTGTAGGGGTGCTGTATTTTTTACTCAAAATTCAAATACATTTTACCAGCGCATCATGAAATTTAGAGCTTTTTTGTTGCATTTTTAGTTTTTTTCTAAAATGTAAACTTAGACGCAGGATCAAATGTAAATCTGACAAAACAACACTGTTATAAATGTTGAAACCACAGACAATTTGAAAGACAAACTTCTCATGAATAAAACAAGAGCAATGCATAAGGGCAATTGCAGTTGAAAATCTGGGGACTGCGCTCTATGTGTACTACTTGCAGTTTTTCCATCTAAACACCCCCAAAATGTGAAATAACCCCCACAAACCATACATTACCGAAAAGTACACTTCTTCAGCTATTCAAAGATGCCATTCTCGCTTTTCTACATGGAGAATTGTGGCCGCAGTCCTTCGTAGAAGTCCGAGACTTGGTCTGAAATAAAGGAAAAAATATATACAAAGCTAGATTCCTCCCTAAGTATCCATGGTAACTACCAAAAACCTGCTCAATAACAATCTGCAAGTCCCCCTGAATGAAATGATACCCCATATGTATGGATACACATAGAGACGCAGCCACCAAACAACCCAAAACAGGAGCAATGCATAAGGGCAATTGCAGTTGAAAATCTGGGGGCTGCGCTCTATGTGTACTACTTGCGGTTTTTCAGTCTAAACACACCCAAACTCTGAAATAACCCCCACAAACCATATATTACCGTAAAGTACACTTCTTCAGCTATTCAAAGACGCCATTCTTGCTTTTCTATACGGAGAATTGTGGCCACAGTCCTTCGTAGAAGTCCGAGACTTGGTCTGAAATAAAGGAAAAAAGATATACAAAGCTAGATTCCTCCCTAAGTATCCATGGTAACTACCAAAAACCTGCTCAATAACAATCTGCAAGTCCCCCTGAATGAAATGATACCCCATATGTATGGATACACATATAGACGCAGCCACCAAACAACCCAAAACAGGAGCAATGCATAAGGGCAATTGCAGTTGAAAATCTGGGGGCTGCGCTCTATGTGTACTACTTGCGGTTTTTCAGTCTAAACACACCCAAACTCTGAAATAACCCCCACAAACCATATATTACCGTAAAGTACACACTAAAGTACACAATGGAGGATACGGTGGCCTCCTAGTAACGTCTTGTATCTGCAGGGCAAGCCCTAGCAAAGGTTTTTACTGCGGTGGCACCACGGCAGTAAAAACCTTTGCAAGGGCTTGCCCTGCAGATACAAGTCTCGTGTGCTAGTGTGGTTTTTCGATTTAGACTAAGAACAAACCTACATACAAGTTTTTACTGCTACATTGCACTGCTCACCCAGTGCCAAATCCTATATAAAAAATCAAAGATCACTACTATACAGAAAAAAAACTGTCATTGTTTGCCTTGTCAAACTTTTTTTTTTATTATTAACAACATCTATACCTAGTTATAAGCGAAGTAGGGACCTGCCAAAATGTTAGATCTCAATAGGGGGGCTTGAATCTGAAAAACCACTCCACAAAAAAAAAAACACAAAAAAAAGAAAAGTATCACTCTGCCAGCACACCTAAACAGCTACTGCTAGCATGTGCATAAAAACCTAGAGCATGCCAAGTTTACTATACAGATTTACTAAATCCTTTTACCACCAACAAACCCAGAGAGCCCTAACCTACCAACACAACACAGAATTCAAGCCCTCTCGTAGTGTACCACAGTGTGGTACACCTCAAAACAGGGTTGGAAACACAAAGCAGGCTTGCTAGGACACTTGGGACAAAAATACCGCACATCTTTTCTAACACCCCTGGAACGGCAAACCTTACAAGCTCTCTGGGCATATCTTTTATTAGGAGTTGGTGGAATTTGGGCAATGAAATGCTTACCCACCATTCGGGCAACATTGTCATTGCCAGGCATTTCTGGAACCTCCTGTACATCACCAAACAAAAGGGCAGGGAGCAGCTGCAGCAGATAATTGTAAAAACTCAATTTTGGGCCTGGTACTGCCGTTTTGTAAACGACATAAGAATTATAAAGGGCCATTTGGATCATATAAATTGCAGCTTTTTTGTACCAGGCCCTGGTTTTTCTGGTGGCGTCGTAATAAGTTTGGATTTGGTCGGTTTTATCGACGCCACCCATATGCTTACTATATTCTTTACAACAGAGTGGCTTTGATTTTGCGGGCCTATCGCCACTTCTGTGTTGGACAACTACACTCTCATTGTGGATAGTAGTAAGCATAAAAACATTTTTGGTGTCTGCAAATTTTAATGCCAGGAGCTCATCGCTTCTTATAGCATGTACTTCTCCACGTTTCAATTTCTTATCCACCAGTTCCTTGGGCAGTCCTCTGCGGTTACGCCTAACAGTGCCACAAGCTGGGGTGTCCAACCAGTAAAGGGTTCTGAATAAGGGGATGCTTGTGTAAAAGTTATCCACGTATAAGTGGTAACCTTGGCCCAACAGTGGAGTAATGAGCTTCCAGACAATTTTACCACTGACAGTCAAGTCAAGGGGACAGCCGGGGGGGTCCAAATTAGTGTCCTTTCCCTCGTAGATCATGAAAAAACTAGTATAGCCCGAGCTGCTTTCACAGAGTTTGTAAAATTTCATCCCATATCGAGCACGCTTACTAGGGATGTATTGGCGAAATTTTAGGCGCCCTTTGAAGAGCAAAAGGGACTCGTCCACACATATATTTTGGGAGGGGGAGTAGACCTCTGTGAAGCGCTGAGACAGGCTATCTATAAGGGGCCTCAATTTGTAAAGCCTGTCGTAACCGGGCTCATTAGGGGGAACAGCCGCTGCATTGTCGTTAAAATGAAGAAACCGCAGTAAAATTTGATAACGGTTTCTTGGCATAACGGCTGAAAAAAGAGGGATGGAAAGGACTGTAGTGGTATCCCAGTATGAAGCTAAGGTGTTGCGTTCTACGAGTCCCATTGCCAATGTGAGCGCCAGGAATCTTTTGATTTCATTTACAGTAGTGGGATACCACGCCTGGGCTCTTGAATACCCTGGTATAGGGTGGCTGGCAAGATACTGCTCAGCGTATAAATCTGTGTAATGGACCATGTCCTGTAGGATGGCCTCTGTGATAAAAAGATTGAAGAAATCTATGATTTCAAAGTTAGTGGTGTCCACCTTGACGCCCGTGACTGCAGTGAATGGGGGAATTTCGGGGGCATAATTACAGGGAGGCCCCCACACAGGCGCTCCAACTGCTGCATCACCACTACCCTCACCCTCTTCTACCTCCATGGGTGCATCTGGCACACTGCCACCAGCCTCTCCCTCTTCCTCTACTTCTTCAGCAGTAAGTGTGCCGCCACTACTAGCCTCTGCGCTAGTAGTGCTGCTATCACCAACTTCTGATTCATCAGTAGAGTCATCAGATGGGACATACTCCGAATCAGAATTGCTAAATTCCTCTGAGCTGGAGTCCTCACAATACCTAGCCGCTTCTGCAGCGGTATAAAACCGTTTGGCCATTGTGCCAGAAAAATGCAGACCACTGCAAAACTAGTAACAACTGCAAAGCAAGAAGCTCCTAAATCCAATCCAGCAAGATTTGACCAACTGCTAATACAAACAACCAGAGGGAAAAAAAAGGCAGCAAGATCTGACCAACAGTTAACCACTGCTAAAACAAACCAGAAGAAAAAGGAAAAAAAAGAAGGCAGCAAGATCTGACCAACAGTTAACCACTGCTAAAACAAACAACCAGAAGAAAAAGAAAAAAAAAAAGGCAGCAAGATCTGACCAACAGTTAACCACTGCTAAAACAAACAACCAGAAGAAAAAGAAAAAAAAGAAGGCAGCAAGATCTGACCAACAGTTAACCACTGCTAAAACAAACAACCAGAAGAAAAAGGAAAAAAAAGAAGGCAGCAAGATCTGACCAACAGTTAACCACTGCTAAAACAAACAACCAGAAGAAAAAGGAAAAAAAAGAAGGCAGCAAGATCTGACCAACAGTTAACCACTGCTAAAACAAACCAGAAGAAAAAGGAAAAAAAAGAAGGCAGCAAGATCTGACCAACAGTTAACCACTGCTAAAACAAACAACCAGAAGAAAAAGGAAAAAAAAGAAGGCAGCAAGATCTGACCAACAGTTAACCACTGCTAAAACAAACAACCAGAAGAAAAAGGAAAAAAAAGAAGGCAGCAAGATCTGACCAACAGTTAACCACTGCTAAAACAAACAACCAGAAGAAAAAGGAAAAAAAAGAAGGCAGCAAGATCTGACCAACAGTTAACCACTGCTAAAACAAACCAGAAGAAAAAGGAAAAAAAAGAAGGCAGCAAGATCTGACCAACAGTTAACCACTGCTAAAACAAACAACCAGAAGAAAAAGAAAAAAAAGAAGGCAGCAAGATCTAACCAACAGTTAACCCCTGCTAAAATAAACAACAAGAATAAAAAAAAAAGAAGGCAGCAAGATCTGACCAACAGTTAACCCCTGCTAATACAAACACCAAGAAGAAGAAAAAAAAAGAAGGCAGCAAGATTTGACCAACAGTTAACCCCTGCTAATACAAACAATCAGAAGAAGAAAAAAAACTAGAACTTGAACTCCTTCCAGAAATCTACAGAATAGATTACAGACAAGACACTGCACGTGCCCAAAATCGAAAAGAACCTTTTGGGGGCACTAAACAAGCAAACAGGGCAAAGGAACAGTCTGGAATAAAATCACCCAAAGCACTAAAACCAACAGCTATTGGAATGAAATCGGGGGCCAGAAACCTAAACCAACCAGCGTCACTGCAAACACAACTTTTTTTGGGGCACTAAACAAGTAGCAAAGGGCAATGCAAATGAAAAACAGAATAAAACAACAAAATGTAATAAAAATCAGCTAAAGCAATAAAAACCAACAGCTATTGGAATGAAATCAGGGGCCAGAAACCTAGACCAACCAGCGTCACTGCAAACACAACTTTTTTTGGGGCACTAAACAAGTAGCAAAGGGCAATGCAAATGAAAAACAGAATAAAACAACAAAATGTAATAAAAATCAGCTAAAGCACAAAAACAACAGCTATTGGAATGAAATCGGGGGCCAGAAACCTAGACCAACCAGCGTCACTGCAAAGGCAAACTTTTTTGGGGGCACTAAACAAGCAGCAAAGGGCAAAGCAGAATAAAACAACAAAATATAATAAAAATCAGCTAAGACAATAAAAATAACAGCTATTGGAATGAAATTGGTGGTTAGAAACCTTGATCCACCAACGTCACTGTAAAGGCACCAAACAGCAAATAAAAGTGAAAATGCAATATAATAGATATAAAACACAAAGCAACAATGAAAATGGTAAAAAAACTGCAAAAATACAATAAAATAAAGCAGATAATTATAGAACAAGAGTAGAAATAACCAACTACTAAAGAAAGCAAAGAAAGAAAGAAAAGAAAAGAAGTATAGTAGAAAAAGTGTAGAAGTGTGAGTGTGTGTGTGAGTGTGTGTGTGAGTGTGAGTGTGTGCTTGGCAAAGATGCCTGTAAGTGTGTGAGTGTACAAAAGTGTGCTAAATGATAAAGACAGAAGAAAAAAATATTAAAAAAAAACCCCCCAAATTTAGAGAGATTAGAAGGAAACAAGTAAAATAAAAAGTGTAAGGGTGTTGTAGTTCAGCTCACTGAATCCAAGGCAGGCAATCAAGGCGACCAAACCAGCAGGAGAACCGCAGGAAGGCAGCAGGAGGGCTCCAACAGACACAAGTGCGCAGTAGGAGTGAAAGGGGAGGCGTCAGGAGGGCTGGATTTATTTGGGCAGCAGGAGCGCGTCACAGCCATGCGCCCTGCGTGCGCCCTGCGCTCCTATTGGTTCCAGCGACGATCGGTGGGGAGACCGGTGAGTATGACCGGTTTTGCTCGTTGCCTAGGGGGTTCTGCCAGGATGTAACGTGCGCTTGCGGTTTTAAATGCAACCGCTGCGCACTGGAACCCGGAAGTGCTGGAGATCGTAGAATCTACGATCTGTGGCACTTTGGTCCTTTGATCCACAGAACGTAGATTCTACGATCTGTGGCACTTAAAGGGTTAAAGAACTGTCTGTTCATCTGATTCTGCTCACACTGTTTATTCATTTTCTGGTTGCAGCTTGCAAATGCTGTGCAAAAAAAAGAGCTATCACTGCTTTTATGCTGTTTTTAACTACTGAATTTACTTGTTGCCTGAATTTTTCCCATTGTCTTGAATGGATTGCACCATAAAAATAAAGGTGTTTACTGGTTCCACTTTCACTGTTGAGACAACTAATTCCACACATACTGTATCTATTTCCGATTGGGTGAATTAAGGACTTTTATTACATGAAGATTTATATTCTGCAAACATCCTCAAACCAAGGTTATATTCATACACCACGCTCTTACATAGGTGACATTTAACACCACAATTATGAGCCAAAATTTTACCCCATTATTCTACTCAATATTTACTAAAATTAGTGATGCACTGAATCCAGGATGTCTGACGGATGGAATCTGAATCCAAAAAAATCACATGACTTTTCTTCACACAAACAAGGAAGTCAAAAAATTTTTAGCTGAGAACTGTGCGTGTGGTTCTCTTTATCTCTCTTTTGCCTAATTTACATATGCAAATTAGGGTTCGCATTCGGGTTGTTATTCAGCTGAGTTTTTCACAACAATATTTTTTCTGACTTTTCACAGAAAGCACTGTTCCTACTCTATATTAAAAAAAAAACAGGGTGCCTTGTAACTACCTCTTTTCAGGCAGCCACCCTTCACTCAGAATGCTTGCTCTAAGATCAGGTGTTATCATAAACAGCATTTTGTATGTTACTGAAGTATGTAAGTCTTCCTTTCCCAGCAACCCATGCTCTTAAAGGCACATTCAGCTACAACAAAGTTGAAACTATTAACAAAAAAACACATTAATATAAATATACATTTTGCTTTCTATCTCCCTATAAAAGGAGCTTACAATCTTATTATTCACAAAGAAAACACAGGCAAAACCACATCATCAGCATATAAGAAAAAGACATTTTGTTTAAATGGGACCTGCTGCAGCTTTTAACAATTGCTTATTAAGATCCTGCACACATCCAGTGCTAAGGTTTTGCTCACATTATAGTGAATGGGAACAGATACACTTGGTAAGTAATATTTTTGGTGATTAGAGCTTAGTTTATTACTTTTCTGCAGAGGAAAAACTGGGCAGAAAAAGAGGTTTACTGGGCAGCAATAGAGAAGGGAAAAAACAAAGTTTTTTATGCCAGGGGACTGCGAAAAAAGGCACGTACCCTTGTTTAGGATGTTTAAGAACACAAGTCTGACATTAGAAATTATAAAATAAACACCCCACAGACACATCTGTATCCAGACATTTCTCTGTCAATAATCACAATCAGTCACAACTCAAGTGGCTAGTCCTCGAGGTTGTATGTAAACCACAGAGAGGGGGTGACATGAAGAAATTGCTCCTCCAACGAGAGGCTGTATTGATTAAGAGACTAAACAGTCTGGTTCCCTTCGGCTTAAATGAATATTGGAGCATTGCACCATTTTTGTGATTATCTTGTTTCTCTTTTTCAGATAAAATAAACAGAAAATTCTGCTGCCCTTTTAATGATTAATGAAAACCCACAGTGCGGTAAGATATAAAAGTAACATATTTATTGGGCAGATAAAATATTTAAACAATAATTTTCATAATGTTGTATTAGATGCAGACATGTGCTTAATGATGGATTTATTACAGCAATTGACCCTTTAGGTAGGTAGGCCAGAATGGCAGTACCTGGGAGTTGTTCATTTAAAGACTTTGAAAATATGGACTTTAAACTATGGACTTTAATCTATGGATTTGATTTATTCACTCCAGCTTCTTGGTGGTCACTTTTTCTAAAAATTGTTTTTCTATAAATGGTTTAATAATTGTACACTGTATGATTGTAACTAATTTGAGCCCAAAAGGACTTTTACAAAATCAGATATATTATTATTAATTAAGGGCGAGGCTCATTATGTTGCTCCCCACAGCAGTGGCCCTTCCCACGTAATTACACTAGAGGGTGTGATTGACTCTTTTTATTGTATGCCTGTTTGCATTGTGGATATCACTTGATAAAGGGCTTCGCCCGAAACATGTCGTGAAATAAAACCTTTTGCAGTAAATTTGCAAGTGCCTGGCTCTACTTCACTTATACCAATATATTTGTCTTCTATGGACAAAGGCAGGGCAGAAGGCAGACAAAAGTAATCACTGTGCATATCCTAACATCCTTCTTCTATATTACACATTTCCTTTAATGTGATTACTGTGTTTTATATGTTATTAGTGATGGGCGAATTTATTCGCCAGGCGCGAATTCGCGGCGAATTTTGCGCGATTCGCCACCAGCGAATAAATTCGCGAAACGCCCGTGAAAATTCGCCGGAAAAATTCACCGGCGTCAAAAAAAAATTTAGCCCATCACTATATGTTATTGGTTCCACAACAATGTTTTGCCATGCCAAATGCTACTGTTAAACATAGCATGTATTTGTACTTTGAATTTCGCTTTATTCTTCTTATGCAATTAAAACTGGTTATAAAAATAAAATGGTGTTAAATAATGTAATTATTATCATTTTTCCAGCGTAAATAATTTTACACAGCATTATAAGTAGGCCCCCTATTGTTAAACATTTTCTGGACTGCTTCAGTAGACATAAAGAGTAACTGTTGGTCCAAAGGGGGTAACGTTATTCTTGATCCAGGAAGCTTATTAGACCTTGTACCTCTCTACTCAGCAACCCTTATGAGCTGATTTTTTTTTTTATAGAAACAGTTTTTAGGTTGTTGTTTTTTTTTTTTAGTTGATTGCACATTCCATATATAAAACCTGCATCTCAGCAAGTTTTAGGAGGTCAGATTTTTATTTTTTATGTTTTTCTTTCAAAATAACGCAATAAACAACAACAGAAATGATAAAATCAGGCAATATCTAACTCAAAAGGGATTATTGAGTAGCAAGGTAGGAGATCCATTAAGTTTCTTGAACTGAGAAAAACGCTGGCCCCCTTGGACTAAAAGTAACTTTTTCCTTAATGTCCAACAGCAGCACACACTGAGATTTCCTCCCTCCCCCTAATTAGGACAGTAGGACCAATAGCCAACCTTTTAGAGGCCATAAGAACCCTCCCCTTCCCCCCTTCCATCGTGTTTTTTTCTGTCCTACCTGGGACAGTGGGATATTTTTTTCTTTCTTTTGTAGAAGGGCTCGGTAGTGAGCCCTGGGACGTTCCAGGGAGCCAGCTTCGGGTGGTGGTCCTTGGGGAGGGTAGAGGACAGAGCTCCTGGCCCTCCGCATTAGCTGACCGCGTGGAAAATGGATAAGGCGCGCAGCCACGGACCGGCTTTCAGGAGGCGCACACCGATGACGTCATCGCACAGTGCTGAAGCGGCTGGTTTAAAAGGACAGCGTGTGTTGCATTAGGTGCCCATTAATGTGCTGCAAATACAAGCGGTCAGGCTACAAACAAGGGCTGTGTTACCTGGAGAAGCAATTAAGGTATTGCTGGTCTTCCTATTGCCCAATATGTGTCCCAATATTACAAATTGCAAATGTTGTTTTTTTCATTACTCTCTCTACAGATGTCCAGTCTGGAAATTAGGGGGAAAAAGCGGTCTAAAACCAGACATTTGGTCTGCAGACAATGTGATGTTCCGCTCCAAGATAACTATGAGAGAGGTCGCTGTGAAGCCTGTTTGGCAAAAGAAACTGCAATGAGTTGGTTTAAAGACTTTATTCAACAGTCTTTTTCAGAAATCAGGAGTTCTTTATCTCAGAACCTGATTAATCCTGCTGACAAGTCACCTATATCTGTAGATGAACAGGATTACACGGTTATTGATAAGGTGAATTCTTCATCAGAGGATGAAGTAGACATGGCAGTATTCCAATCTGAATCAATATCAAAATTGATAAAAGCAGTTAAAGGTGCAATGGAAGATCAGGAGGGGAAAAGTTCTGAACCAGAACAGGAGAAAGGATGGTCAAGGAAAATACCTAGAGCTTTCCCCGTACACCCAGTGATAAAAGATCTAATGGAGTTTGAGTTTGAGTGGAAAAATCCGGACAGGCCACCAGTAATTAACAAACGCTTTAAGACTCTTTTTCCTATATCAGAAGAGTCCAAAAAATGGGAGGATCCTCCCAAAGTGGATATGGCTGTGGGCCGACTTTCAAAGAGAACCACAATTCCGGTGGAAGATGGTTCAGGCCTAAAAGATGTGATGGACAGAAAGGCGGAGACATCCTTAAAAATAATTTATATGACTTCTGCTGCTCAGTGTAAGCCATTGATTGCGGCCTCAGAGGTGTCAAGGGCCTTGAGAAACTGGTTAGTTCAATTGGAAGAAGATATTCAGAACAAGATTCTGAGGGAGGATTTGGTCAAAAGTTTGAAGACAGTGAAAGTGGCATCTGAGTTTCTCTGTGACTCTTCCATTGAGTCACTAAAGCTTGCTTCAAAGAATTTAGCACTCTCTACTACAGCTAGAAGGGCAATTTGGTTAAAGCCGTGGAGAGCGGATTCAACCTCAAAAATGAATCTTTGTAATATGGATTTTGAACCAGGTCAATTATTTGGATCCAAACTTGATTCATTAATGGAAAAGCTATCAGATGATAAAGGAAAAACACTTCCACAAGACAGACAAAGGAACTGGAGAGGATCCTTTTTTCGTAGACAAAAGAGTTCTCCACCAAGGAAAAGACAGGATAGATTCTATGAAAAAGAGAAAGAGAGAACACATCCCTTTCGAGGGCAAGGATCTACAAGAACCTCTAGAGGAAGAGGAAAACCTCAATTTGGCAGACAGAAAGAATTCTGATGCCAGAAGTTTGGAGGTTGGGGGAAGGCTTTAGCTATTCTACCCTCAGTGGGAAAAAACTGCGACAGATTCCTGGGTTCTACAACTAATAAGAGAAGGCTACAGAATAGTTTTATCAAGAACCACCCCCTCGATTTCTAACCATCCCAGAGGGTTCTTCTCTTCAAAGGCAACTGTTCTTAGAAGAATCTATCCAGAATTATCTTCAGATGAAGGTCTTAGAAGAAGTTCCAGATTGCGAAAAGGGCCAGGGAACCTTCTCCATCGTTTTTTTTGGTCCAAAAGCCAAATGGAACTTTTCGCATGATAATCGATTTGAGAATGGTGAATCGATTTATAAAGAAAAAGCATTTCAGGATGGAATCGATAAGGTCCGTTATTCAGATTCTCGAAAAAGGAGATTATCTGGCGACAATAGATTTAAAGGATGCCTATTTACATCTACCCATCTTTCATCATCACAGAAAATTTCTGAGGATAGCAGTGGTTATTCAAAAGAAGATACACCATTTCCAGTTCAAGGCACTGCCTTTTGGAATAACTTCTGCACCACAAGTCTTCACCAAGGTGGTGGTAGCTGCGGTAGCAGTGCTAAGAAGAGAAGGAATACACATAATCCCTTATCTGGACGATTGGTTATTGAAAGCAGTCTCAGCCTCTCTTCTAGAAAGACAGATTCAGAGAACCCTGGAGATCCTGGGAAATCTTGGTTGGATAGTCAACAAAGAAAAATCTTCCCTCTTCCCAGCCAGACAGAAACAGTTTCTGGGGAACAGACTGGATACAGTCAAGATGAGGATTTTTCTGACTCAGGAGAGAGTGTTGTCTCTTCAAAACCAGATTATAGCTCTGGAGAATTCTGGGGCGATATCTCTTCGTCAGAGGATGAAAGTTTTGGGCCTCATGTCAGCCTCTATAGAATCGGTACAATGGGCAAAACTGCATATGAGGCCACTACAGCAGGAACTACTCTCCAGATGGGACAGAGACATAGAGTCACTGGACAAAAAGTTCTTCATATCTGCAGAAACAAAAAAGTAGGAAGACTTACACAGGGGAAAAACATAGAAGAGCCAGAGTGGATTGTTGTGACAACAGACGCTTCTCTCAGTGGTTGGGGCGCTCATATGAGAGGCCTATCTGCCCAAGGATTTTGGGGTCCTATAGAAAAGTCCCTTTCGTCAAACTTCAGGGAGTTGAAGGCAGTTTTTCTCACTCTAAAGTCTTTTCAGAGGCATCTAACAGGCCAGGCGGTAAAGGTTCAGTCCGACAATACGGTGGTAGTAACTTACTTGAACAGACAAGGAGACCATGAATATTCTTCAGTGGGCAGAAGAACATCTATCTCTGATGGCAGTACATATTCGAGGTCAGGACAACAAACTAGCAGACCACTTGAGCTGAGTCGCGTTGGATCCAGGAGAATTGTCTCTGAATCAGAGGATTTATCAGAAAATTATCAGAAGATGGGGGAAACCAGTGGTAGACCTGATGGCAACAAGAGAAAATTCCAAGCTGCCCAGGTTCTGCTCCCTCTACAGGAAGGATCAGCCTTGGGTCCTGGATTCGCTATCCATCAAGTGGGACTTCAGTCTGGCGTTTGTCTTTCCCCCTATTCCTCTCATAGGGAGGGTTCTAAGGAAGATTCGCATAGACCAGACTTCAGTAATTGCGATCATACCATTCTGGCCGAGAAGGAGCTGGTTTTCACTCCTAATGAAGATGAGTCGGGGGGAGTATTGGATCCTTCCCTGCAACAGATGTCTATTGTTCCAGAAGAAGGTGTTTCACACAGACCCTCAACGTCTGAACCTGACAGCATGGAGGTTGATAGGCCCCTATTAGAAAATCGGGGTCTTTCTGAAAAAGTAATCAGTACCTTAATGAGTGCAAGGAAAGAATCCACCTCCAAAGTTTTCTCCAGAATTATAAAGGTCTTCAAGAACTGGTGTAGCCTAGAGAATGTTGAATTGTCTTCAGTCTCTGTAAACAACGTTTTAGATTTTCTTCAGAATGGCTTGGATAAAAATCTAAGACCTAATACACTCAAAGTACACATATCGGCAATTTCAGCTTTTCTGGGGACAAGGTTTGCTGAAGAACCTCTTATTAGAAGATTTATAAGAGCATCCTTCAAATTAAGACCAACTGTTCTGGAGCCGTGTCCACAGTGGGATTTGAATATTGTATTAGAAAAACTCTGTGACGCTCCCTTTGAACCTATGGAGAGTACAGATATTAAACATCTTTCCTTTAAATCACTATTTCTAACGGCCATCACCTCTGCAAAGAGAGTAAGCGACCTTCAGGCATTATCAGTTAGAGAGCCTTATATAAGATTCTTTCAAGAACAGGTGGTACTTAGGACGGTGCCTTTTTTTAGACCCAAGGTGGCTTCTTGGGCTAATATTAATCAGGAGATCTGTCTTCCTGCATTTTTTCCTCAACCAAAAACTCCAGAAGAGAAGAGACTTCATCTGTTGGACGTGACAAGGGTTCTAAAAGAGTACAGATGAAGCCACTTGGATTTGTGAGATAAATGCGTCATGACTCATGGTTAATTGAAGAAACTGCGTTATCTAAAGTCATCTTAACTCATTTAATGCATTTAACCTTTCCATTAGCATACCAAAGCACCATTGTGAACAATGGTGAATGCTTTAATTAGATGGGATGTTGTGACGCAGTTTTCTGTGTTAAATGAGATAAATGGGATATCTGTGTTTAGTTATTCTGTGTCAAACAGACAAACCAAAGTGGCTGCATCTGTATATCAAAAGAACAGAGTCATTCAGGAAATATGAGAAGCTCTTCATTTCCTTTGGGAAGAACAAAGGACAAGGGGCTTCAAAGTTAATTTTAGCCAGATGGATAAAGGACACTATACAGACATGTTATGCTGCTGATAACAAATCTCCACCAATATTTGTAAAAGCACACTCTACTAGAGCGACAGCAGCATCTTGGGCAGAAAAGTTTCTAGTACCGGTGGACCAGATCTGCAGAGCAGCCTCGTGGGCAAGTCCACATACTTTTGCTAGTCATTATAGACTGGACATCAATGCTTCCCAGGATGCGGCCTTTGGAAGATCTATTCTTCAATCAATGGTGAAAGAATCTGGAACCTAATCCCTCCCTTTCTTGTTACTTGCTATGTCTCAGTGTGTGCTGCTGTTGGACGTTAAGGAAAGTTGAAATTTACTTACCGTAATTTCCCTTTCCTTTTAGTCCAAACAGCAGCACAAGTAAACCCACCCTATTAAAATTTTTCGGCATTCGGTGTTGTTGTATTACTTGCAAAGACACGATGGAAGGGGGGAAGGGGAGGGTTCTTATGGCCTCTAAAAGGTTGGCTATTGGTCCTACTGTCCTAATTAGGGGGAGGGAGGAAATCTCAGTGTGTGCTACTGTTTGGACTAAAAGGAAAGGGAAATTACGGTAAGTAAATTTCAACTTTTATGCCCATAATAGACAAATGTTCCAAGAGTCTACTGAAGAAACTCAGTAAATGTGACTTTAATATCACTTGGTATTGTTGACCAAATATTTTCAGGTACAGTAGTGAACTTTAAATTTACTTTATACAATTGTACAAGTTTTTTTATGAAGTTGTTACAAGTTGATTAACTTTCTTATATCTATTATTTTACTCTTTATTCACATATGATCTTATATTCTCCCTTATAAAGCCAAACTATATTTTATAACTTTTTGTGTTTTTTCTACATTCAGTCTATGATTAAGTGCCAGATGGGGACACAACATGCATAAGGCTTTATATAATAATAGCTTTACTTTAATAAACAATACCTTTTAAATCAGAGCTTTGTTTGTAGCGACCAAAGTCTTCATACCATGCATAGTTTCAGATCTCTCAAGGTGAATGCTCAAGGCATGTACACCTGGGTCCAACACAATTACTGTGGAGCTTAAATATCTTATTTGGAGCCCATTATTGTTGTTAGATGTTAGAAAATGCTGCTTTCAATACAGCATGTTTGTTATGAAAAATGCCACTTCTTTTATAAAACTAAATTCTAGGAAAAATGGCGCAATTTAAATTTCTATATCATATATTTTACCCCTTACTTTTTCCCGTTTCACTTCGTAGACTAAGGACCGATGCATTTTGTTATCTATAATTAATAAATAAAATATTAATTATGTTAATTCATATCACACCATTACATTTTCTACATCTACTACTGTAGAAAGGAGTTTTAATTAAAATGTTGACCTTAAATAAGCACACTTTTATATTTACACCTGAGTTGTATTCTCCTGACTATAAGAAATATCACCAGAATATAAGCAGTTGCTGAATTTGCAGACAGAGTAAAAGAACCTTGTTTCATCATTGCTTCACTTTGATGTCAGTTCTTGCCTTTGTCTGAAAATGACACAATATTGCTCTGTATGTTGTTTGATTTGCAACGGCTATTTAAAGAGAATAGCCTAATTATGGACTGCATTTTGTTGGTATTTGGTGACTTTAAAATGGCCAACTGATTCAGTAATTCAGTGAAACCATAAAATGAGTTTAAACATCCTCCTGCATATAAAGCATTATTGACCAAACCTCTTCAAATTCTCCTAGGTAAGTCACCTATTTAAAGCAAGAGGATCATCCACTGAGTATTGATTTCTTTCTCACATTTTTTATTACCTCAAAATACCTAATCCGCACAATACACCTCCTTCTGAAGTAGATTACCATGTAGTATTGGCATGTGAAATTTGCATGGTAATCCAAATATGTCCCAATATCCAATATGTTTTCTAACAATTACATGACTGATATAACACTGGCAAGAATCAATCTGATTGGGTAATTTAAAATGTAGGACTACTCTAGTTATAGAACCGCTAATGCTAAGAAGTGACATTTGTCTAGTTTTTCATTAACTTAAAATGATGCTGTGTGTGGGTCTTAAGGTGCTGCTGCAAAAATGCGGATGTTCAGAAAGCACTAATTTCAATAAAAATATAGTTGCATTTGGTAGATCTTAAAAGGAGCTTACCTATCCTAAATTACTGCTTTTTTTCTCTAAGTAAATCCCAAACTTAATTTCAAATGCAGAATGATCTCTACAATTACTTCACTTTTTAGCCATCATAGTGTGATTAACATGAGGTTTTTGACAATTATATGAAACAAAGAAGATCAAGTTGCGTGTCCCTGGAGAACTTAGATAACAGATTACAGGTTTTATCATGTTCTAACCCATGGTAATATGTTGGTGTTTTAGTCCAACAACATCTGAGCACAAGAACAATACTAATAAAGGTTCATATTCCCTTTAATGCAATAATTACATAAAAAATTCTCTTAATGCAGAGAAGCTTTTCAGACTGAAGTTGTTTTAGAAGAACTTAATATTTTTCTATGCCAGCTGACTCTTCTTTGCTATTTAGCACTCCAAGATCACAATAAAGTTGCATTGAGGAGCAAGAGAATTTTCCTATGAGAAAAGCAGAATACTCAAAGGGATACTGTCATGGGAAAACATGTTTTTTTCAAAATGCTTCAGTTAATAGTGCTACTCCAGCAGACTTCTGCACTGAAATCCAATTTTCAATTTTGAAATCTGTCATGGGGCTAGACATAGTGTCAGTTTCCCAGCTGCCCCAGTCATGTGACTTGAGCCTGCACTTTAGGATGGAACTACATTCTGGCAGGCTGTTATTTCTCCCAGTTAATGTAACTGAATCAGTCTCAGTGGGATTTGGCTTTTACTATTGAGTGTTGTTTTTAGATCTACCAGGGAGCTGTTATCTTGTGTTAGGGAGCTGCTATCTGGTTACCTTCCCATTGTTCTTTTGTAAGGCTGCTGGGGGGTGGGGGGTGATATCACAACAACTTGCAGTACAGCAGTAAAGAGTGACTAAAGTTTATCAGAGCACAAGTCACATGACTGGGCAGCTGGAAAACTGACAATTTGTCTAGCCCCATGTCAGATTTCAAAATTGAATATAAAAAAAATCTGTTTGTTTTTTTGAAAAATTAATTTTAGTGCAGAATTCAGCTGGAGCATCACTGCTTGATATTTGATTGCAAATATTATTCTGTGTTGAGGCGACTGTGATGCCTTCAGTCAGTGTCAGACTGGGATGCCAGGGGCCCACCAGAAAACCTTAGACCATGGGCCCACTTTCCAAACTATTATTCCTCCTCTCCTCACTCAACCTCTTTAGTCTCCTAGTCTTTTAACTCTACATACTATAGTCTATACATACTATAGTCTATTCTTCCATTATTAAGCCTCTTTTTCCCCATAAATAAATAGGGAATGACCATGAAATAGACCAAATGGTTAGAGGCAAGAGGCCCACTGACACCTGGGCCCACCGAGAGTTTTCCTGGTATCCCGGTGGGCCAGTCCGACACTGCCTTCAGTTTCCCTTGTGACCTTGTAGAACTAATCTCACTGCTGATAATGACCCAGCTGCTTGTCTTAATGCCAAAGGACTAATTTAATTCACTCCTAATTTTCAGAGCTCTTCAAAAAACACTACATACTTAGGGGCACATTTACTAAGCTCGAGTGAAGGATTCGAAGTAAAAAAACTTTGAATTTCAAAGCATTTTTTTGGGTACTTCGACCATCGAATTGGCTACTATGATTCAAACAAAAAATCATTAGACTATTCGACCATTCAATATTCGAAGTACTGTCTCTTTAAAAAAAACTTTGACTACGTACTTCAGCAGTTTAAACCTATCGAGGTACAATCTTAGCTTATGGGGATCTTCCCTATCACTTTTCTAAGGTTTTTTTGATTTCGATTAAAATCCGTCGAATCGTTCCATTCGGAGGATTTCATCGTTGGATCGAACAATTTTTCCTTCAAACGTTCAATCGTAGGATTTGCGGTAAATCCTTCGAATTCGATATTCGAATTTTTAGGATTTTACTTTGAGGGTCGAATTCGAGGGTTTATTATTCCTCGATATTCGACCCTTAGTAAATGTGCCCCTTAGTCTTATAACAAAATTTACCATTAGCATCTTTAACTTTTTTGTCTTCCTAATTCATACATTTTATAAAGTACTATTCAGACTGAATGAATATTCAGAAGGAAACGTTACTAAGTAAGAGTTTTTACATATTTACAATCAAACGTGTTTATTGCAAAATAAATTAATTTTGCAGCAATTGGTGAAATGTTAAAAGGAACTGATTAGCAGTAAACATACTTGATGTCAGAAGTGTAATTCATGCGATTAACGTTGAGAAAAAGTACACAATTATAACAAAATTATAAGAAATTTGGTCTAAATTGTATCTTTAAAACAAACAGTTTTGCCATTATGTAAATAAAATTGTGAATTAAATGTACTATTTTAAATTGTGGACAGGTTACCGGGGTTGTCATTACTTTACCTTTTATCACAGTGTTCTAATTTGAGAGGCTACCGTTGTAAATGCATTGTTTGCAGTTATAAACCAATGCAAAAAACCCTATGTAGATTTGATTCATTGTTCACTAACCTGAAATCTTAATATCATATCCAGTTTATATAAGTATAAATCTTTCTTTATATATACACGTTTGGCTTACACCCAAAGCAAGACAATTACTCCTTACATATACATTAACCAGCAAACAAGTACTAGTCACCCTTTTGGGGTGACCTTTCCCTAGTCAGTGAGAGATTAGATGGTGGAGCAATTAATCATTAAAAACTAGTGTTAAATAGGAAGCACCCTTGCCCTGTCCTAGCATATGCCACAAAGAAACCAAAATAACCCCTACAGTGAAGCATTTCTATCATACTGATTTTTTAACTTTAGCTCTCACTTAAGCTTTGCTGCCTACTTTGGAGAGTTGGGTGTTCAGGGAAAGTTTATGTCCCCTTTAATGGATACTTTTTTTAATGAATAAAATATTTTGTATTTGCTAACAACTTGTATAAACTTACAACTTACAAAATAGCAGTTATTTGTACATTCCACTGAATCAACCTGAATTTATTGTGAAAAATGTATCACAATTATATGTAACAGTCATGCACAAAATACATTATTGTAAATTAGGATTAGTAGCAAAAATGTTCCTACATAAGCAAAGTGCAAGTGCAGTTTATCATACAGTATACACAGTTTGGTAGATAGAAAGCCATTTATTCTGTTTACTGTTTTTCATGGCTGAAACAAGCTGTCAAATGCTTAAATGTCATGCCTAGGATTTTCAGTCTCCAAAGGAATGGAATGATAATGCTGTATTTATCATTGGATTCCACTATATCCCAAACATAAACAGCCACCCACTTACAGCCTGATCAAAAGTAGGAACAGCACACTTTGAGTTGGTACATTTCTTCAATATTTTAATCCTACAATAAATTCTTGTTGCTTTTTATCTATGCTAGCTTCTGGTGTTGAAAAATATTTTCATCATATTCCATCTGTTTTCTCAATGAACCCTAAAGGCACCTCTCTGCTGGTTGCCAGTGAAAGGATTAATGTAGAACTCACCATCTGATTACTAACACTAGAGGTAATCTGCACCACAGGTTACACTTCCCATGGAGAATTTCTAATCACTCCAGTTCATGGTGTTAAACCGATGGTGAATATTAAGGTCTGGATGAGTCCCTATGGCTGTGTAATAATGTTAAACACATTCCCATCTTGTGTGACATTTGTCAAATGTAATAGGATTATGTTAAGATGTGCTGCCTTGTTTATCAGAAAATGTGTGCTATAAAAATTATTTATTAAATGAAATCAGTACTTGCTAGCTAACACTAGATGATATTCTAAGAATTCTTAGTAATGATAGGCAAATTTATTCGCTAGGTGCAAATTCACGGCAAATTCCCGTTATTCACCACCGGCAAATACATTTGCGAAACCGCCACAAAAATTTGCGAAGCTGGCGCAAAAAAAATGGACGCTTGCATCTGTTTTTTTGGACACCAGTGCATTTTCGCTGGCGAATGTGCGCCGACCTCCAGAAAAACTGACGCCAGCATCAAAAACGGACGCCAGCATCAAAAAATAGACGCCGGCGCCATTTCGCAAATTTTTTACCGTTTCACAGGAAATTCGCTAATTATTCAGAGAACCAAAATACCACAGATTCTAAGATAGAATAACAGTACTATTAAGATACGAATAAGATAGAAAGCAACACTTTAAATTAAGTAGTTTTAATTTGTACTTTGTTTTTTCAGTGCCAGTTGGTGAGTGAATGCACTTCTATGCATGCAGTGTGAGTTTGAATGTGTGCTTGTATGAACTCCATTATGGTTCTTTGGGTAATTAATTTATTCCATAATAAAGTGTGCTTTTCATGTCACATATTTTATGGTGTGCTTTAGCATATTACTAATGGGAAATGGAAATACTTAACTTTTGGGTTCTCCCTTTCTTATGCTTAAAAGAAGAGAACCCAGTGTTTATTAGGTTAATGTGGCAAACAAGAGGCTTCCTATTTAAAGCTATGCGATCTACATTCTAAGAATTAGGATGGACCAGTGTTGGAGCTGTAACCAACTAGAAATATAAAGAACAGATGCTCAGACTACACTGAAGTTGGTTATACCTTCCTGTAAAAATACAATGACATTGCTACACTGCTACTTGCCCAACAAATAGAGCAACCTTCTCCTAAGTCTACTATGCTATAATGTTGCACAAGAGCCACATGTACCACTAAGTTATACAGCACATTATTTACTAAAATACTATTTTCTAAAGTGCTTGTTTTTTCATAAGTTGATTTTATGGTGATATTATGGTGGCTTGAAATAACTTGAAGTACATTTTTATTCTCTATGTTTTATATCTGTACCTTTTTCTTAAAATAAGGGATAGACTATCTATCTATCTATCTATCTATCTATCTATCTATCTATCAATCATCTATCTATCTATCTATCTATCTATCAATCAATCTTTATTATTTGACACAAGTCTATATATCTATCTTTTGAAGTTTATCATTATTTAACACAAGTTTAATCTATCTACCTAATCAAATCCAGGTCTGTCAGCCTTGGCGTTTATGTTGTTGGGGGTGGGATTTTTTCACAAACTGAAAGTGACATCACACACTACATATGCTACATCTGACATCACTAATTGCTACATAGGATGTCACTGAATGCTTACTGCACAGTTAAAAATCAGGGAAATCTGTAGGATAACAGGAAACCAGGGGGAGGGTGCCAAAATCAGGTAACCAAAGAAATACAGGGAATTATTAATCCATTTTACCACCATTCATTCATATTGACAGTAGCCAGTTATCACATACTAGATGTTAACCCCAGTCTGACATGGAACAAGCAAATGTCCCTTCCATTTAACTTGCCTTTATAAGTAAATATATGCATATATAATTTTTATTTGTATATTTACTAGAAACATATCAGTTTTACAGTCTAAGGAGATTGTTCAGACTGAATGACTTAGTTTTTAATCAGGACTAAACTAGTTGAGAGTTCAGTGGTTAGGAACCAATATACTAGACTTTACCTCTTATCCTTTAATTCCTATTTCCTGAAATTAATGTATTTATAATGGTTCCCCTTCTTGCTCATATTGCTTTAATCATGTATCATAACAAGTGTCTACAAATATGCTTTCAGTGATAACTCCCCTGATGTTGCAATAAAAATACTAGTCATAATGAAAATATATCTTGAGAGATCACAGAAGCCACTGAGCCATTCACAATCTGTTCTGTAATGAGGGATGAAACAGCAGCTGACAAAACATGATATGAACAGAACTTAAAAGGACAAGACAATAATAATAGCAGCAGTTCAATAAATTTTATAGGTATGAGCCTGTTTTCTATTTTGTTTGCAAATCATTTTATCAGAATAAGTGGGATACTGTCATGGGAAAAATGTTTTTTTTCAAAACACATCAGTTAATAGTGGTGCTCCAAAAGAGCAAACAGCTTTTATTATATTTAATTTTGAAATCTGACATGGGGCTAGAAATATTGTCAGTTTCCCAGCTGCTCTGGGTCATGTGACATGTGCTCAAATAAACTTCAGTCACTCTTTACTGCTGTACTGCAAGTTGGAGTGATATCACCCCCTCCCCCCCCAAGCAGCCTAACAACATAAAAATGGGACGGTAACCAGATAACAGCTCCCTAACACAAGATAACAGCTGCCTTGTAGATCTAAGAACAGCACTCAATAGTAAAATCCAGGTCCCGGTGTGGCACAATCAGTTACATTGAGTAGGAGAAACAACAGCCTGCCAGAAAGCAGTTCCATCCTAAAGTGCTGGCTCTTTCTGAAAGCACATGACCAGGCAAAATGTCCTGAGATGGCTGAATACATACCACCAATATTACAACTAAAACAAATACACTTGCTGGTTCAGGAATTACATTTTATATTGTAGAGTGAATTATTTGCAGTGTAAACAGCGTACTTTAGAAATAAAAACGACATCATAAAAAGCATAACAAAATCCCTTTAAACAATATTCTCATAAACAACAGTAATCAATGCCAAGCAGTATTCATTATTAATACATTTTTCTGAATACTAGTAAAGCAGTTCCAGAAATTTGATCACATTAGGGTCACCATTTCTTTAGTATTATTTTTTATTTATATAGCACCAACATATCCTTAGTGAGATTATAATGAATTCCCTGCCCGAGCATTTTCTGCAGTCTAAGGTTTTTTTCATATTCACACACACACCATGGTCAATTTCATGTGGAGCCAGTTAACCCGCCAATATGTTTTTGGAGTGTGGGAATAAATAAGAATACCAAGAGGAAACTAACATAAGCTTAAGGGGAATATACAAAAGCATTACAGAGAGTGCACTGGTTGGAATTGAACTTAGGATCACAGGCAACAATGTTAGCTATTTAGTCACTGTGTAGCTATTTTGTAATTAAAAATGCAAGGCCATGACCATACTCTCACTGTTTATATAATATAAACAAATGACACCAATTTTCCATTACCCACTTATGACAAAAGGATATTTTCATTTTAGTAAAAAAAAACTGCTGGGAAAGGTGTGGTACATCATTTTTGGATTCTAATTGAGGAAAAAGGGAGATGTTGTTGGGAGCCTGAGACCTAGGCTCCAGTAAAGTAAAGACCCTGTGGGCAGTCAGGCCCTTGGTGAAGTTGTTGATACAGGGATCCAGTGAATAAGTTATGTAGATAGTGGTGGATGTAACTCCTGTTATAGTACACTCTAGGAGTGTAAGTCAGACAGGTTAAGCTAGATATAGACATTCTAAACTACAGTGTAGTGTAGGAGGATAGATTGGAGGTATCTCTTCCAGGTGATAGTGCTTGTTATTGTTATTGGGTTCATACTGGATAGAGAATCAGGTTAGAGGATTTCACTGAAGGTTCCACTAGAGGTGATCTAGGTGCACTAAAGTGTGCCCTAGAGGTGAAGCGGGATCTCTGCCAAGTCTTTCAGAGAGGAGTTATTGTGTGTTCACTTTGTAATTGAATGTAATTACAAATTTATTTACAATACATTTAATGAGCAAATAAAATTAAATAAGGGCACCCAAAAACCTAAACATACCAGGCATGGATTTCTTATATAGATGGCAAATGCTAATTGATTAAATGTTAAGGTTAATTCACCTATAACATAATTCACCCAACAAGAATTGGGGTGTGGGAAAAACTAAAAAACATAAATACAGTGGAGGTAAGCTAAAGACTGTTATTTGACAGTATATCTTTTTATTTTCTAAATGCAATAGACCAACAAAACCCCTTCCTTTACAGACTAATCTTTCTATTGATTTCATATTTTTTTCTGTTTGGTAAATTACAAATGAAAGCGTATTCTCAATGTATTAATATATTTACAACTCTCAGTTCTATACCCCTATGCCTATTTATGTCAGAAATAAAAGGGGATACATTACGGGGGTTATTTATAAATGATCGAGTTGTTTTTGCCACAAATATAATTGAGGTTATTGTTCAATCAGAATTTTTCGCGTTAAAAAGACTCCCATAATTTGAGTTTAAAAAAAAAAAAAAAAACTTTTAGGGGCACATTTACTTAGCTCGAGTGAAGGATTAGAATGAAAAATACTTCTTCGAATTTCGAAGTATTTTTTTGGCTACTTCGACCATTGAATTGGTTACTTCGACCTTCGACTACGACTTCGACTTCGAATTGAAGGATTCGAACTAAAAATCGTTCGACTATTCGACCATTCGATAGTCGAAGTACTGTCTCTTTAAAAAAAACGTCGACCACCTACTTCGCCACCTAAAACCTACCGGGCACCAATGTTAGCCTATGGGGAAGGTCCCCATAGGCTTTCTAAGTAATTTCAGATCAAAGGAAAATCATTTGATCGATGGATTAAAATCCTTCGAATCGTTCGATTAGAACAAATTGAGGTAAATCCTTCGACTTCGATAGTCAAAGTCAAAGGATTTAACTTCGATGGTCGAATATCGAGGGTTAATTAATCCTCGATATTCGACCCATAGTAAATGTGCCCCCAAGTATGATGTAGAGCAGGGGTCCCCAACCTTTTTTACCTGTGAGCCACATTCAAATGTAAAAAGAATTGGGGAGCAACACAAGCATAAAAAAGTCCCTTGGGGTGCAAAATAAGGGCTGTGATTGGCTATTTGGTAGCCCCTATGTGGACTGGTAGCCTACAGGAGGTTCTACTTGGCTCTATACTCAGTTTTTATGCAACCAAAACTTGCTTTCAAGCTTGGAATTCAAAAATAAGCACCTGCTTTAAGGACCCTGAGAGCAACATCCAAGGGGTTGGAGAGCAACATGTTGCTCGCGAGCTACTGGTTGGGGACCACTGATGTAGAGAGTGATATTCTAAAACATTATGCAATTGGTTTTAATTTTTTTTATTTAAGGTTTTTAAGTTATGTAGCTTTTTATTCAGCAGCTCTTCCGTTTGCAATTTCAGCAGTATGGTTGCTATGATCCAAATTACCCTAGCAACCATGCACTGATTTGAATAAGAGACTGGAATATAAGTAGGAGAGGACCTTACTAAAAAAGATGAGAAATAAAAATTAGCAATAACAATACATGTGTTTTTAAATAGGGTCAGTGACGCCCATTTGAAAGCTGGAAAGAGTCAAAAGTCAAATAATTTTAAAATTATAAAGAATAAATAATGAAAAACAACTGAAAGGTTGCTTAGAATTGGCTGTTCTATAACATATTAAAAGTAAACTTAAAGGGATACTGGCATGGGATTTTTTTTTTCAAAATGAATCAGTTAATAGTGCTGCTCCAGCAGAATTTTGCACTGAAATCCATTTCTCAAAAAAAAAAATTTTTATATTCAATTTTGAAATCTGACATGAGGCTAGACATATTGTCAAATTCGCAGCTGCCCCCAGTCATGTGACTTGTGCTCTGATAAACTTCAGTCACTCTTTACTGCTGTACTGCAAGTTGGAGTGATATCACCCCCCTCCCTTTCCCCCCCCCAGCAGCCAAACAAAAGAACAATGGGAAGGTAACCAGATAACAGCTCCCTAACACAAGATAACAACTTATTTAGATCAAATTGGGAGCAGAAGTAGTAAATACTATTAATAAGCATGTTGGAGACCTCTAGTGACCAAAAAGAGGCAAAACCACAATCTCAATAATTTCTCCAAAACATGCTATTCAATAAAAAAATATATTTTATTCACATCAGTAGTTAAAAAACATGTATAGTAATCCCTCTAACGCCTAACGCGTTTCATGCTTACCCAGCACTTAGTCATAGGCAGAATCCAGTGGATTCTGCCTATGACTAAGTGCTGGGTAAGCATGAAACGCGTTAGGCGTTATAGGGATTACTATACATGTTTTTTAACTACTGATGTGAATAAAATATATTTTTTTATTGAATAGCATGTTTTGGAGAAATTATTGAGACAAGATAACAACTGCCTGATAGATCTAAGAACAACACTCAATAGTAAAAACCCATGTCCCACTGAGACTCCTTCAGTTACATTGAAAAGGAAAAACAGCAGCCTGCCAGAAAACATTTCTCTCCTAAAGTGCAGGCACAAGTCACATGACCAGGGGCAGCTGGGAAATTGACAAAATGTCTAGCCCCATTGCAGATTTCAAAATTAAATATAAAAAAATATGTTTGCTCTTTTGAGAAATGGATTTCAGTGCAGAATTCTGCTGGAGTAGCACTATTAACTGATGCGTTTTGAAAAAAAACATGTTTTAAGATGACAGGATCCCTTTAAAGGTGAACCATCCCTTTAATTGCCTTCTTTATGTTCAACTTTCATTGGGGTTCACTCAAAAACTCGAAAAAAAGCGATTCAAGTTTTGTTGAAAACTCATTTCAAGTATTCAGGTTTTCCACCCGACTACAATGATTCGAGTTTTTCCAATTTAAGGGTTTTTTAAATTTATTCGCCGGCATGAATCGCGGGAATTCGCCGCGAATTCCCGCCTGGCGAATAAATTCGCCCATCACTAACCATAATGTAGGTATTAGACATATGTCAAAAAGAAGAGGGGTTCCTGGTCAATGAATACATGAAGATTTATGAAGATGTACCTGTCTTGAAATGCAAGTTTTATTATGGCTTTTTACCAATGACAATCTACTACAACATTTTTAAATGCAGCATCAGTTTAGCTTTAAAGATGTCTACCTTTGAATGATTTACTAACATTCCTTTCACACTTTTTATATAAACAGTGTGGGAAAAATAAAGATGGAGATGATTTAACTGATTTGTAAAGTAGTATAATATAATTGCATTGCTTGGTTGTTTGGTTTCCTAATACAATTTTGTCAAATCTTGAAGGATATCTAATATAGGAGTATGGAATTTAACTTTAACCTGGTGAACAGTTACTTAAAAAATGTGGGAAGTGTGGAAATGCTTTGAAAAATGTACAAAATCATTAAATTGATTTTTGGAAAAAAGTTTTCAAAATGTCAAAAGCTTAATAATTGTATTAAATTAGAACTGCTGGGAAAATGCCAAGAAAATGTTAGGAATCCCAGTTTGACCTTTGATAAATCCCCCTCTGGATGTAATTTGCTTCCTTTTACATAGCACAACATGTTTAAAAACAGCTTTGTGCTCGAATAAAACCCCCAGCCACCCTTGATAACAATTTATTAATTTTAAACATTATATAGCAGTCATTATATAGCATATAGCTGTTTGTAAGATGCTTATTCATAAGCAAACATTAAACAAAATTATATTTGCAATAATGATTATAGTAAAGAAAAATGTGTTTTTTTACCAGTATCATTATACAGGGAAATTAGATTATGTCTAAGCTGCGTCAGTATTTTGCTAAAATATCCTACAAATCTTAACTTGGAATGTATAAAGGCTCCCTAATTGCTTTGGATCATAAAAAAGTATAAATGCCTGAATGTTTTTAATTGAGAAATAAGCCTCTACAAATAAAATGTTTCTGCTTTCATGATGAATAATACTAAAACAATTTATATTATGACAGCATTTATGTATTTTAATGATATCCTTTATTCCTGTTGGACTTTAGTTGTCATTAGAAAGCGTCATCTTTGATTGAGGAATTAGCTTGGCCATGTCAGGTCCAGAGGCCCATCCTGGACTGGCCTCATGCAGGTTATTGAGTTTGCCATTTAAAGTTCCTCAGAAAGTTCCTCTAATTTCAGTATTGTTCTTGTCTGAATTAGCATACATGTATCATTCAAGCTACTGCTACTTCTACTGCTGATGCATTAAGGCCTCCAAACCCATTATTGCAATAAAAGAAAAAATACATTACAAAAATTACCCTTAGGGGGTAATTTACTAAACTCTGAATACCCGAAATTCCCAGGAATTCCGAAAAATTTGTGATTTTTTGTGTTATAATAGGCTTTTAAAAAAATCACTAATTTTTCAGAATTTATTAAACCTTGAGGGCTTAAAAGCCTGAATATAAAAACACGGCATGTCAAACCTGTCGAGGTTGCATAAAAGTCAATGGGAACAAACATTTCACAATGTTTTCGGAGCTTCCGGGTGGGAAAATTCATGAAAAAATCATGAAAATCAGAGCTTTTGCCGCAAAGGTAATTTTCGGGAAAATGTAATAATAAGTAAGTGTTAAAAACCCGAGCGGGTTAGATCAGAGTTTGCAGCAGCCGATATTGAGATAAATTCGGACCTTGATAAATAACCCCCCTAGTAAAAGGCACTTTTAGCTGTTTAGAGAAAAGATCTGAAACTTGTAATACCCACTGACATTTCTATCTGTCCAACCCACACAAATTATTTCATACAACAAATTTCCTTTAATATAACAGAGAGGTTTTCGATCTAAAGTTCTGATGAGAGATATGAATAATATATAAACCCAATGAGAATTATTTTGAATGTCTGGCTAAAACTCTTTCATCTTTTTATGTTTGGTGGAAAAACCAGAAGACAAGTGGGTAAGAAAATTCTGAGGCATATATGATATTCATTAAATTACTCCTCCTCCCATCAATTAATAAAGTTGGGTTGTCTATTTAAATTGATGCAACGGAATTTTCAGTTTGAATAATTTGTAGCCAAGAGTGTATCATGAATGTAATTTCATAATTGGTTTTTGTTAAGTAACAATGCATGTATCAATTGAATACAGGATACACATTTAAATGTAAAATATGAATTGATCTGAATATGTCATGAACATGTATCACCAAGTCAGGTTACCATGGTGAGGCTTCTTAGTAGGCACCGACTAGTTGCAAGTTGTTTTTGACAGCCTGTCACCATTTTCAACAGAGCCAGAGAGCATGCACAATATCGGCTGAGTGCATGAAAATGAGACTTGGCAATATGGCGACGTGGTGTTGTTCGGTCAGCATAGGTCCTTAGCTCAATCACACTATTTGTGGACCACACAGTTGGCCTGTCTTTTTTAATGGTGGTAGAAATGTGTTTTTAAAAGTTTTTCTTCTGAAGAAGTACGGAGGGACCATACAAAATGCATAGAGTAATTTTGGATGTTGATAAAACATTGATACTATAATTATTCATTTTATTTCGATGAGACTTTGATATACTGCATCTCTGCTGGGAACCATCTTGTCTTCTGTCTTATGTATACCCATGTCAGCATAAGGTTTGAAGTTGCTACGTTCCTTCTTCTGGAAGCTTTTAAAAAATTTTGGACCTAAAACCACAAGCAATCTTTCATCTTTAATGTATTTAATACTTGGGGGCAGATTTATTAAGGATCAAATAAAAAAAAAATCAAAAAATTAAAAATTCAAACATTCGAATTTTCATCCCCCAATTCGAATGTAAATTCAAATATGAGATTTATCATACCTCCACTATGGAAACAGTTCTAATTCAAATCTTCACCTTCTATGTTAATGGCAGAGGAACGATTTGAATGTGTTAATTGCCTTCCTGACATTCAAGTTTTTTTCAGTGGGAAAACTCGATTTGAATTTGATTTGAATATTTGGGTCGAGACTATTCGATTGAATATTAGACGTTCAAATGTTTTAATAAATAACCTCCTTTTCAAGTTGTGAATTTATTATTTGAATTTTTTATTTATTGTCATTTATTATTTATTTATGTATTTATTTATTATTTATTATGTTATTTATAATTTATTTGTTAAATTAATTATTGTGAATTTGAATTTATTAGAGTAAAAAAAAATTAAATACATTCGAAATTTGACCTTTGATAAATCTGCCCGTTGGTATATCCATTTACAAAACAACACTGCACCATAGGATGAGTTTTAAGAACAAATCCCAATGATTTATGGATTATAGAGTTTGCTAATCTGTCAAATACATACTGTATAGCTATATATATCTAATAATCTGGAGTAACTGTGTAAATAAGTATACACAAAGGGGCCCATTAACTAAAACTGAAATCTCTTTTTTTTATTAAAACAAAGATGACCAAACTCCCTTCCCTGAATTAAAAATGTTGGAGCAAAAAAAAAAAAAACACTGCAAGCATCATTTCATATCATATGATTGTCACTGAGAATACTCAATTTTATTGAATTGTAACTCGACTTTATTGGATTATCCAGTGAAAACCCAGACTTTTTTAGATTATCCAGCGCAGATTACAATTCCAAGAAACAATTTCAGGGACATCTGTCATTGACTTGTACATGACCTCAGCAAGTTTCTGATGGAGTATTTAGCTTTTTAGCAGCTTTCTGGTTGCGTTTTTAGCGTGAAAACTCAAACTTTGCATGGGAAAAGAAAAACTCACATTTTTAGAGATTTATTATCTTATTTAGAAGTTAATGGCAGATGTCCTTGAAGTTTTTTCTTGACATCATGATCTGCGCTTGATAATCCGATAAAGTTGGGGTTTTCGTCCAAATATCCAATAAAATTGAGTTTTTGCAGTGACAATTCTATAAAATCTAGTTTTTGGAGTGTTAACCATGGTTTTTTGCAGGGTTTTTTTGCTCTGACTTTTTTGAGAAAAAATTGATAAATGAGTTCAATTTGTGGGATTTTTGTTGGCTTTGTTTTAAGAAAAATATGAGTTTAATTAAAATTTTAGTAAATAGGCCCCTTAATCTCTAAAAATTAGAGGTTTTCTTTTTTCATGAACATTTTGAGTTTTCCCCCTGCAAAACTCAACTAGAAAAAATTGAGGTTTATCAAATGGGCCTCTTATTATTGCAGTCTAATCATTACCTAAATCCAGCTTTCTTTTGCTTGCAGATTTTTTTCTAATACCCACAAATCTCTCTATCTACAAGGTGCTGGGACTCTTTGGCAACTTTGTTTATTGTTATTGGTGCTTCTTCATTCTTTTTCTTAAGGACATTAAGGCCGCAGTGGAGCTATGTTGAGCCACATATCTATACTGCATTTCTATTTACTGGTTATTGTATACATTACATTTTTACAATACAAAATAGTACAAACAGGATAACAAATTGCATTGAATAAAAATAAAAACGTACAGTAATAAATATAAGGGGGGAAATCTACATATACATATAACATATCTGTTACATATAAGAGAGCAGCATTCACCTTGGTCAAATTAGAATTCTTTCCTCTTTACTATACTTCATGAAGAAGTTCATAGATGTAAGTTGTAAAGTCCATTATTACAAATGTCAGAACACTCCCATTTCAAAATGGTAAAACTACATATGAAATGATCACAACAGTGTTTTGGACTACAACAGTCCTTTTTCAAGCTGGCAAAGTATCATATAAACATCACTCACTTCCATATATGACATTGCACGCTAATGGTCACCAGAGAGCTATGCACATCTTCTATAAAATACATCATTATTATTACTTATTTATACCGTCAAGCTCTATACAATAAATGGGTGTATATGCTAAAAAACATATTTACATACAAAAACAACCTATACAATACCAACACAAGAGGTGAAGAGGGCACAAATGCCTTTTTACAATCTAAAAGACATTTTATAGGGTTACCTCTAATAAACATGACTGCCCTATTCATTCTTATATAAAATGGTTATAATTTGAGCCCTTTGATATAGGTTATGGTATCTGAATTATTTCTGAATATGTACTAAAGGGCACACTTTTGTGCCCCTTGGTGATCTTTTTCTTTATGCTTTATGTAAATTACCAATATTGAAATGGAGAACTGTTATAGAATTTGCATATTCTTATGTGGATAATTTTAGCACCAAATGCATTAGTATGGACTATAGATATCCATATTTATCATAAAAACATCATGTTCTGTCTGTTTTTGAGATTAGTTTATAATCGTTATTTTAATCAAAGTCTGTTTGGAGTCTTCCAATTTCAAGTTTCACTTCTAAATTGTGGTGATTTTCAGGTTATTTAACTGTATGTGAGGTGACAAGTCGATATGGCCAGCTTTAAATACGTGTCGGGCAAAACACCTGATACCTACAACATTTGAAATTTTCTTAATTTACATACAGTTCAATAAAGTATTGAACTTTTAAACATTTTATTTGCTTGTTCTAAATAATATGTTTACCCAATGTGTTCCCTGTGTGTAAATAGGTGTGTAAATAGAAAAACTGTTCAAGCATATGCATTCCAACCCCAAAACAAGGCTGCAATGTACGTTCAGCCTTCACAGATAATAAAACCTTGAAGGCACATGTCGTAATCCAATAGAAATCCATAGAGGAATTTTTTTTTTTGAAAAGGTAATAAAAGAACCAGTTACATGATGGAAATTGTTTATAGATAGTGAAGAGAATTATGGAATTTTTAGCAAAAATACTACAGATGGCAAGCAAAGAGGTAGGCTGACATTTGTGGTGTAGACTGTATGTGAAGGCAGCTAATTGCATCAACTGCTGAGAAATCTAATTTTTACTTTCCCCAAA
This sequence comes from Xenopus laevis, assembly GCF_017654675.1. Classification (NCBI taxonomy): domain Eukaryota; kingdom Metazoa; phylum Chordata; class Amphibia; order Anura; family Pipidae; genus Xenopus; species Xenopus laevis. Next base: position 89,613,117 of record NC_054383.1, read on the forward strand.
GTTTTCCTGCATTTTACATATTTTTTTTTTACTGATACATTACATCAAAATAATGTCCATACAATGAGCCAAGGAACACTACTGGGACTTTCTACCTTTTTACTGATATAAGTTTTAATAACCAATAGACAAGACTATATCCCAGTTATTTATAAATAGGTTAAAAGTAAAAAATATGAATAGTGTATATGATTTCTGCTGTGAAATTTTATACACAGACCACACTGAACACCTTTGCAATATTTTAAACTTTAAACATTTTCCAACTTTGCAAGGTTAGACCTAAGGACTTTTTATTTAATCAAGTTGTCTGTCTCTGAGCTTTTGGACTTGTTATACCCACTAAGACCTAATGAACCTTATAAGACATCTTATCACTCAAACGTGGCTTGCAGGAGCCACTGGCAAAGTGTCACAGCACTACAGAGATATACTTGAATTCTCTGCAGCTTACATTTACTGTCCAGCTATCTTCAGACTGATAGATGCAGACATATTTGACATGTTTCTTTTTCATGAGTAACTTTCTTTCTTACCTCCACGGCTCTTTTCCAGTGCCAGAAGTACAGAATTTCATTATACCATGTCAAGCAAGGCTGAATGTTAATACATCAAGCAAGACTGCTAACACTTAACAGGTGTATAAGATCTTAAAAGACAGCAATATGCGGCTTCCACATCTACTCATATGATCAATTAAGATGAAAAATATGCAAAAACTAATTATTCTGCATAATTATAGCTTTCTGAAAAGTTAATTACTTTAATTGCACTGCATACATACCATAGCAAGTAAACTAGATTGCAGATTTTTATGCTACACAATACTTTGTGATTGGCAACAATTTAATCTCACTGTGGATGAGTTCTAGAATATCCTTTTGAGCAATATTTAAAGAGAATTTTTTTAAAAACTGACCAATGACAAATCAAAGATTTGCCTTAAAAGGGAATGTCAACACAAAAAATTATTTTGCCTAATTAGAGAAAACATAATTCTAAGCAACTTTGCAATATATATTCATTACAACATTTTATTGTTAAGTTATTTGTATATGTATTGCTGTTGAAAGCAGTGTTTGTCCCTGTTTATTCTCTACCCAGACTGTTGATACTAAATTAGACAAGGAAGCTGATTAACAGACCTGTCTTTGCTGGGGAACAAAGACTTTTTACAACATGGTTTAAAAAATATCAACTAGGAGTTAGGCAAATGCTGCTTTTCACAGCAATTATTTTTACAAATGACTTTAAAAGGATTGAACTTTTTTAATATGTGTATATTGGAAAGTTGCTTAGAATAATGTTTTCTTTTATTCTGCAAATTCTTATTTTGGGGTTGACTTGCCCTTTAATTAGGTGTGCAATATTATTGAAAGCACTTTTTGCCCACTTCTAAAAATATGTTATGTGCTTATAACACAACACAATTACTAAAAGTACTAGCGGGCAAATGTAATAGTCAACAGAAAAAAATCACAATATGCAAAATGTGAAAAATATTTCCTTTGCACCACTTGTAATAAAGTATCTTCATGAAAAAGTTATTTTTGTGCACCAAAATAATATGTATCCTTGACATTTACAATGTAATGACTATATAATAAAGTGTATTACTTTGTGAAATTATAATTATTGTTCTTATTTATGACAATTACCACCATAAATCTTCAAATGAAATCTTACCTAAATTTAAATCCTGATATAACAGTTGCAGTTTTATGTGATCTTCTATCCAAGGTATCTGTACTACCATGTTGTGTATCTCAACCTAAAAGGCAGCTTGAAAGAAAATAAAAGCCAAAGGGAAATAGCATATTTTTTCACTAATAAACTACACAATAGTTTTACTCCTTCTACATTCCACCACAGTCTACGGATCCGATTTATTAAGGTTTGAATTGGATGTCATAGGAAAATGTTGTATTTTTTATGCTCTATAAACTTTTAAAAATGTTTTATTAGAATTATTAACTATAAATGACATGTGTAATTTATTAAATCACTTCTTCCATTTTATTTTTCCAAAACAGTTTTCCAGCTTTGCATAGTCAAAATACCATATTCGATAGACCAAAATCAGTTACTGATTCTTAAATTTGCTTTAAAAAATCAATGAAAAGTCTATGGGCCATTCATGTGAGTTATCCAAGTCTTTATTCAGTAGCATAACTGGAAAAGAATGGCAAATGAAGGACAATTGTTACTTTATTTTAATATTGTAAAAATCAATAAAAATCATTACTAAAAACAAACAATAATAAATCTTCTCTGTGCTTAACCTTATAAACAACAGTGGAATCTTTACTATATAAAGCAGTTATCTTGGAGGTTATAGAGCAAGGTCAAAACCCATAGAGCCAAGGTAGCAATCAAACAAGAAAATCCACAGACTGACAGTTGAAGGGCAGGTAAGCACATGCAACATTACATATATTTTTAAGTAAATGACCCTTAGCATTTTTTACATATGGAACATGGATTATTAAAAAATAAAAATACTTTCAGTAATGAATCAGAGAAGCTATATTGACATTATATGAGTTATAGAGTAGTTTATCTCTCTCTGACTTGATACTAATACTGATGAGTATAACTGACTTTTTGAACAATGGAAGTGTTTTTTATTTACAGGTACTACTGATAAACAACGCCTATGAGTAAATGCCCCAATATACACGAAATGCATTAGGCCCTCACCTGTATTGTCCTAATAAATGTATTTAAATTTTTAGAAAGTCAGTAGAATTATGGGGTCTAGAATTAAGACCCCACCACGCCGTGTCCCTCCAGCTCCGTAACCTCCCTGTGCACAGCCACCAGCGTCCCAGCTGTGATTCAAGTCCAGATAAGCCAATCAGGCAGCACTCCAGATAAGTTTGAGGTTTATTGCAACATTAAGGTAGCAGCATCACCTTACGCATTTTGGGAAAGCATTCCCTTAATCATAGGCAATGCCTATGATTAAGGGAATGTTTTCCCGAAATGCATAAGGCAATGCTGTTACCTTATTTATTTAAATTGTTAACCACTTTTTCGTTATTATTTTTGAAAAAAAAACTCACAAAACTTGTTATAGTATCTATTACTGATAAACTGCATGAGTGTGGTTTTGTATATTGGTCTGCCTAGGGTTATAAAATATAATGATATATCTCTGATTAGGGCACTATAATTCCTAATTCCTAATACCAATAGATGAGAACCTTATCCCCATTAACCACCTTTAATCACTAAAATGGCAACTCAACTAAACATTTTTATTAGTGTTACAAATTCATGCTGTCATAGGTTCCCTTAAAACTTTGGCCGGTTAGCCTTCCTTATATTTCTTATTAGTTAAAGGAACAGTAAGACCAAAAAATTAAAATGTTTGAAATGCATGACAATATAAACTACTGTTGCCCTGCACCCACAGATGGGTTTGCTTCAGAAACACAACTATAGTTTTGTGTAGCCATGGGGGCAACCATTCACGTATAGATAAGTTAGTCTAGACCAGATAAGTTCTGAAGAATCCCTTTATATACTACAGAGCTTATTTGTTATCTGCTGTGTATCCTGTGCCTATCCCTCCTTTTTCAGCCTTGAATGGCTGCCCCCATGACTACACAGCAGCTTGTTTATATAAACTATAGTACAGTTTCTGAATCAAACTCACCAGTTTTACCAGTGCAGAACAATAGTACATTATATTTTAAATTACTTAATACACTTTGATTTTTTTAAGTGTTACTGCTCTTTTAAAGCAATAAATAAATGTAATTCATATATAAAAAAATACCATTACAAATTATTATTAACAAAGTTTTTAAAAAAAAAACTCTATGCAGTCCTTAAAATATTAAAGTTCATAACCAGAGGCTATTATAATAACCACCAGCTTCAGTTATAGTTTGTGAATGTTTTTTTTTTTTTTGCAAGACTAATTAACTTTTCAGTTCATAGACCTTGTGTTGCTCCCTAATTATAATTAACTCAGTCCAAGAAAGGATTCCCTTTGACTAAAAACACCTTATATAGGTTTGTGGGGTATAACCAACTCAGATTCTCATTTGATATATGTGTGTCCACATGTCCAACTGTTATTAATGTCCACTAACTCCAGCACCAGCGACCTGCAAAGGGCACCCCCTCCCCGTCGCTATATCTGTGCTGAAATGTATTTGTATAAAAAACAGTTCAATCTTACACACATTTGAAGGCAAGGGTCTGTTCCTTCTCTTAAGCAGTTCTTACTAGTGATGGGCGAATTTGCGGCGTTTCGCCGAAAAATTTGCGAATTTCGCGCTAAATTCGCGAAACGGCGAAAAATTTGCGAAACTGCGCCGGCGTCTCGTTTTTGACGCCGGCGTCCGTTTTTTCGAAATATAAATTTTTGACGCCGGCGAATTTTTGACGCAAATTTTTGACGCGAATTTTCGCGGGCGTTTCGCAAATTTATTCGCTGGCAGCGAATCGTGCAAATTTGCCGCAAATTCGCGCCTGGCGAATAAATTCGCCCATCACTAGTTCTTACTAAAGAATTAAATTAACCATAACAGCTCATCACATTCTCGTATCCATATGTAAACCACTCAAAAATAAACCGTTGTTCTCACGTCAACAGCAGATTATCTATATCCACCCTTTTTCCTATCCCTAGTTTGAATCACGTTAATCACCATAATTCAAGTAACTTCGAATTTCCTTTTGTGTAATTCTGCTATGTGTCTATATAAAACTGGTATCTGACATTTCTTTTCCAGTGTGGAGACAGATCTTTTTATAGCATGTAAACAGTCTAACAGTTTTCCCAAAATAGTAATTTATACACACAGCCATCCATATACTACATAATGTAATTTACAGTTATAACATTTTCCAATATTATATTCACCATGTCAAAAATGAATCATTTTACCCTTCTGAACATATTTGCAGTCAGGGGGTTATTTATAAAAATCCAAATTTTTTTGATTATTTTATTAAAAAAAAGTCAGATCAAACTAGAATCCATGATTTGACCTTATTTAAAATAAAAAAAAAAGCATAATTTAATCAGATCGGGAAAAACTCAATAAAATCGAGTGAAAATCCGAATAGTACAATTTTTTCTTATTGGACTCAGGGAAGAGGTTCTCCAACACCTCCAATGTATTAAAATAAGATAGGTTACCAAGCTGCTTTAAAGTTTAGAAATTGATTTGAAAAAATATTTCTTTCATAGTGGCAATTAAGGAGCACTTAAAATCAATCAAGAGTTGCAAAATTAATTGATTGGCACCTCAAAATAGTTTAACGTTCGGAATGGAACAGTACACCTGCATGGTTGTGTTGTAAAATGCAGAGCTGGGAAATGCTGGCAGTGTTCCCGGATTCACTCAGGAGAGAGCACGGAAAAAGGTCTGCACATAGATAATTGCAGCTTTAATACAGCAATTTTGTTTATGTGGGGGAAAAATAGTGTTTTGAGTGAAACCAAGCCTTTACTGGGTTAATTTAGACCATAATTATTTATGTACAAACCATGGTCTTTTCTTTAAAAAAAAAAGTTAATTTGTAAAAGTTAATTTATTGAATGTTCTACTGTTCCAGTGATTCCATAATTTGGTAGTCATATTTTTAGCATTATTCTCTTTGGATAGTGACCTCCTTTAAAAATAGAAACAGATTGTTATCACTTGTTTATGGGAAATAGTAATAGACACACACACACAAACACACACATATATATATTTATACACATAAACACACTTACAGTATCTGTGTTTTGAGCCTGAACATGTCAGCTGATTTCTGTAAGTTTATGTCAATGATGTGACCTCAAAATTTATACAGACATAGACAAGAGTTCCACTGCACTCACCAATTATCATTATATAGAGGACATTACAACATTCTGTACATTAAGCTACTAAAAATGCCCTCCACTTTAAGCAAAACAGGGATTGTTTGTCCATATGCTGAGTTTCATTTTGGAGGGGTTGAACTTGATGGACTTTTTCTTTTTTCAACCCGATTTAACTATGTAACTATGTAACTATATATTGTAGTACATTCATGCTGACCAACTACATCAAATTCATCCTTGAATGTAGGACTGGCCAGACCAGGGTTAACTTGGACATATTTTAAAAATACAGGATCAACATTTTATCATAGTCACTGACTCATATCATAATAATTACATATTAAACAGTTTTGCCCAAAAAAACAGAAAAAATTGAGATTTAGTAAATAACCCCATGCATGTGTTATATATACACATCTGGAAACCATGTGGAAACCATTTCTATGCTATTAAACCTTACAGCTGTAAGTTTGTCTCTAGACAAGAAAAAAAATCTCTTTTTTAAAAAAGCTTTATTATTAAGGGGCCCAACATACACCATCCATCCTTTGGGGTTGCAATTCTGCTGAAAACGGATGTCACTTGCAAAAGTAAATTTGTAGTGTATGTATTGAAATGTCCCTGTGGAATGCTCTGTGTGGGAAAAACTATACGGCCAGTCAATATACTGTACAAGAGCACAAAAATGACATTTGGAAGATTCCCACATACACACACCTGTGTCTAGACATTTTTTCAGTAATAAGCATAGTGCCTGTCAGTTAAAATGGAAGGTGCTAGAAGTGTTCCAGAAACCTATAAATGGTGGGGACTGGAATAATCTTTTATTAAAAAGGGAAGCCAAGTGGATTAGACGCCTGGATAGCGTTCTGCCAAAAGTCATAAATGAACAGTTTAGTGTATGCTGCTTTTTGTAGTTACACTCTATTAACTTCCCCCTTCAGGTATTAAGGAATGGCCAGCTAGATGCAGTATTATACTGATCACCTGCCGTGAATTTGACTTAGGTGAGTTATAGAAAATAATATTATTTATATGCTGGCCTTTATATATTAGCACTTTAAAGTTTGCATATATGCTAAATTTGCCATGCCAATGTATTTACTATTTTGCTGTGCTATGTTCCAGGCCAGATTCATACAGTGGCCTGTCTTACGTGTGGACTTATTTGAACTTGGTTTTTGGGACAACTCTCCCTGTGGACTTTCCAGATAACCAATTGGCTTTGGACTATTTAATATGGATCTTTTGTACCATAAACTTTTTTTTGCCATAATCCTTTTTATTTGGCTTATTGGATACTTCTTTAACACTGTGCAACACAGTGGGACATTTTAAAATGTCACTTGTTTGTATGATTCACTTTTAATAGCCATGCAGTACTGCTCTGGTGAGTTTTAATCTAAATGTTTACCCAGAATACATTGGGCTTAATTCCGGTTAAAGGGATCCTGTCATCGGAAAACATGTTTTTTTCAAAACGCATCAGTTAATAGTGCTACTCCAGCAGAATTCTGCACTGAAATCCATTTCTCAAAAGAACAAACAGATTTTTTTATATTCAATTTTGAAATCTGACATGGGGCTAGACATTTTGTCAATTTCCCAGCTGCCCCAGGTCATGTGACTTGTGTCTGCACTTTAGGAGAGAAATGCTTTCTGGCAGGCTGCTGTTTTTCCTTCTCAATATAACTGAATGTGTCTCAGTGGGACATGGGTTTTTACTATTGAGTGCTGTTCTTAGATCTTCCAGGCAGCTGTTATCTTGTGTTAGGGAGCTGTTACCTGGTTACCTTCCCATTGATCTTTTGTTTGGCTGCTGGGGGGAAGGGAGGGAGGGGGGAGATATCACTCCAACTTGCAGTACAGCAGTAAAGAGTGATTGAAGTTTATCAGAGCACAAGTCACATGACTTGGGGCAGCTGGGAAATTGACAATATGTCTAGCCCCATGTCAGATTTCAAAATTGAATATAAAAAAATCTGTTTGCTCTTTTGAGAAATGGATTTCAGTGCAGAATTCTGCTGGAGCAGCACTATTAACTGATTCATTTTGAAAAAAAAAATGTTTTTCCCATGAAAGTATCCCTTTAAGGTCACTACTGTTATAGAATCACATCATCCAGGGACTAGTCCGATTGCCATTTTGAAGTCAGGAAGGAATTTTTCCCCCTCTAAGGCAAATTGGTAAGGCTTCAGATGGGTTTTTTGCCTTCCTCTGGATCAACTGGCAGATAGATAGTTAATAAAAAAAAAAGAAAAAGGTTGAACTCGATGGACATGTGTTTTTTTTCAACCTTACTTACTATGTTACTATGTTACTATGTTACATGGTAATTGTATTTGTACACAGGCCCGGACTGACAATGTGCCCGTACGGGCAATTGCCCGAGGGGCCGCTCTGTTTCTTACTAAGTGGGCCGCTCTACTGTCCGGGAGTCAACTGCCCGTGCAAGTCCCCTTCCCTGCCCTTTTCCCTGACTGTGTGGAGCAGTGAAACAGACCTCTCTGCAGCCGTGCTGTCTCCTGTTATACGTCTCCTAATAATCCGCTCTCTGCTGGCAGGTCTGGCAGGCTGCAGACAGCAGACATGCTTAGTGGATTGCAGAGTGAGCATCAATTAGAAACGGTCTGCTGTTTGCAGCCTGCCAGCAGAGAGCTGATTATTAGGAGAAGTACAACAAGAGACAGCACGGCAGAAAGGTCTGTTTCACTGCTTCACACAGTCACTGAAAAGGCAGAGGGAAAGGGACTTTCTTGGGCATTTCTCAGAGTACTGAAAATTACAAGTTGGCAATACAACAAAAAGGGTGTGGAGCTTGGGTGGGCTGAATTGTGAATCAGAACATTACTGTGTCTATTAAAAATCACATTTGAACATTTTGCCACCCACTCAGCTGGGAATCATGCATGTGTTAAAATGCTGGAACTGGCACTGTGTCCTTTAGGTGATTACTTATTTACTGTTCTGGATTCTCATGGAACTACACTACAGCACTTTGGGGCAAATTCACTAAGCACCGAAGCACTGAACGCTAGCGTTAATTTGCTAGCGTTTGGCATTTTCGTTACTTCGCAAATTCACTAACGAACGCTGGCGTAGTTTCGATAGTGTTACTTTGCACCCTTACGCCTGGCGAATTTTCGCTACGGACGTAACTACGCAAATTCACTAACTTGCACAGTGTACTGAACGCTACCTTTTACGCTAGACTTCCTTCGCCACCTCAGACCAGGCGAAGCGCAATAGAGTAGATAGGGATTGTTTAAAAAAAGTCAAATTTTTTTCTAAGTCCCAAAAAACGCTGGCGTGTTTTCTATATTATTGGTGATAGGCTGAAAAAGATCGAAATTTTTTTTGGGGCTCCCCTCCTTCCGCCCTACATTTCCTGACTCATGGCAACTTACCTATACAGTGGGCACATGTGTAGGGCAAAATAACATTTTTATTTGATATTTTGAAGGTTTTCTAGCCATTTGTAGTTCTGATACGTATTCCTCCATTGAAATTTGAATTTGGCGCCGTATGCAAATTAGCCTTCGCTAGCGTAACTTCGCTTCACTTAGTGAATCAACGCTAGCGCAACTTTGCAATCTTACGCTACCCGTGTGCGCAACTTCGGATTTTAGTGAATTTGCGGAGCGCTGGTGAAACTACGCCTGGCGAAGTTGCGCCTGGCGCAACTACGAATGTTAGTGAATTTGCCCCTTAGTCTTCAGGAGCTGTTCAAACTTATAAAGATATAGCCAATGCAGCACTGCATAAAAGTAGACATTTGCCCACAATGATGTGGTGCCTAGGCGTTCATGCCCCAACAAGACCTTCAGCACATGTAGTAGTTCTACAGAATCTGGATAGGGTTGCCACCTTTCAATAAGTACAGTTAAGTGAGAAAGGCAGCTCTTTATGCACATAATTTTTGCAGTTTTACCCCAAAATATGTGTGAATGAGTACAAAACCATTGTGTGTTTACATGTGGGCTGCTTTGATTTTTTTGCCCGGGCTGCTTTTTACTCCCAGTCCGGCCCTGATTGTACACTTGATAAAGGGTTTTGACCCAAAACATGTTATGTAACCACAACCTGGAATAAATAATTTGCAGTTATTTTGCTGGAGTTCCTCTTCCATTTTTTGTTTCTCTTTCAAGTATCAAGTGAAACAGGGACATCCTTCCTCTAAGTGACACTTAGCAGTTGAATGTAATTAGATAGATAGATTGATACAGGTAGAAAGATAAAGGATAAAGACGACAAACCACCAAACAGTTCCTTATCGAAAGGAACAATACATTTTGTAGTGTTATCATGAAAGAAGGCATATAGTCCAGTAATAAGTACATTTCATAGCTATAAAAGGATGAGTTTTCAGATTTTAAAAGTGAATGACTACATAGCTGAACAGAAACTATTTCAGTCTGCAACACACATACTTTATATCGATTGCTAAATGATATAGCCGTTTGAAACTCCACCAATATGTAACTCCTCTCAGTTGTTTCTAAAGGTGCAATGAAATATCAATTGATAAATGGGTTAATGAATATACCTTCTAATATGGGGAATGAATTTATGGTATGGGGGGAATGATTTGGTAAATTCATAATACTGTGAAATTAAATGTATTTTGTTATTTGAGCTGGGTGTGGACTGCAGGTGACAATTAATATTAATCGTGGGTACAAAAGCAGGTTGCTAAGAGGCATTTTTGAGACAATTTTTTGATACTATATTATAGCCTCAGCACCCCTTTAATATGAAGTTTCGTATATACAAGTTAAAATGTATGACTGTACCGGTCTCAAACAAAATTGTATTATGAGGTGGAATATTTTTGAATGCATCATCCAAGAATATATTCTGCATAACCTCAGTGAAACCCATTTATGGAAAAATGACAATATATATGAACTTATTTTTATTCACAGTGATTATTAGAACATTCAACAGGTGGCCATTTTTCTGCTTTATACTGTCTATAAATTATGGAATTTAAATCATTTTTTCTAGGTACATTTATGTGAACCACTATTTAAAATGAATCACAGTGAACTCATATCTTCTCATGACCTGGTAGATTTCCTGTAATCCTTGAAATGCTCTCCAAAAGTCCATCTTATAGTAGCAACGCTATTACCATTTCTCAAGATTTAATGGATAACATACAGTACTTTTAACATAACTACCATTTAAAAGCCATATGCTATGTGTTTTCTTTGATTTTTTTCGACCTTCACTGTGTAAGACCAGTGCTTTCACTATTTTACATTACATTATTATAACATATAAAGCGTAATATGTAATATTTCTTGCTGTACATGTTTGTGGCTACATGAGTGAATAAATGAATAATAAATGTATATAATGTGGCAAATAAAAAATAAATGGAATTATTATAAGGCTAAATATTTATTCTTATTACCATTTTCAAAGATAGGTAATGCGTTCTCCTTGAGACCCTGCTACTTACATAAAGTTTTGCAAAGATGCTAGAATTTTTTTCTCATAGTATAATAACTTTTACTTATTTGCTGTTTTCACACTAGCCATCTGTTCTCATTATAGTTATTTTCAGGCAAAATACATTATGTCATGCATGTCTGTTTCATAGCAACAGAGTTTGTTTCTTGCCTTAAAACACCTATAAGCTAGAAAAGAAGAAGAAATGTGCTGACGTCGACTTGCATATCTAATAGTACAAGTATGTTATTACGTTTTTGATGTTAGACAATTTGTCTAAAAATAATAAATAACATTTGGATATTAGGATTTGATAAAAATGTCTTTTGAAGTAAAATAATTATTTAACTCAAGAAATTTAATTAACTGATTAAGCAAAATAAAAACTGAAAAGGTATTTAACACTTCAGAATTTTTTTCTAAAAGAGACTTTTCTCTGCTGCTCTTCTGATGGTTTACAATTCAATCAGCACCTCATGCCATATCTACAGTACTTTGTAATGGAACTGAGACTATGTCCTTTCACTATACACTCAGGGGACAGATTTATCAAGGGTCGAATTTCCAGTTTATGGGAGTCTCTCAAAACTCCTATAAACTCCCATACACTCGAAATTTAAAAAAAAATGACCAATCAAAATTTAATAACATTTTTTTTTAAAATTCCGGTGAATAGGATCGACCTGCGAACTCAAATTGAATTAGAATCTAATTCGATTTGAGTTTTTTCACAAAAAAAGAATTTTTTTTTTTTTCAAAAGTCCACCAAACAACTCCAAATTGATTGAAGGAGGTCCCCCATAGGCTAAAACACCAATTCGGCAGGTTTAAGATAGTGAAAAGTCGAATTTGAATTCTTAAAGAGACAGTACATGATAAATTTCAAAATTGGAATTAGTACACTAAAATAAACTAGAAATTCAAATTCAAAAATTCAAATTGTCAATTTAATACTTGATAAATCTGCCCCTCAGTGTTGATTTGCAAAATGAAACTGGGTCAGATTCGCCCATCATTAGTCTCTATTAATTAACTCACAAGTAGTGATAAGTTTTCTGTTTGTAAAAAATTCACGAAACTGTGAAAGAATTTGCAAAACTGCAAAAAATTCTTGAAACGCATTGAAGTAAATAGGCATCAAAAAAGTCCCATAATTTTGTATATACACAGCAAGCTTTGGCTCTCCAAATACATTAAAGCCAATGTGACTTTTTTCATGTGGCATCTTCTTATGGTGAGTTTTTTTGTCCAAAAGCATTAAATTCAATGCACATTTTTTCTTATGGAGACTTTTTTGTCTCAGTGACATCTTTGTCTTGGTGAATTTTTTGTTGTAGCAAATTTTTCCACAGCAAATTTTTTGCAAAAAAAATTGCAGATGGCGGAATTTCAATCCATGACTGGCCAAAAAACTTGCTCATCGCTACTCACAAGTCACAATTAACTCACAACAGACACAGGAGAGATCTTCCTTTGGCTGGTCCTAATACACACATACTTGTAGATTTTTTATGTTAAGGGTAGTGATGGGCGAATTTGCGCTGTTTCGCTTCGCCGAAAAATTCGCAAAATTCGCGAAACGGCGAAAAATTCGCGAAACGGCGCCGGCGCCCGTTTTTGACGCCGAATTTTCGCGGGCGTTTCGCGAATTTATTCGCTCGGCGCGAATCGCGCAAATTTGCGGCGAATTCGCGCCTGGCGAATAAATTCGCCCATCACTAGTTAAGGGCTGATATAATGCTTTGAGTTAACTATTTTCACAATCCATATTAGGGGTGCTGATCCAGAGCAAATGAAGAAGTAACTCTTTATTAGTGATGGGTGAATTTGACCCGAAAATTTGCGAAATACACTGTAGTTAATGGGTGTCAAAATTATTTGACGCGCGTCAATTTCAATGCAATTTCTATACGCCTGCCTATTTAAAGTCAAAGGGCGTCCGAATAATTTGGACGCTCAACAATTTTATGCACTCGACTATTCTGAAAAATTTTGTTCGCAGTTTTGCAAATTTATTTAGCAGTGGCAAGATGCGGAAATTCGCTGTGAATTTGCCCTTGGCGAATTTATTCGCCCATCACTACTCTTTATCACTGCTGTTTTAAAATGATGTATAGGTACATCAATTATGTTGTTACCAACAGATGTTCTGTATCATCAGTATCCACTGTAGACTGTTCTACACATGCTCAGTGATCCGAACTACACTGACCATATGTAAAGCCTCTGGCAGACAAACAATCACCTATCAAGAACCAACATGGGCATCTGCTAAGGATAAAGTTGAAGGCATTGTATACTGCTATAATATGGACTGCTGGACCTCTGGACTGGTACAGTACAGGGCTGTTGTCTTATAGTCCAGTGTAAAGCTCACATCTTGAACTGAGTTTTTGGCAAATCTCTGACAGTTCATTATTGTTCATTATTGCCCAGAAGTACTCTACCCTATCAATGAAAGGGATCATGCATGCAGATGAATAAAAAAATTAAAAAAAAAAATCTGTGCATTTTTGAGAAGCTTTATTCATTACAATTAAGAATAAATAATAACAATATCCACAGGTTTCAAGATTTATATTCCAAAGTAATATTTCTGTATAAATTCAATTTCTGTTTAGCATACTGGGAAACACTTATTGTTCCTTCAAATAATTTGTTTCTTATTATGACAGCCTAATAAAATGTCATTTTTTACTATTTGTAAGTCATGTCAACTTTTTTTTCTAAAGCACCTGACAAATTAAAACTATAATTGATGGCAGCTGGAACTGCTTATACATTCAATGCCTAATTAATTGGAACAATTAATGTAGTGTATGCTGTGTCTTTATGAGGACTGTTTGCAAGGAGCTGTGACATTATATCGACATTAACTGACTAATTAAATGCATGTGGTTGTATCATACGTTTCCATATTGTTTTGTAAATTTGTTGTTAAGAAGTAGCCCAGATGCCATATTTTTTATTAATTATAAAGTAATCTATAACAAGTGGTTCAGAACTTGCAAAGGCTTATTAGTTTGAAAAATGAAATAAACCATGAAATATGTCCATGAAAGGTTGTTCTGACTTGCTCCAGTAAATTACAAGTACATTTTATTTATGATATTATAAATTCCAAAAGCATATTGAAAGTATAATTTTAAATTTGTAGTTACAGTAGTATATAGCAAAATAGTATATGTGCAAAAAAGAGTTTGCTGAAGTAGTCAAGTAAATTTTAGCCTTCATCCAGGATGGAAACACTGAGAATGATTCTACCAAAGTAGAAACAGGTATTTGTACATTTAAGGTGTACAAAATACAACTATTAATTTGAATGTTTTATAACCCAAACCTACAAACAATGGCAGGAAAAGAAAAGGCTAGAAGGAACAATAGAAAAATAATATCAGATAACAGAAAAAGGCTCAACATTTAAGCACAAACTTTAAAAATAGAAGCTCAAAACCTACTTCCCTAAAGATGAAGATAAGAGAGAACAGCGCACTAACAAGGGCAAGGAAGGATGATGTCAAGGTCAATGGGTAAGCCAAAAACATATTGTAAGGCGCTCCTGGGATTCATTCCAGGGACCTTGATTTGGATGACAGTATATACCACTTTTCAACATTAGGGGGGTTATTTATTAAAGTTTGAGTTGTGTTTTCTTTCTTTTCTTTTCAAGGTTACTTTCACTAAAAAACTATAAACTCAATAAATTCGAGTTTTTACCCCGATTGCATTCAATTAAGTTTTTAAATCAGATTTTTTCATAAATAAGCAAACATTTGATTTTGTTTAACTTTTGAGTTTATTTGAGGTAGAAAAAAAAAATTCACAAACCTGACCTTTAATAAATAACTCCCTTAATGTCTTAAAGGAGAAGGAAAGGTTAAAACTAAGTAAGCCTTATCAGAAAGTTCCATCTAAATATACCAGTAAACCCCCAAAGTAGTGCTGCTCTGTGCTCTGGGTCCCCTGTCAAAAGAAACACAGCATTTCTTTCCTTCTATTGTGTACTCATGGGCTTCTGTATCAGACTTCCTGCCTTCAGCTTAAACCTCATTGCCCTGGGCAAGAGCATGCTCAGTTTGTTCCTCTTCCCCACCCCCTCCCTTCTCTACTGCAATCTGAGCCCAGAGCAGGGAGAGACTCAGGCAGGAAGTGACGTCACACCCCATTAATACTGCAGCTCCTATCCTAAACAAACAGAGAGTTTCTAGAGCTTTTTACTCAGGTATGGTAAAACATTCTACAGAATAAATATAGCATTCTAGCTTGCACTATTGTAGCTAATCTATTGCCAATAAAATGCCTCCGTAGCTTTCCTTCTCCTTTAAGTAAGCTGTATAAAATATTTACAAGAATTGCATTTCTAAGGCAGGCGGCACAATGCAATGCACAATGCAGAACGCAGACAACTTAGTACAAGAAAATAGCTGAATGCATCCTTTTTTGCTACGAGCACATTGCTTCCTGCATGTGCGAATCTGGCCTGTTTTGCTTTGGTGAAAATTAATGAAACACATTGAAGGCAATGGGTGTTTTTTCGTGCAACATTTTTCAAACATTTATTTACTATAAATTAGAGTGTGTGGGTCTTTTTTTCAAGGTATAACAAGGCAACATATTTAGTTCATCCCTATAATGACCATTCTAATATAAGATGGTGTCCATCACTATAAGTCCTTGCAAATAATATCAGTAGTGTCCCTCATCTTCTCTGCTCTGTGTTGTGATGAGCAAAATAGTGCAGAAGTTTCGCAGAGAAAATGACGCTTATAGACAATTTTTTGTTGCCGATAGACTTCAATGCATTTCGGAGAATTTTCACCATTTTGCAAATTTTCTGTGAAGCTAAACGGGTAAGATTTGCCCATCACTGGTAGTGCATAGTTTTGAGCAAAAATTGTCCATTTCACAATGGAATCAATGGGAAAGCAAAATGACATTTCAGTTAAAGCATTTTTGCTAACTGCTTCATACTCTCTCCGATTGATACTTGGCAGGCAGCAACAAAATGCACATGTTGGAAAACACGAAATGATATAGGGTTGCAAGTCAACCTTGACAGAGACATGTGGCAGAAAAGCCAATCAGGACAGAGGGATGTGGCAGACGAGTCAATCTTGACACAGGTTGCTTTTTTTCTGGCAAAACAGACCACATGGAAAAAATGTAACTCTGGAAAAACTACAAATTTTGCCTTGAATCAGCTAAAACTGTTTTCTTATCCCTAGTAGTGAATCATTTTTCCAAAATGCTTGCTTCTAAAAGTAATCTAAATATTTAGCAATAAAATTTGTCTGTAAAGCTACTTGTTTATCTACTGACTCTAAAGAATTTTAACTTTAAAAAGGATCATAATAATTGCATAAACTCCAAAGTTGTTCAGGCTGTACATACATCATTTTAATTAAAAAATAGAAAAAATCAACATTAAATTGAATATGGTTAACTTTATATTACTGTCAAATAATTTTTCTTTCATGAAAATGTCTGCAGATGTAAAAATTGACACTTTCTGTGGAAACACATACATCTTGGTGCTTTTTTGGCCAGTAACAATTGCTAGGATTTCACATGGGATGAGGGTAGGAGTACTGTACATTATATATAAAGGTTTATTCTAGTAACACACTGTAACACAAGGCTTCCATTTTCTACAAGTAAAGCTGTACCAAGCACATTAATTTAGTGGCACTTGCAATTTCAGCTGTCTTACCAAGAATGACTGCTTGAAAAAGAGGTCATATACAGAATACTTGCTGCATTGAGCTGTAAAAATCTCATCTTGAATTCATGAGCTGCTGCATCTTCCTACAAAGCAAAATGAATACTAGCTGTACAAATCTATCTTGTTTCCTCCCAGCAGACTCTGCAGTTATTGCTTCACTATTTTGCTTGCAAAGAAGACTTGAATTTCTTAGTTACATATTCTCATGTATTAATAGCTAAAACATATTAGATAAATGTATTGTGAAAGTTTGGTTTAGATATGTATGTGATGTTCTAGTTCTGATATACAACATTTATCAAACTTTAAACACTTGGGGGCTAATTTACTAAAGGACGAAGTGGCTAACGCTAGCGAAAATTCACCAGTGTGACGTCATTTTGCCACTTCGTTGATTTACTAATGGTTGCTGGCATAAATTTGCTAGCGAAGTGGACCCACTCTAGCGCTACTTTGCACCCTTATGCCAGGCAAAGTTGCGCTTTGGTGAAAGGACGTAACTACGCTAATTCACTTGCTTGCGGATTTTCGTGAACATTACTTCTTGCGCCAGACTTTACTTCACCATCTCAGACCAGGCGAAGTGCAATAGAGTAGATAGGGATGGTTTGAAAAAAGATGAAATTTTTTCTAAGTCCCAAAAAAAGCTGGTGTCTTTTACTTTTTATAGGGAGATAGGCTGAAAAAGATTGAAATATTTTTTAGGGTACCCTCCTTCCCCCCTACATTTGATAACATATGGCATTTAAACTATACAGTGGACACATGTGTAGGGCATTAGAAAACATTTATTAAGGTTCCCTGGCCTTGTGTAGTGTAATGTGTTTGCTGCTGCATATACGGCCATTGCACTTTAACTGCACGCCGTATGCAAATTTGCCATCGCTAGCATAACTTCAAACCGATGATCGTAACATTGCTAGCGCAACTTCGCAAATGATCTTCGTGAATTTGCGCAGCCCAGGCACCTATTGACACCTGGTTGCAGTACCTCCTGGGTTCCCACTTCCCCCTGCATTAATAGTTGAGGCACACTTGCACCCAAAGAATTGGGTATACGGATCATTTTGATGGAAGTGACAGAAAACCAATTTAGAAAATGTTTACCACTATCTCAGTCTAGGTCAGATTCATGTCAAAGTGCAGATGCAGATGCCTAGAATTTTGATTAATTAACTGCAATTTTATCAGATGCAACTCTCCCTGGCAACTGCAATTATGCTGACATTATTAGCGGGGATGCTGCATTGCAATTGCGGCCAAACTTCTGCACACTGCCTACTAAAGATAAATTTGACTAAATCAGAGAACATTGCCAAGTGAGGTTGAATGTTAATAACCACACAGTTATACAGTAGATATTATATATATATATATATATATATATATATATATATATATATATATATATATATATATATATATATATTATATATATATATATATATATATATATATATATATATATATATATATATATATATATATATATATATATATATATATATATATAGGAAGCAACATGTATGGGTCACACACACCGAATGTGGACAATACCTGGGTGCTGATGCATACAAAATTGATAAAGGATACAAGGTGATGGCACTCACAGGATTTGTAGAAAAAAACGACTGGAGTTTAAAAAAAAGAAAATTTTATTAATCCGTTTCGGTCCCACACAAGGACCTTTTTCAAGGAAACTTGAGAGTGCCATCACCTTGTATCCTTTATATATATATTTGCTAGTTACACAGTAAATGGAAGTGTGTTGGGGCCTCTTTAATTTGGGGATTTTTGTGGAAAACAAATGGTGTACCTCTAGGCAGTGTCAATGGCAACTAAAGCAAATAAAGTACTGTCTTTGATTTAAGTGCATTAATTTGATGAAACATCATATTTAATCATTACAGATTCCTATTAAGTCCTTACCTTGAGTATGCAGAGCAGATTTTGGCCCTAGTAATTAAGAAGGATATTAATTAGCTTGAAAGTTTGCAGAGCTGTGTGCAAATAAACTGGTAAAAAAATTAAAGAATTAAACTCAAAAAAAGGTCAGTTTTGCTTCTTAATGTGCATAAACCTTTATATTACATCTCTAAAAATGTGGACTGACAAACCTCTACATAAAATACAGCATGCTTGTTGGATTTGCTGTCAGTAAAGCCTTTTTTCTATGTTTATATAGAATCTGCAGCACATGAAAGAATCTTCTAAACTAGAATATATGGCATACACTACGTTGAAATCAATATATTTTCATATAATGGTTATTCTTTAAATGATTGAATATCAATAATGTATTGATTGTATATTAATGTTAGACTTGCTTAACCAGTACAAATCACTCTTGAGTAATGCCCAAGATATTTGATTTATCATTAAGTTTTACATTAGCATTTAACTTGAACTCCCTGCATGGTGACTAAAATATGGTGCACTTCCATTTTTAGTTTCTGTCTCTGGCAGCAGCTGAGATTAGTGACATATAAAAAAGTAAAAAACATGATACAATTGTTTTGCAATGAGCTCCTGGCAGGTGACTTCTTCTCCTTTTTTCCTAAACATGAAACTATTGCAAATGAATATTAATTACCTTAACATCTTGTTGTTGTAAGGCCAAATCAGTTCGCATGTTTCAGCTTGTTGCTAGGAGACAAGAAATGGCATGCGATGCAGTAATTTCCTTTGGTTATGCTCATTTAATGTATCATGTATGAGATTTTGCAAGGAAGATGTTTCCATTAACTGAATCCAAATGTGTGAAATCAGTATGGAAGTTGCTTGGCAATGATTTCACAAATAATATACAGTATCACATGCAGTAAGGATGAAAAAGATACTACTAAAGTTAACATTTGCATTCCTTGACAATCAAGAGGAGGTATAAATATATCTATTTCTGTTTTCAAAACGGGCATTTTTATTATTATATTGATCATTAATCATTGAACCTTCAAATACATTTTTAAAGTGAACAAAAAACAGTATATTATCCTTATCAACTGTCTTGGGAGGACTTTTTATTAATTATTGTTTTTAGTACTGTATATAAAAAAAAACAGTGTATTAAAAGTTCTTTGAAGTCTCTAGATCCCTTTCTTATGTGGGCCTGATTTTGGTTTTCATTTATATTCTACATATGGATACTATTTCATGAACATACAGTTTGTGGTAATGTGGAAACTGATTCTTTAGAAACAAGAAAAATAAAAAAACAATCTTGTGATTCAGGCAACCCAAATATGAACCCAAATATGAACACTTAAAATCAGGCCACTCTGATATTGTGTTTTCTGGATTAGTAATTATCTTATTAATTTATAAAAAAAATTTAATTATATTTAATGAAATGCTTGTTAATTTTTGGGAATTATTGATTTGGTCTGTTGTTAAAGAATGGGGCTGCAATGGGGTTATGGGGAATTTGACTTCAAAACAACTAAACATATACTGACAATATTAAGTATTTAGGAACTTAGAAAGAAAATTTTTTTTTGTACACGTTATTTATTTACAGTATTTTATGGATTCCAGTATCCTTTTACAACTGAACACCAAAATTGAGAAGAAATATATAAAAATGACCTTGCAATAGTTTTTAAGACAGTGGAACCATTAAATTCTATACCTTGCTATGCACAAGGACCAAGAATAATTCAGGTAATTGTGATGCAACTCCTTGCTTTGTAGCGACCATTAAATGTGATGTTATATTAATCCTAAATAGAAATCTCTGACACAAATATCCCAATTTGCTTAAAAAATGAGACATCCAGGGAAAGCGGCTTAATGACTCCCTTTATTCATTCAATAACAATGTGCTTCATAGCACAGAGTTATAGTTTTGACATTTTTGCTTCTGTGCTTTATGAAATATTTGAGATTTAGTCAAAGATTTGTGCCGTAATAGGTTTAGGGCTGACTCGTTTGCAATTTAATGCTTCTAAGTTTCCTGAAAAAAAGACAAAGGTCAACAATAATCATCATAGGATGAGTATGTTTATTTAAGGTGTCAAATTAACACTTATGGGGGGATGTAATAAAAGTCGTTAACTGAAAAAATATGCACAATTTGAACAATATTTTGAACAGATTTAATTTAGATCTTGTGAACCTGAAAAATGTGCAACCCATCTGCCAGTGGAAAAATGATTGTATATTTTATATTTTGTGTAAGTAATGAAACTTCTTACTGAACAAGTTAGCATAATTGTGCCAAATAAGGGGCACCTCTAAGCTGGCCTTGAAAAAATTAACCACACACAATTTAAATTTGCCATTAATAATTATCTAATCAAGAATATTACATTGCAAATGGAAACATTTATTTGTATTGGGAATGGAGACTTTTATTAGTTTTAATGCTGTTTGTTAATTTCCAGTTTTGTTTTCTTGAGGTTTCACCACTAAAAGTTGTGGCACACCATAAGCTAATCTTTGACCATGGGTTGCTATGAGAAGCCTATAGCCCAGTGTATTGATAAAAATTGCCTTTTGCCTTAGCTCTATTGTGAAAGTAAAAAGGTAACCAACAACAAACTGATGAAGACACAGGGTTTATTAAGTAAAGTTTTTTACACAGCAATACTTTTACGTAAAACACTTTCTTGGTTTGTGTTGCAATGCCAAAAACAAAAATGCATTTAGAGCTGAAATTATGTCTAACATTAGAAACCCAGCTTGCATTTCAGTAAGCCCCATCCCTTTGGGTACTATCCATCCTAAATTGGTACCATTGGGCCATAATCATTCATTTCCTGGTAGCCTAGAACTGAGATTCAGTTATACACATTTTTTCTTTTCAGAATGAATCTGCATAGCTGTCAGGCAACTGGCTGATTTAAAATGTAATCAAATAAATGTCATCAAGTCCTACAAATAATATGAAGCAGCAAAGACAATGGATTTGAGCTGTTCTGAACTAAACTCACAACATATGTTTGCTGGAGGATAGCATTTAGCACCAGAAACATCTAATTGTCTTAAGAATAAGTACTTGTTTTCATGTTCTCTGGTGAACTACAGAAAGCAGAATCGTATACAGTCGTATGCATTAATCTTATAATTGTATTATTCTAAAGGTGATTTTCTTAATGTGTGACAGGGCCATATGTGTGCATTGGGGCTTCCTAGTAGTCAAATTTGGATGGATTAAAGACTTAATGCCACATTGGCCACATCCCTTCTTCTTAAATGCATTATGCTGAAACTACTTCAACTCTATATCGTTCCCTGATATGATAAGTTTCCAGTCTGTGGTATTGTGTATTGTGTAAGCCCTTGTTGCCAGGTTCTCTGAAGGACTATAGAAAAGCATATCAAATACAATCTTAGGCAACAATATTTATATCGGGAATAAAGTACCCCCTCTTGTAAATTATAAAGATATTATAAGTTACCAAGGAGTTTCATGACCATATAAAAATACGAAAAAATTCCTATATCAAAAGATAACTGTCCCAAGGCTTTTTCCTTCAGTTAAAAAAATATTTTATTTAAATTCGCATTAAAACTCAGATACATACTGACCCCACAAGTCCCACCTTTTGCGTTTCTCACCCTCCGGCGCTTAGTCATAGGTGTCTCTGTAAACAGCATGTTCTATGCGGCATTTAAACCCTATTAATCCCTCCCATTTTCTTTAAAACCAATCAAAAGTTAAGAGGGATTAACCCTACTTTGTTAGTGTGATCCCAAAATTACCTCTGTGGAATGTTTGTATCCTATTCCATGTATCACAAATTGTAAATTCAAATAGTATTTCAAATTTAACAATATTCATAAAGTCAATATATAAATTATCACATTAAAACAGTATAATTCCAAAATAATTTACACTCACTTCTTTGCACATATTATTAATTATAAAAGCAGTCTCTAGCTCTCTCTATTAAAGATTCCCCAGCAGAGATACTTTAAATACTTAAAGCCAGTATTCTACTTAGCCTCTTCAGATATAACAGGTGACATCAAACTCGTGATTAAGTCCTAGGGGCAGACGTGTTCCCAAATGGAAAATCCAAAACACCTCTCTCCTTTCCAAAAGGCTCAATTGATCACCCCCTCTCACTCCCAATCTAACCAATGCATGCTGAAACACAAGCACCTATGCACAATACTCTACCACAGATTAGGACGTAACTGGACCCATGCATGCAAACGAAGGGTGGAGTTCCAGTAAGGTTTACATTGTGGCAAGATTTAATTTTTTGAAGAAAATGCAATAAAGCTGAAGAGTTTCTATAGAAGTCAATGGGAATTGTCACTAACGTCTTTATTTCCCATCATGTAAAAAAGAAGAAAGAGTGCCTTATATCGCTAAAAGGTGACACGGGGAGGCACATTTATCAAAGGTCGAATTTCGAATTCATGTGAGTTTTTAAAAACTCCCATAAACTCCCATAAATTCAAAATTTATTAATACAATCAAATTTTTTAAACTTGGATAAATTAAATCTACCTGAAAACTTTAATCGAATTCGATTCTAACTTTAAAAACTTGATTCAAAGAAGGCGCAAACAACTCCAAATTGATCCCTGGACTTCTCCAGCTTAAACAGCAATTTGGCAGGTTTTAGGTGGCGAATAGTCTAATTTGAGTTCTTGTTCTTAAAGGGCCAGAGTATAATAAATCACAAAAATCAAAGTTTAATTTTTTCAAAAACTCAAATTTGAAAAATTTGCTAGTATAATTTGACAGTTTTGACCATAAAAAAATGTAAAAATCAGAATTTCAAATTCTAATTTTCAATTTGCCCCTTGATAAATCTGCCCTTAAGAGGCAGATTTATTAAGGATTGAATAGTAATGTGAGATTTATCACACCTCGACCATGGAAATAATTCTAATTCAAATAATTGCTACCTAAAACTTGCCAACTTAAAAAAAGTCAATGGCAGAAGCCTGTTGAATAATTTTAATATGTTAATTGCCTTCCTGACATTCAAGTTTTCTTTTCAGAGGAAAACTCAATTTGAATGATTCAAATTAGATTTGAATACGATTAAAATTTTCAGGTCGATCGAATATTAGACATTCACATTTTTTCCTAAAGGAACTGTAACAATAAAAATTTTTAAATTACAAAATCAATTCTACCCACACTAATAATAGAACTACCCTGAATAAAGTATATTAATAATTATGCTTTATTAAAAAGATACTCCAGTAAATATTAATGCTTTATTAAAAAAAATACTCCCAGTAAAATTTGTAGTATATTCAAATTTATTAGAGTAAAAAAAAAATTCAAATACAGTCGAAATTTGACCTTTGATAAATGGGCCTCTAAAGGTTTCCCTCAACTTCAAAAACTAGTAACTAGTAATTAGGCCTCCAATGGGAGAATTCAAAAAATGGTGGTAAAGGAAAATATCATATTTGTGCTGACTTATTCACTTATTCACACATTTTCCTTCATTTTTCTGCCTGGCTATCTTTCTGTTATCATTATGACCTTTTTTGAGAATTAGTCATTTTTACAGACATTTTTACACCAAAATGTCTCCCTCATAACATAAATGTCAGGGAAAAATGTAGTTAGATTAAATTTGGCTTAAGTCTGTATACAGAAAAGTTTTTGGTGCACAAGACATTTTCAAAGTGAAATAGTGTCAGGACTGCCAGAAATACACAACGGCGCTGTTTACATTCCCGGCGGTAACAGTGAAGATCCAAGATGGCGGCGCCCATGCTGAACACATGGCTGCAGCGTTGCTGCATGATGATGTCATCACTAGTGCCGGGATCTCGTCATAAAAGGGCGCCCAAAACATTGTAACGGCGCCCAAGAATTGGATTCAAATCACTACTGATCCTGGGTTCCTGTACTGCCTGTTTTCCAGCCTTGATTCCTGCTCCCAGCCCTGATTCCTGCTTCAAGCTTGGATTCCTGCTCCCTGTCCGTGATTCCTATTACCTGCCTGTGTTATTGAACTTTGCCTGGACTTTGGACTTTTGCATCTGAACTGCCTGCCCTCGTTAACTCCTGCCTGTGACCACTATTACTGATTCTGCTTAACCCTTCGGATACCGCGACCTTGCTCCCACTAGAGGGCTTCCTCCTTGATCCAGACTACCTCCCTGGAGGGAGCTCCCGGCTCCCTGACAAATAGTAACAGTTGTTTACCATGTATACAACATACTTTAGAAATTGGAGGCATTACAACAAATCCATAAAACTATAAGATACCTGTGATACGGGCACTTTAAAGGGATTCTGTCATAATTTTTGTGATGTAGTTTTTATTTCTTAATTACACTATTTATACTACAAATAATTCACTCTACAATATAAAATTTAATTCCTGACCAGCAAGTATATTTTTTCAGTTGTAATATTGATGTGTAGGCAGCCATCTCAGGTCATTTTGCCTGGTCATGTGCTTTCAGAAAGAGCCAGCACTTTAGGATGGAACTGCTTTCTGGCAATTGTTTCTCCTACTCAATGTAACTGAACGTGTCACAGTGGGACCTGGATTTTTACTATTGAGTGCTGTTCTTAGATCTACCAGGCAACTGTTATCTTGTGTTAGGGAGCTGTTATTTGGTTACCTTCACTTTGTTCTGTTGTAAAGCTGCTGGGGGGAGGGAGAGGTTGATATCACTCCAACTTGCAGTACATGACTGGGGGCAGCTAGGAAACTGACAATATGTCTAGCCCCGCATCAGATTTCAAAATTAAATAAAAAAAAATCTGTTTGCTCATTCGAGAAATGGATTTCAGTACAGAATTCTGCTGGAGTAGCACTATTAACTGATGTGAAAAAAAAGTTTTTTCCCATGACAGTATCCCTTTAAGAACTGTGTACTAACCAACACTTTTGTGAATTCCCCTTAAAGGTTGGTTAGAGATTAATTATTCACCAGTCCTGAAACATCTAATAGACTGATAACACCTGCTGCCCATTTGGTTTATACAACCCATAACATGCATGTGTAGTATGAGACTCCAAAACTTACACATGTATAGTTGCAGACAATGGTGATTATTCTGCATATAGGTGCACAGTATTTACAGATTATATTATATATTTTTGGCATCTAATTCAGGTCAAGTAAATTTTGTGAATTGATTGAGCTTTAAGATCATGAGAGTCTGTAGTCTACGCTAACACAAGTACAGTTTTCTCATCAGTGAAATGTGACAAATGATTTCAATCTATTAAGCAGGAAATTCAGTATATCTTGTATTTCAGTCTGTTCTTGAATACGTTTGTATGATGCAGAGCTACTGTAAAAACCTAGGCTAATGCTCAACATAACAAAGAAACCATAGCTAACACTTTGCTAGCTCATTATAACAGATGGAATCAAAGGAGAATAACTATACCAATGAATCCAGAATATTAATACTAAAGTAAAAGGGCCAGAGTTCATCTGGCTCTTGATGTTCTTTTCAGAAAAATAATATTGTCTCATCAAAACTATTTATCATAGAAAAATGCAGTAACCATTACAGTTATTTTTAGAAAAGAAAAAGAAGACGAGCTGACAAGAGCTTGAAAGCATCTACCACATAAGTACTGAATCCTGGCTTGTAAAGAAAAAGGCTTTTTTTGGAATATTAGTTTAATTTATTCTTCCATTCTAAATTGTCAGTATAACTCCATATTTAATTTCATCGCAAAGGCATAGAGCAAACAAACCACAGAAACGGAAATGAATATGGAAAGTAATAAATTAAGTACTGTTAGTTTATTGAATATTTTGATGTTCCAGCTCATAATCCTGTTATTGGTATAATAACTATGTTTACTTAATAATTATGTTTACTGTATGAAAAAGGTTTTTCAATCAGTTCAAAAAAAATGTTTTAATCTAAATTATAATACTATAATGGGTTTTTAACAAAAACTCTTCCAGTTAATCTGGGCACAGCTTTTACTGTAGCGTTAATATATATATAATATCCCTGACGAAGGTTCCTCTGTGGAACAGAAATGATGGACACAATAAACCCTAAACTTTTTTTGATTTATAACCTTTTGGACTCATCCCTAGAAATGAGCTTAGAGATACAACATAGATATAGTATACACTATACAACATAGTGAATTCAATGCATTATGCCTCTGACAAGTATGTACTGAACTGGCATCCATATTCTTGCACAACTGACTAACTCAAGCACCGTATGACTATGTGCATCTCTAGTCCTTCATGCACCTCTTTCCATGTACCTTGATACAGCACATTTCTACACCATAAACATATGTATTTTAAGAAATAATGTACCTCTTACTCCAAAATATACTAAAAACCTCTGAGTTCAGGCATATGGCTTTATAATTTAATATGATTATTTTAGTGATGTCTGACAATCCGTATTTTAAATGTATTATTTTTCTAATTTCCACGATTGAAATGAGTTTGTTGTAGCATTTTTCTCCATTTCAAAATCAAATACTAATCTGTCTGATTATGTCGCTATCATAAGCAGAGCCTGATTATTTTTTTTTTTTTTTTGTAATCTTTATTTATAGTTTTTAGTATGGGGGGGGATACAGAAGGGAAGAGGGGGGGGTACATCGTCATGCAAGCAATAATAATACAATCATATATTTGACTGAGGCAAACACAAACAACAAGTTCTTGCTCCGATTAGTTCGCTATGGAGCCAAAAGATAGTACAATCTGCTAAAGTAATCCGGATATGTCACCAAATATTACCCTGTGCCTATATTCCTTGTGTAGGCTAACCAAGGGGACCAAATTTTCCAATATTTGGGGCTGTCAGAATGCAAGATAAAAGTAAGTTCTTCCAATTTTCTTATCTCCTCCACCCTAGCTACCCACTCTCTCAGCGTGGGGGGATGGGGATCCTTCCATTTTCCCGGTATCAAGGCTTTTGCCGCTTGGAGTAAATGAGAGGTAAGTGAGTCCAAAACAGGTACGGAAGTATTATCGGGTACGTTTAATAATATTAGAGTGTGGTGTTCTATCAGTATTTTCCGCCCTGTGATTCTATGTATTGCTAAGAGAATATCTTTCCAGAAAGTGTTTAGTTTAGAGCAGGTCAACCATACATGTAGATGGGTGCCCTCTGCTGTGTTACATCTCCAGCATGTATTTGAGGAGGAAGGGTACATCTTACTTAGTCTCGATGGTGTGTAGTGCCACCTTGTAGTCAATTTGTATATGGCCTCTGCGGATCTGGAGGCTCTAGAGGCCTTGTGTGCTGATTTAAAAATTTTGCTCCATATCTGTTCAGTTAGGGTAACCCCCAACTCTCTTTCCCATGCTAGACAGAAAGCGGGTTTGTCCCTAGCTAAGCCGTTTAACAACATCTTATAAAGTCTAGATAATAGTTTTGGGTAATTTGTAGACGTAGCCAGAAGATGTTCCCATGGAGTTGGAGATCTATGCCAATCACAAGATCTAATAGACCCTAAATATCCATGTAATTGGTTGTAATTCCAGATATCTCTAGGGTGGGGGGTCCAACATTGTTGTATAGTTGCTAGTGGAATTATCTTATTGTTTTTTATAAAATCAACCATCCTCGTATCCCTCCCCTTCCAAATGCCCCATCTATCAAAGGTACCCTTCTCCATCCCTGGTGCGAAATCTGGGTTTTTTAGCAAAGTTGAGAGGATATATGGGGGTCTAGTAAGTCCGTAAATCTCTTTATTTTTATGCCACACCTTCAGAGTCGCTTTTATCAGAGGGTGGGTTAATGCTTCAGTAGGTAAGTTATTAACATTCGTCCAGCTAATATTTTCTAACGGGAGAGGCAAAAAGGTCTGTTCTAAGACGCTCCAGTCCTTGTCATTTTTCCATTTGGACCAGGCATACATGCGGGCTAAATGAGCAGATATATAATAAAGATGGGGGTCTGGCAAATTTAGTCCTCCTCTTTCTTTTGGGAGAATGAGGTGGTTAAATTTTAATCTAGGACTTTTCCCCTTCCAAACAAATCTTATCACCATAGATTTAATAGTAGAGAAAAAAAAAGCAGGTATAAGGATCGGTAGTACTTGGAATAAATATAACATTTTCGGGAGAAAAATCATTTTGATGGCTTGAACCCTACCCAGCCAAGACAGCTGCAACTTCCCCCATTTCCCTAAGAGTTTTTGAAGAGAGCTTAGAAGTGGGAGATAATTGTCCTCATATGCTTTGTCAAGCCGAGCTTGCAATTTAACCCCCAAATATTTAATATGAGGATTTGCCCACTTAAACGGGAAGCTCTGTTTCAATACAGTGGCTGGGGCTTCTGCAATGTTGATGTTTAAAATTTCCGACTTAGAGAGGTTTACTTTGAAATTAGATAAATTGCCAAAGGTCTGCATGAGATGTAGTATATTAGGTAAGGAGATAGTGGGTTTAGTAATACATATTAACAAATCATCTGCAAAGGCAGCACATTTATACTCTTTCCCAGCCACCGTTAATCCAGAAATATTGGTATTAGTTCTTATGTGAGCTAGCAGGGTTTCCATAACCAAAACAAAGAGAATTGGGGAAAGAGGGCAACCCTGTCTGGTCCCATTGAAGATATGAACGCTCGGAGATAACGTACCGTTTATTTTGATTCTGGCTGAAGGTTTATTGTATAATGCTAATATTCGTTGGCTAATTTTCTGTCCTAGGCCAAAACCATGAAGGGTCCTCTCTAGAAAAGTCCAGGAAACCCTGTCAAAAGCCTTTTCGGCATCAGTAGTAAGTATCAAGGTAGGTGTTCCTTTATTTTGTGCATATTTTATGAGGGAGATAACTTTAGCCGTATTATCTTTCCCTTCCCTTCCAGGGACAAAGCCGGCCTGGTCGGGATGGACCAGAAATGGTAAGTATCGTTTGATCCTATTGCCCAATATTTTCGCATAAATTTTCAAATCGATATTAATCAAGGATATAGGCCTATAACTGGAACAGAGCTGAGGATCTTTGTCTGGTTTGGGTATTATAGAGATATGGGCTTCTTGAGCTTGCGGATGAAAGGTATCATGATCTGAGATGGAATTAAAATAATCTAAAAGAAGTGGCGTTAACTCCCCTTTAAACATCTTATAAAAAGAGGCTGTGTACCCATCTGGTCCCGGGCTTTTCCCGCTTACCAAGGAGTCAATACACTCTTCTATTTCCCGGGAAGTAAAGGGGGCATCTAACAGCTGAGCTTGTTCTGCGGATACCTTCGGGAGACCTGCTTCTGTCACAAATTTATCAATTCTATCGACAAGGTCAGCCAGCGGGGGGGAGGAATCCAATTTATACAGTGTCTGATAATAATCATGGAAAGCAGCAGCTATACCTTTAGTGCTATGTATTAGTGTATTAGATTTATCTTTAATCGACAGGATGTGTGTCGCTGGCTGTAGCTTTTTGAGAATACCCGCGAAATGCTTAGAGCATTTGTCATTGAATTCATAGAACCTTTGTTTACTGCTAAGATAAGCTTTCTGAATTTTAACATCCAATAAGGATTTTAATTGTATTCTCTTACTCTCCAATACATTCAGAGTGGTCTCAGAAAGGGAGAGTTTATGATCTTTCTCCAAGTATGCAATATCTTTAAGCAGAATGTCAACCTCTTTTTTCCTTTCTTTTTTCAGAGTACTGCCCATTGCTATGAGGTTCCCCCTCAGGACACATTTCACAGTTTCCCATAGCGTAGCTGGTGAGATGTCAGAAGAGCTATTTGTGCTAACTATGAAATCAATCCAACCTTTTATCTTACCCCTCCTGTCCTCGGAATGGAGAAGAAAATCATTAAGGCGCCAATTATACTCTGATTTTGCAGTTTGGGGGATTTGGAACTTTGTTACTACTGGAGAGTGATCTGATATAAACGAGGACCTAATCTCAGCTTGTTGGAATAAATGGAGCCAATGTTGTGAAACATAAATAAAATCAATTCTGGAGTAAACATTGTGTGTCTTGGAGTAGTGAGTAAAGTCCCTTTTCATGGGATTCATTACCCTCCAAATATCTATAAGGTGTTGGTCTCGCAAAAGTTGTTTCACCTCCTTGAGACCTTTGAGAGAAACATTACTCTTGCCAGAGGAGGAATCAGTCTTAGGGTTAATAGTGAGGTTAAAATCACCTCCTAGTAATATCAGACCCTCACTAAATTTTTCCAGCACCATCAGGAAAGTTTTAAAGAATGAGATTTGGCCTGAATTAGGGGCATAAACATTTGCTATAGTGCAAGTTTGGCTGGCCAACTTACATTTAATAAGCACATATCTCCCTTCTTCATCTGCTAAAGTCTCGATACAGCGGAAAGGTAAATCTTTGTGTATTAAAGTAAGTACCCCAAGGGATTTTCTCAAAGGGTTATTGCTCATATAGAGGTGTGGGAAAGTTTTAAGGTTCAGTTTTGGTAGACAATTTGCCTTAAAATGGGTCTCTTGGAGCATAATAATTTTAGCAGTGCTTCTTCTACATTCCCCAAATATCTGGGCTCTCTTCACTGGCTCATTCATACCATTAACATTAAAGGAAAATAATGTACAGTCCATAGTCGAGAGATTAGCCATTATAACGTAAAATCACAGGATGTACAAGACAATCAAAATAGAATGCTGACACTTGTTGTTGGCTTGCAAAAGGGAGGAAGGGGAACTGGGGGGTGGGTTCAGGAAAGTGCAAAGGATAGAGTAAGGGGGGATTAAGGGGGAAAAAAAAAGCCGCAGTAGACTTACTGGGGGAAAGTCCCCAAGGCTGGTGTTCAATTGCAGCGGCGAGGGTGCTTGGCACCTCTAAAGTGGGGGTACGTGGTTGTGAGGGGAGAGAAAGTCCCATAGTGCCTGACCATTAATCCAGACAGCCCACTGCCCCAATCCAGCATAATATACGAACCTCAAGAGGAACAGCAGTAAACTATCTTTTTTTTTTTTTTTTTTTTTTTCCCCTCCCTCCACCCTTTTTACTTTTTTTTCTTTTTTATTAATTTTTTATATGTATAATATATATATAATGTTTTTTTTTTTTTGTTTTTTTTTGTCCCGTTTAACTTTCATTTGGAGAAATTTGTCTTCAGTACTAATAAAAATATGTGGGTGGAGGGGGAATAGAGAGATAAATCTAGAATAGACCAACCATATACGCAGGGAGATGGAGGGAGTACCTTGGCTCTCCGTGTACGCGGTAAACCATAAAACAAAAGACATCAGATCACCTGACCATAAACAAATAGGTCTAGATACATCCAAACTAACATTGAACTCATGTCAGCTAACTCAACAGTACTTGCCAGTCCCAAAGTGCTCCAGTCCAGACCACAGTCTGTCCACCTCCAAATGAATATTTACTCGATACATCAAGTTCCTGTGAAAGAAACCCTAAAAGGGAAGAAGAAAGAAAAAAAAAGAAAAAAAAAATGCTGTTCCTCGGTAATGTCGGAGAGAATACTTCAAATCCTACGAAGATCCACATCATTTCCTAGGGGTCCTCTGGGGCCGGGGTGTTCTCTTGGGGGTGTTGACCTGCGACCAGTCTCCTTGCAAGTCGAAGCTTAAATCAGGGATTTTAGTTCCATCTGGGAGCCATCCTGGAAGTTCCATATTTGGGAGATGTAGCCGTTTAACGAAATGTTCAGTATCAGCCGGATATCGAATAACTGCTGTAGTGCCATCCTTAGTTGCCGTCAGGGAGAAGGGGTAACCCCACCTGTAGAGAATATTCCTTTCTCGTAAGATATCAGTAAGAGGCTTAAGCATTTTCCGCTTATAAAGCGTTGTCCTGGATACATCCTGAAACAACTTGATATGAGTTTCCTCATATTTGAGATTGTTCATCTCTTTTGCTTTTGCCAGGATTTCTTCTTTGGTGGAAAAGCTATGAAGGCAGCAGAGGATATCTCGGGGCGCATTTAAAGGTGCAGCTTTCGGTTTCTGCACCCTGTGCGCTCTCTCAATTTTTACATCAAGGGCATCATCTCTAGCCAAAATGCTATTGAAGATTCGAAGCAATGCTGAATGTATATCCTCTCTCTGTACCTCTTCTGGAATCCCTCTTATTCTAATATTATTCCTCCTGCTCCTATTCTCCTGGTCTTCCAATTGCCGTTGCAGGTCAGTAATAATGATATCCTGATTTTGTATATGGGTATATATGGCTTTCTGGTTGGAGGAGTGCTTGTTTACATTAGTCTCAATATCATCTGTGCGAGAAGCTAATGAAGTTAAGTCTCTCTTAATATCTCTAAGTTCCTCCTTAATAGTAGAGGTCACCTCCAATAACATCTCCTTGATGTCTGACTTAGTTGGGAGCTGAGCTATGTAGGCATGCAAATCTGGCTCACCTTCCATATCGCTATCCAGATCCGAGGGCTCTCTGTTAGAGTCTGCATCCTCATCATGCGCTGCAGCTGCGGGCGCCATCTTGGATAGTGCGCGGTCGGTATTTTTCTTTAAGAAAAGCGGTGCAATATCTTTCGTACCGGCAAGGGACTTTCTAGTCGAAGCCCTGTCTTGATCCGGTTTGGTTTTGTGCGATTTCCCCATCTCTCCGTTCAGTATGTCGCCTGGATCGGGTAGTTAGCTGCGGAGCTGCGGAATCAAGCGGCCATGCAGCACCTCAGCAAGCCACGCCCCCAGAGCCTGATTATTTAAACCCTGTGATAAAATTAACAGAAAAGAACATTGTATTATCTGACACAAGCACAAGCATAATTTTGATACACTGGTTTTTCTCTTTGTTCTAATCAACAAGTCCTGAAAGGTGAATGTTATGTACATTACGACCTTAAAAGCAGTACATTGCATTTATCAGCAGTCAGTGTTACCAAGCTGTTCATTTTGCCCATTTTCTTGGTGTTATGCTGGATCACATCTATAAATGAATAAAAATTCTTCTTTTTTTCTGTCATTCATATGTTACACTCTTTAAAGTGTGTAATAAACCTTTTGAATCTATTTAATTAAACCTTGCATCCCTTGCTATACACACTCTGTGAAGTACACTCCATCAGCAATTCATGACCTCGCCCTGTGTTACGGATATAGCCATGCCTGTAATTAGACTATTAAATTAACCATCATTTTTAAAAGGGTATGTCTAATTACATTCTCCTCTGGAGTTCAATTATACACGGAAGGAAAAATGCTTTTATTTGCTCCCACAATGTAGCTGAACAACCAAGTGTATATATCTATATATCTATATTGTTAAGCAATATACAGGCAGACCACATACTGTATGTTGTTTTTTTTTAATCTTTTTTCACAATATAATAAACATTATTTGTAATGTCTGTCTGTTATTTTTCTCAAACTACTGTGTACAAGTTTTTCATAAAATCATTAGCTGGTTTTGAAAAGAATCATAGGTAAAAATAAACCTTGAGTTGAAACAACTGTTTCACCAAGGCCCAGGATTGTTTCTAAATTTTACACATGACACAAGTGTTTGACTGCTAATAGAAACACGCTTTATTGCTCCACCATTTCTGATTTAGTTTCCTTACCTGCCAACCATTTTATCACAGCCCTGACTGATAGGAGCTGTTACATAGCAGGCCACTTGATAAATAAATATTCAAAATAATTTTCACAACATGCCAGACTAACCTGTATTTTTTTTAATCTTTTTTTGTCAGGCTTGCGTGTGTTGGCCCGTTTGATGTAATATGAACAAAGGCTTTTTAAAGGGGTTGTTCATCTTTGAGACAACTTTTAGGATGACGTAGAGATTGATATTCTGAGACAGTTTGCAGTGGTTTTTATTTTTTATTATTTAAGGTTTTTGAGTTATTTAGCTTTTTATTGAGTGGCTTTTCAATTTGCATTTTTAGCAATCCTACTCCAAATTACCCTAGCAACCATGCAGTGATTTGAATAAGAGACTGGAATATGAATAGGAGAGGTCTGAATAGAAAGATGAGCGATAAAAAGTAGCAATAACAATAAATTTGTAGCCTTACAGAGCATTTTTTAAGAAGGGGTCAGCGACGCCCAGTTGAAAGCTGCAAAAAGTCCAAAGAAAAAGGCAAATAACTAATATCTATAAAATATAAATAATGAAAACCAATTGAAAAGTTGATTAGAATTGGCTATTTTATAACATACTAAAAGTTACTTTAAAGGTGAACCACCACTTTAAGGGGCACACTTACTAAGGGTCGAATATCGAGGGTTAATAAACCCTCAAAGTAAAACGATTTGAAGGATTTTAATCGATCGATCGAAGGATTTTTCTTTGATCAAAAAAAGCCCAGAAAAGTAATGGGGAAGGTCCCCATATGCTAAAATTGTACCTTGGTAGGTTTAAACTACCGAAGTATGTAGTCGAAGTTTTTTTTAGAGAGACAGTACTTTGACTATCGAATGGTCGAATAGTGAAACGATTTTTAGTTTGAATAGTTCGAACCGAAGTCGAAGGTCGTAGTAGCCTATTCGATGGTCGAAGTACCCAAAAAAATACTTCGAAATTCAAAGTTTTTTAAATTTGGTTCTCAGAGTGACTAGTCCTGTGTGAGAATTGTTGTAAACCTACCTTCCTTTCTGTAAATAACGGGGTGTGACCTGGACAAGTTTGTGAATTGTATACCCAATTTCCAAACCTTTTCTTAAGGGGACGACAAGAAAATTCTAACTTGGTATCACGTTTTATTAGTTTTTATTTTATTTACTTGTAATTATATTTTTTTATATATATCTTTTTTTTGTAATATATGTTTGCATATCTACACACTGTTTCTATAAAACGCTTTGTCCTTGTTGCTTTTAAAAGAACCCTTAGCCTGTATGAAAGTTTGTATCAATTAACAGGAAAAGTTGTCTATCTACAGTATATGCTAATTAACCAGTTGACTGCTGACAGGAAGTGTGTTTGAATGTAATTTAACCCATTTGCTGCTGGAGTGCTCATTGAATTAGTAGAAAGTAGCCCTTTGCGGTGGGAGAGAGTGTTTGGTACATCTGTATAGAGTGAAATAATATCTGTTATAGCGTGAAGAGAAATAATGATATCAGGTTTCTACTGCCTTTTATTAATAATAGACAGTGGCAGTGAGTGAGTTTTGTGGGTGATAGTGATGGGCGAAAAATGTCGCCGTGTCCAAAAAAAACGGACGCCGGCGTAAAAAAAAACGGACACCATTTTGGCGCAAATTCGCCCATCACTAGTGGGTGTTGGTCTGTTATGGCACATCTTACTTTAGTCTAACCTGTGTGTAAGTTGGGTGAGAGACTGAGCATGTAACCCATTATAGCCTCACCTAGAATCACATGTTTCTGAAGAATGTCACATGATATTTCAAGCTTATAAAACATTGTTTAACAGAAGCAAGCTAATCTAATCTGAAAGGGAATGCTGAGCACGCCAAGAACCATACATTTTAATGTACTTATGTAGACTACCTCCTTTGGTGAAATGTTGCTGTTGACTAGTGATGATTGAAACCACAATGGGTGGCATTTCACTATTTTTGAATAATTTTGCAATGCTGTAGCAAATTTTTACAGAGAAGAATTTCCCCAATGAAAAAGGTACCGCAAAAAAAATGCTCATTTAAGTCACAAAAGTCATCATTAAAAACACCCATCGACTTCAAATCATTTCGCAAAAGTTCATGTTTCGCAATTTTTTTCAGGAAAGCAATTCATTCTTTACTATTGTTCATTATTACAGTACTTGTGAGTCCCATAGATTGTAGCCAAATATTCACACAGGGTGGTACTAAACTTTTCAAATTTTGTGCAATTACAGTAATTTATTGGCTAAAATGGATTCTCTATTGAATAATAATAAGGGCTTAAATTGTTACTGCTTTTGATGGCTTAAAGGGTAAGTTCAAGTTTTATTTAGTATTTAATGCAGCAGCTATAGTATTTAGAACTTCATTCCAGTATGTCATTAAATGGCAGTCACAGAAAATATGAATAAATGTGCCTTTTCCCCTAACTAATCTGATACAAATTTGGATGGATGAGATGCAACATTACTGGAGTGTAATACTCTCTATATAAAAGTATATTTATACAGTAATGGTATGGGATCTGGAAACCCGCTATCCAAAAATCTTCAAATTTCAGCCAAGTTCCATCATTTTATTTGAATTTTATTTTATCCAAATAATCAAAATTTTTAAATGATTTGCTTTTTCTCTGTAATAATAAAACAATATCTTGTACTTGATCCACATTAAGATATAATTAATCCTTATTGGAAGCAAGTTATGAAAAGAACCATTACGTAAGATATGTCAGAGGTTCAGTAACTTTTTTTTTTGCAGTAGTGCTAATTACAATAATGAAATAAGCCTTTTGGTACACTCTGTTTAAATAAAGAAAAATATAATTCTCTGAAAGTGTAATTTTCTGTTTTTTGTTGGAATGGGTTAAAGTTCAAAGTCTTAAGTAAGGATTGGCTATGAGTTTGAATTTCTCTCTTAGTGCCTTGAAGGGATAAATGTGGCCATTTTACCATATATCGTTTATTGATAGTTTTTTTTATTTGCCAGACATGCATTAATCTAATTTTGGATACTATTGAGAACAGCAATTTTTTATAGGGGAGGATGTGGATGTTTCCTCATTTGCATGCTCCATATATGTGGGTAGTTACACCAGTTGCCCTGCTAAGTAATATAAGAATGAGGCAGGTGAAGAAATTTCTGCTTCTAACCTAGGAGTGCATTAGCTTGTCTGATTTGTTTCTGAACTTAGAGTCTATGGTTGGATTTCTGATCCAACTTGAAGTGCAGAGGACAGCAAGATCCGACCATAACTGCTTCTTGAATAAGTACTAAGGGGTACATGGTAAATTACCCTTCTGGTTTGCTTACCCAAAATACTCCATTACCTGGTGTATAACTAGTGGAAGCATGACAAAGATGGGTTCTGGATTAATTTCCTGCCATATAAAAAAAATCCCTTTAACTAAATTCAAAAGCATTTACATGTATCTCCTCTAGATACTAAACATTTTCATTGTATTTCTTTTCTGAATGTTTTGTCAATTCTGTGGGAAAAAAAGTCTTCCCAGTAATAAAATGTTTTTTTTTTTTTTACTTTGAAAATTGACTTTCCATAATTTATTATACACTTTAATTTTCTTTAGCTCCACACAGCATTAAAATAAAATTCAAAAGAATTCAATGCAGCTTTTAATTATCCAGTCTCAGAGCAATCAACAACCTGTTATTTTTCCATCTGAAGGAAAGTTTGATCCAGAGGGGAGGAACTGTATAGAACATTCACTAAAGCGGCAGAGATGTTCCTTCCGTGCTTATTTATTTCATGTCGCTGATTTATGCTGACTCAGCCTCTCTGCAGATGCTACAAATGAAAGATGGGTATGAGATGAAAAATGCTTTTCCTCTCCAATGCACGGCCCTGTGAAATCACAGCTGAATGCTTCTGTCATATTCAGTGCTCCAAATAAATACAAGCTGAAGTTTAGGAAGAACCACAAAGGAATGGCAGCTAAAAATACAGTAGCTCAAGAAATAACCATAAGTGAGTGTACAGATTAGTAACACTAATTAAGTATTTTACCTTTATCTTAAAATTGGTTTGTCAACCCAATAACCAGTCAAATTTGTCTTTGCAAAGAATTATTTATCGTTATTCACTATGTTTACTTATAGAGCAGCAACAATTTATTAAAGGACACCTGTTGTCAAAAAGATTTTTTTTTAAAAAATTGCCCCCTGCCAACACTGGGACACTCACACCTGGAGGGAGCTCACAGTGCAAGTGGCCATGTTGGTCATAATGTGCTTCTGATGTCATACGCATAATGAGCAAGTTGTGTCATTTGCTCATTATGCTTGTGCCCCAACATGGCCGCTAACACTGGGAGCTCCCTCCCGGTGCAGGTGGCCTAGCGTGGGCAGAGGGCAACTTTGAACTATAACATAAAGCACTATTATCAATGGTGGCTCATGATGTTATTTTGATGAATATAACACAAAGAACTGTTCTACTGTTAATCTCAATATGGTATTCTGAACCCAAAATAGTATATAAAACAGCTTTATAACCAATGAGTGTGTATAATGAAGCTTTGTACTATAGTATACAAGACTGCTTTATAACCAATGATTGTGTATAATGAAGCTTTGTGCAAGAGAAACGAATGAACCAAATTAGTCGATGGCCTAATATTTGTATTTGTTCCTAATATGTTTGTGACTTCTGTAAGTTCTCATGGGGCTTTCCTTTGTTATAAACAGAGGTAGAATATGTAATAAAGCGCTACTAGTTGACTAGATAAGATCTATGCTTCGGATGTGCTTGTTGGGAGTCTGGCCAGAACCTAATGAGCTCATGGGAAGCAAGATCTGTTGTTAACCAAGTGGTTTAATGTATGAGTTCATTGTTTTTGAGCATATATAAACTGCGGGTGTCCATTCGGTCAGCTGAGATTTCACCCATGGTGTTTATGCGTGCAGCTACAGGACCTTCTGGGACCGTTTGAGGGGCTTTGATCTGCGGACTGTATCGTAATCTCCCAGTCTGAATAGCAGAGAGACGTGCTTTACTCATTTATTAATGTACTTCTTTTTCATCTTATGTATATAGTAAAAACCTTTGCTTTTATGTAGCTAGTGTGTTTCGGTTATTTCCAAGAGACTCATAGGGGCAAATTCACTAAGAATCGAAGTTGCGCCAGGCGCAACTTCGCCGCTCTTCGCCGCACTTCGCCAGGCGAATTTTCGCCAGCGCTCCGCAAATTCACTAAAATGCAAAGTTGCGCACAGGGGTAGCGTAAGTTTGCGAAGTTGCGCTAGCGTTGTTTCGCTATATAAAGCGAAGTTGCGCTAGCGAAGGCTAATTTGCATATGGCGCGAAATTCAAATTTCAATGGAGGAACACGTATCTGCACTACAAATGCCTACAAAACCTTCAACTCTGCAAATAAAAATGTTATTTTGCCCTACACATGTGCCCACTGTCTAGGTAAGTTGCCATGAGTCAGGAAAAGTAGGGGGGAGGAAGGGGAGCCCCAAAAAAATTTCGATCTTTTTCAGCCTATCAGCCATCATGTAGAAAACACGCCAGCGTTTTTTGGGACTTAGAAAAAATTTAGACTTTTTTTGAAACAATCCCTATCTACTCTATTGCGCTTCGCCAGGTCTGAGGTGGCGAAGGAAGTCTAGCGTAAAAGGTAGCGTTCGCTACACTGCGCAAGTTAGTGAATTTGCGTAGATTCGTCGCTAGCGAAAATTCGCCTGGCGTAAGGTTGCGAAGTAACACTAGCGAAACTACGCCAGCGTTCGTTAGTGAATTTGCACAGTAGCGAAAATGACCAACGCTAGCGAAAAAACGCTAGCGTTCGGCGCTTCGCGCTTTAGTGAATTTGCCCCATAGATCCAACACACCCAACCAGAGTACCGACTCTATTAGCCCGCACCTTCA
Organism: Xenopus laevis; assembly: GCF_017654675.1. Taxonomy (NCBI): domain Eukaryota; kingdom Metazoa; phylum Chordata; class Amphibia; order Anura; family Pipidae; genus Xenopus; species Xenopus laevis. The sequence goes on from NC_054383.1 coordinate 89,653,438, forward strand.
GTTGGGGATAATATTTTTTGGCAAGGTGCCCTTTAAGGTGTCTGTAACAGTCAGGAGAGACATGTAAAAATATTATTCCAGACAGATAAAATAATAAATTATGGTGGAATATGTTTCACTGTGGACTGAGTACTTGATGAAATTTAAAGTCTTGATGGCACATCTAAACTAAGGTAGGCTGGATTTAAGATTTACACTGGGTTGCATGGTGTGGTTTCAAGAAAATTAGTTTTTACCAAGGCCTTGGTTTTATGTCCAACACCCAGAACTCACCACTTCAATTAAGGTGGCAGGTCACCACAAACATTGTTCAAATACTATTTTTTTGATATGTTTGAAAAAAAAACAAACAAAAACATGGTTGTGCAGTATAGAGCAGAACAGCAATTCAGATTTTATGAAAAGGAATGGGAAGACAGTAGTCAGTGTGAGTTTTACATATGAGACTGGCTTTGCTGTTTGAAAAATACTAATTAAATTAACTATAAACTTCAGTCACCACTGCTATGAGCTGGCAGATGTTCTGATTTTTGAACTTGTTATATGCAGGCAATATTGCCCTTGCCTCCTACCTAACAAAATGTAGCAGCCGGTGGTTGTGCACATCACTAAACCCTAGGACACAAAGAAGAAATATCTGCATATGTGTTCTTTTTTATTTATTAGAGGGGGTAAAGTTGTGACAATATAACAATTTTGTGATTAGGGGCAAAAGGGACAGATTTATTAAATATCAAATTGGGTATTAAACTACCATCTCCCAAGAAGTCCCATAACATGAACACAATAATGTTATGTACAGTTTTTCCCACCCATGCCACATTATCACATGGACCCATTGTATGTCCTTACCAATTACAGTATATGCCATGGAGTGGTTACAGTCCACACTCTCACCAAACAAATTGTCTGAATCAATTCAGTGAGAAAAAGTTATCACGCGGTTTATCATGTACAAGATTCAACTCAAGTAGAGTACTTTTTTCCTAATTCGATTTACGTTTTTTTCCATAGACTTCAATAGAGTTTTATGTGATAAACCATGATATATAAGTTTTTCTGAATTTGATTGCATCTCAAATGGAGTCTCCAAGACAATGATTTTTCACATATTAAACCTTTTTCTGAATCTTGAATCTGGCCCAAAGTGAAATGTAATACGTATTCATCTAAGTCATTCCGCTGCCAGCAATATAAGCGATAGACAGGATGGTTCCTTTCCTCCACCTGTCATACCTAAAGACATGGGTCAATGCATAGGATCGGCTAGCCATAGTGATGGACAAATACATTCGGCAGAAACAAATTTGCGAAAGATCCGCCCGTCAAAAAAAATTGGAGTGCGGCATTTGGACCAAAACTTTAGATGCCATTCTACAGGATAAAGTGTCGGCTTGCTACAAACGTAGTCCAAACCTAAAAGATCTATTATCGAGAAGTCATTTTCAAAAATCAAGCAGACCAAGTAACATCAAGGGCTGCTTCCCCTGTGGAAATTGCAACATGTGTGACCATATGATCAGAAGGTCGAATTTTATTGACAGATTCAATAAAAGTCATCTAATAAAGGATTATATTAACTGCAAGACTAAGGGAGTTATCTATGTGCTAGAATGTCCTTGTGAGAAATAATATGTGGGCATGACAACACAGATGCTCAAGCTTAGAATACAACAACACTGCAGTTCAATCAGAAATGCAGATAAGACATGTAAATCGGATAAAACATTATCCACTGTTGAAAGTCATTTTAAAAAATATCATAAAAGGATTCCGTCCAACATCAAATTTTGGGCCATTGAACATATTCATTTAGGAATCAGAGGAGGCAACCTAGAACAAGAACCGTTAAAACGTGAGATGTATTGGATTTTCAAATTAAATTCAGCTTTCCCCAATGGAATCAATGAAAATATACTGTACAATGCATTTATTTAAAAGGACTCAATTCTCTTAGTTATAAATAAGTTTCCTCCCAACTATTCGAAAATTATGCTTTTTATTAGTTCGATGATAGTACTTTTCCCATAATAATATGGAGCTTCATGAAAGTCTTTCCCCTTTTGGAAACCATAGAGAAGTAGAGAACGTTGGGATTCAAAGGTGGAGAATTACTCGCTGTACCAAGTGCAGCCCGTTGCTTAGCAACGAACATACATCCGCGTCTTACTCTGGAACGTAACGACGTCATGAGAGATGTGCAAGTATCGCGAGATTTCTCGATAGGGAAGTGATAAAGGCGCAAAGATGGACGAGCGTATTTTAGATTTTGCCTTGATAAAGCCAGGAGGCGAAACACGTGTTGGCATACTTTTTAGCGCTCGGATAATTGTTTTTGAGCGATTGCTTGATTTTAAAATACTATCTTGTACTTGGAACTATTCCAAGCTCTTTTAAGACCGCATTGTTTTCCGCTTCCTCTTAATTTCTATACTGCAATCAAATGGCACTGTGGAATTTGTAGTTTTTTAGGGAAGATTAGAAAATCAAAGAGCTAGCAAGGTAATCTCGAGACTACAGTCCCCAGTGACCTACTATCTCCCACTTGTGGGGTCCCAGAACTTAGAAAATTACAGGCAGTTAGATCTTGTGACTTCTCCACTTCTATCATTTTCATTTTCTTTCTTTTTCTTCAATGCTGGTCTCGAATTGGACAAATTGATATAAAAAAATTTTTGATTCATTTTTTCACTTTCAAACACCCATCAGCCTCGGCTGAGGTGTGTAAACCAATTACAATCTACCATTTTAGTGGGGGTTCTCCACTTTTTTTATCAATATTTATTCACGTTCAGCAAGTGGTTTGTAATGAATTCAGTCACTTTTCTTAATTAAATTGTGGTAATTCTGTTTTTACCTAATTTATTACCCTGATCTGTGTAGGCACTTTTTATTTCATTTTATTTTTGTTATTCTAATCATGAATTCGGAATAAAATTGATACTAGCACTTTAATTAATTAATCACTTAATTTAGTTTTTCATAAGTAATTTATAATCACTTAATTTTGTATTTTATAAGTAATTTATAATCATTAGTGATGGGCGAATTTGCGCCGTTTCGCTTCGCCGAAAAATTCGCGAATTTCGTCTCGTTTTTGACGCCGGCGCCCGTTTTTGACGCCGGCGCCCGTTTTTGACGCCGACGCCCGTTTTTTCCAGTTTTTGGCGCCGGTGTCCGTTTTTTCGAAAAAAAAATTTAGAACGCCGGCGAATTTTTGCCGCGAATTTTCGCGGGCGTTTCGCGAATTTATTCGCTGGCGGCGAAACGCGCAAATTCGCCGTGAATTCACGCCTGGCGAATAAATTCGCCCATCACTAATAATCATTACTTAACAGCACAAAGTACCTAACAGGGTAATCACCTTTGGTGTGGAACACCATCACGCAATAACGAATCACAACATATTGTCTTTAAAATATTTATTGAAATTATTCACAATCATCAGAAACTGAACAGCTGAATAATACAGATATTTGGAATTAATGTGGTATTAATAATTGGTGGGAAACTAGATGGAGAGGGGTTTTACTCTCTTTTAATTTTAGCAAGTACATAACCAGGTAATTATACCTCTCTAGAAAATTTAATTTAATCAGGGTGTACAAAACAAATCTTTTCTTTTATATTTGGACCAAATAGTCATGCATATAAAAAATGTTGCTTGCGTCAAAACTGACTAGTTTCAAGAATTTCTCGCCGTTTCGCAAAATGGCACAGATTCGCCGATCACTGATTAGTCATTCTTGTGTTCCTCTACTTCTCAACACAAATGTTATCTTTATTAGGATTCATCAGGGTGTGTTGAAATCACTTGCTCTAGTCTCACTTATACCCACATGCCTGTGAAATGTCAACAGTTGTCATGTCAACCTGTAATTTAATACAAAACATTTAAAAATTCCTTCTGCAGTAAAATGCTGTCTAAATCTCCTCTTCTACAAAGTTTCTGGTGACCATACATTAAGTTAAGGTATTCCTAATTTCTCCCACATGCTCTAATTTCCAAACCCCTTGAGGGTTATGTAATAAAAGTCACTAAGTTTGCCCATGATTAGTAACCCATAGCAACCCATCAGCAAGTAGAATTTACTGGTCATCTGTTTAAAAGTAAACATCTTGTTGGTTGCTATGGGTTACTGCTCCTTGACAAATGTAGTGACTTTTATTACATAAGGGGGGGCATTTCGCCCAGCCGCATCATTTTCCTAATGTATTGAGGACTGTGTGCACGGCATACTTCCCATTTACTTACCTGCGAACGCAGTCCTCAGTGCCAAAAGGGACAGGGAAAGTGTATGCACATGTGCGCATATGTACCTGGGGTGAGCAGGGGGGACAGGGGAGCAGACAGAATCCAACATTAAGGGCATTATGTAATGAAATCCGAATTTATCTTTAAATTTTAAAAATGTAAAAAGCTTGACCAAAGTTCCATCCCCATTTTTGCCTTATTTATTAATAAAATAACTTGAATAAATAGAATCAGGAAAAAACTCTATTTTTTTAGACTTTTTTAATAAATCGCTAGATTTTGGGTTTTTTGCCCCGAAAACTGCAAATTTATCAGATTATTGGGCTAAACCCAGCAAAAACCCAATATCTACAAATTGGGATAGGGACATCTCTCATTGACTTACTGTATGCATGACCTTGCCAAGTCTGAGATGGCCGGATTTTCAGATTTGGACATTTTGGGGTATCGGGGTATAATAAGTCTTATTGCCCCAAAACCCTGACCAGAAAAATTGAAGTTTTAGTAAATAACTTATGCCTTAGATCATTAAACCAAGTGAGAGTCAGTAGAACAGACCACCTGATATTTTGTTTGAAGGTATACCTAAAAAGGGTGGCAATAGTTGAGACATCCCATTTAATTAACTTGCTAGCTTTCAGTTTTTAATAATATGTGTCATTGGATTTTTTGGAAAAAAAAAGTTGTCATTTACAGTTATACAGTCCATCGCTCTGGATTATATGAACCATTCTGCTTACACACAAACTGAATCCATACAGACATGCCTAGGTTACCTCAGCTAAAGAATGGAAAGAGACATAACAAACTGACTCATTTATTGAAGTTAATGATTGTGTCAGTTTGTCGGAATTTGCTTGACTGATGCAAGCATATATTATATTTTTAATCAGGTGTTAGTGTTTGGTGCAGTTTATATAATCCCCAATCAAAAGGGATTCTTGCAGGGATTAACAATTTGGTTAATTTTTTTTTCTCTACTCTGATTTTTTTTCTCTACTCTAGTGCAGAACTTTTTACCAAGTTACTTTTTTACCATTGCTACTACTCAGTAAAATTTACAGATCACTAACACATTATTCTATAAACAGAGTGTTATTCAAATTGGACAGCTGCAAGACTAAAGCCTACACTACTGTTTAAGGCTAAGATTAATTATCAATAGGATTATGGAACACACATGGACAGATTTATTTTAAGAAATAAGGAGATTTTTAAAGCTTATGGCTTTTTCCCAACTAATTTTGCATTCCAAGTATTTATTTGTCTTGGCTCAATATTTCAATGACTGTAACAAAACAGCCTTTTCTCTTACTGTTTGTAGACTACATTCAGATTCTTTGTATTAACATTACTATTTTCATTCCCCAACTAAAGAAACACTGTTATCATTTCATAAAGGAAGAAAGTTTACAAAAAAGTAATAGATATGAATTTTATGGCAGGTAGCTGATTTTGTTAGCCCCAGCAGAGAGATGATGGATGAAACCTTTACTAGAGAAAGTAGAATGCAATATCTATGCATCAAATGTTGATTGAGCAGTTTAATTGTGGTTCAACAAATAAACACGCAAAGTTCTGTAGCCCTATGTTGATGTTACAACTACAGGTGCCTTTAAAGGAAAACAATAATCCCAAACAATGCAGGTCTCTATAAAAATATATTGCATAAACCAGCTCATGTAAAACCCTGCTTTATCAAAATAAACCATTTTCATAATAATATATTTTTTTTAGTAGTATGTGCCATTGGGGTAATCCTAAATAGAAAAATGCCATTTTTAGAACTAAGGGTCATCCCTTGGGATCCTACGATTCACGGTGCACACAAATAAACTAAACAAACCATACAAGTTAGATGACATGAGCCAATTAACAGACAAAGATTCAATGCAGCGAGAAAAAGGTTTATCACAGGAAATGTCATCGACAAGATTCAATTTGAGATGCAATTCAATTCAGAAAAACATGGTTTATCAAACTCTGTTGAAGTCTATGGGGGAAAAATGGAAATGAATTAGGAGAAAAGTTTTTCTCCTCGACTTGAATCTCATCCATGAGTTTTCATGTTCTAAACCATGAGATAACTTTTTCAATTGAATCTGGTACAGAGTTCTGTCTATTGCTTCCACAACCTCTTCCTATTAAAGCTAGAGCTGCATTATTTCTGGTCAGGTGATCTCTGAGGGTCAGGTGATTGGCCATTATGAAATGGTGGTTCAAGGTAAGAGATGTAAATATACATTCAAGTTTTTTTAAGATTCTTTAATAAGCCACTTCATATGATTTAAACGGTTGCTTAAGCATTCATTTTGGTGTTAAAGTTTCCCTTTAAATGTTATTCTGTATAAACCCATTAAACCTTTTGCTGTGGTGTCAAGAGATCCTGAAAACATTGAGTAAAATCCCTCCACTGTGCAAGCATTAACATTTTTACTTGGCTAGGAAAGGCATAAATATGCTGTATATATAATATCTCCTGTAAAGATGAGGAGCCTGTGGCCCCAAATGTTTTGAGTTATAAACTGGGTCACACAGATACTAATCACCACTATGCTTTAGTTCTGGTGCTTTTGGGCTTTGGACATATATATACAAATACAAAAGGTCCTCTGCATTCCCCCATTACCAAACAAACACATTGAAACATTTTTGGTGGAATGTAATAAAAGTTGCAAAGAGAAAAACAATTTACACCAATAAGAATAACAATTCACATCTGGCAATGTATTATTCTTCCTTAAACAGTTATTGCATTGTGAATTTTAATTGCACATGTTTAAGAAGTGCTTGAAGGTGTCGTAATTTTTTGAAACAAACATAGCAACTTTTTCAGTAAGAAGTTTTATGACAACACAGTGCACTGGTGCAAACACTAAAATTTGCAAACTTTCTTCCACTGTCAGAAGTGGTCGCTAAACAGTTTCCGGTCATCTCCAGGAAGGCCAGTCCTACACTCAATTTTCATCTGATTCCTTAATATTTCTATTACTTTGTAATGTATTTTATATATTTTACACAGGGACTAGTTTTACCTGCAACTTACTTGCTGCTTTCAAATCTACTTTTAGGACTTGTTTGAAAATCAGTTGATGTTTTAGTTCACATTCATATAAAAATCTAGAAAATTTTAAAGGGTTCGCACACTTTCACGCATGACTATATATCTCTATATATATATTTATAAATAAATGAAGGATCAGCGCACACTTTAAATTGTGAATCTTTTTTATTGTGTGCTTTTAGGGTTTATAGCTTTTTCTGAGTATGATTTAAACGACTAGTGTAATAATTGACCCAGTTAAATATATCTCATTTTATTAATATTTGAATGCACTGGCAAAAAAAAAAAAAAAAGAAATATTTACAGATAAAACTATTTAAGCCCCCAAACAGCTTCTGTTCAATCTTGTTTGTTTTACGCCAACACAAACAGCAAAGGAAGCTATTTTCCACTGTACTGCATTCATCACAGCAGGGTTCTTTTACATTCTCTCGTGTATTACATGGATTTCACTTCCCAAGTATCCTTTATCAAAACCAGATCACACATCTTCAAACGTGTTGCTTTCATCAAGGGCACCATCTTTTTGCTGTATTCAGCTTATTTTATTTTTATTCCCAAGCTGAGCATTTTGAGATGCAGTTACTTTGCCTTGTGATCAGAATTTAGATATGAAATTCTAAGAAATATAATGAATAAGTAAATCAACAATATTTGTAAGGGAGAGACAGTGGCACGATGTTTGCTCTACTTATTTAATTCTTGTTGCATGGAAATATTTTTCATGTCCTTTAAACCAAATTGCCACATCACCCCCTATAAAGATATAAAGATATTTTTAGACCATCCGAAATTAAGTCGAAGTTTTTCTTTGGGTCGAATAGGACCGTTTTCTATCGAATAGGTCAGTATTCGGCCAAATTTCAAATCGTTCGAATCGAAGGCATAGCACATTCGATCAGATTCGATTCAAAGTTTTTCCCCCAAAAAACTTTGATTTTTCAAAGTCCACCAATTAACTCCAATTAGGTTCTAGGAGGCCCCCCATAGGATAAAACAGCAATTTGGCAGGTTTTAGATGGTGAATGGTCGAAGTCGAATTTTTTAAAGAGAGAGTACATGATAAATTTCGATATTCGAATCTAAGGGGCAGATTTATCAAAGGTCGAGGTGAATTTCGAATGAAAAAAATTAGAATTTTGAGCTATTTTTGTGTACTTCGACTAGGGAATAGTCCAAATTTGATTAAGATTTGAAAAAAATTTAGAATATCGAAATTTATCATGTACTGTCTCTTTAAAAATTTGACTGAAAAAACTTCGAAATTCGAATTCAAAAAGACCAACCGAAATTAAGTCAAAGGGTTTTTTTGTCGAATATAGTTCCATTTTCGTTTGAATAGGTCCGTATTCCAATCGAAGGAATATCGCATTCGCTCGAATTCGATTCAAAGTTTGTCCCGAAATTTTTATATTTTAAAGTCCACCAATTGACTCCAAATAGGTTCTAGGAGGTCCCGCAAAGGCTAAAATAGCAATTCGGCAGGTTTTAGATGGCAAATGGTCAAAGTCAAAGAGACAGTACATGATACATTTTGATTTTATTTAAAAAAAAAATCGTGTTTTTTATATAAATTTCAATTGGTCGTTTTTTTTTTAATTTTATTTCGAGTTAATGGGATTTGATGGGAGTTTTTACGTTTTTAGAAACTCCCATAAACTCAAAATTTGACCTTTGATAAATCTGCCCCTAAATATGGCTAGAAATGCCATATTTTATATGCTGAACTTATTGAACCAGCCTAAGGGTTCAGCATCTCTATAGCAGTAATGATCCAGGACTTGTTGTCACAGGAATTCCTTATTTTGGATTTTGTTAACAGAGTCATTGACACGCACATGCTCGGTGAGCTTTGAGCAGCTGTTTAGAATCTAAACTTAGGGGTCATCACAAACCAGAAAATAAGGCAGGCTTTTTAGCTGATGATCAAATTCTGATGCTGCTAATTGTGCTGGTTTCTGTGCTGCTATATACCAATAATCTGAAATATATATATATATATATATATATATATATATATATATATATATATATATATATATATATATATATATATATATATATATATATATATATAGTTTCACTCACATGATATTATCTGAATTGAATACTGTAGAAAGTGAGATTATAGATTTATTTAGCCTTGTATCTGGTACTATTCAGGAATATAATGTGCTATCCTACTTCAGATATGATTTATCTATTTCATTATTGAAATGGGTAAATATGCTGAAACCTGCACGTTCCTCCCCTTTCTTTTGTGCCAGTGCAAAAAACTATTTAGGTCAATCTGGCCTAAATAAATCTGTAAAGTGTTAAAACCAGCTATACAATTCCTAACAAATTATTACTGTTCTTATAAAGAATCCTTGATGTAAAAAGAAAAACAGTAATCAAAATGATGGAAATGTGAACATGTGGTTGTATATTCTGAAACTGACATTTAGCGCAGAGTTGTATTTTAAGGCTTGATAATAATATCTTAGTTGTCATCCTGAAAATAAAAATGTTTAAAAAGCAATTTATTTAATATAGGGACATATGTAGGGCACTTATATTTAATATGTTATGTATCTTGGAAAGAGCATCCTTGTTAATAGTTTTGCTACCCTACATTTTAAATGGCATACTAGATACTGCAATATAGTCGATACACTGCACACCCAGAATCTACTCACTCTGTAGTAGTGGTGCTGGTTCTCCGCAGACCCGGCAAAGTCCCACAGCAACAGCAACTATTTAAAAGTGCCCCTTCTTTTTATTTGTTCAAACCACTAATATCAACGTTTCGGGGGATATAACCTCCCTTTATCAGTATTTAAGTACAAATGTGACCAAACACCTTTATGGACATAACCCCACCTCTTCCCTCTTACTCACATGATCACATGTGGTATATGTGTTAATTGACATCTTCCTAATGTAAAAAAAAGTTTTTTTTGATTAAAAAATCCATTCCCACATAAATAGTGAATAAATAGTGAATAAAATGTGTATGAAAGTCCAATTTTCTCCAAAAGCCCAATCCCCAAAAAGTGTTAAACATAATCCAAAATACTTTCCAACAACCTTAATCAAAGGGGTGACAAGACACTTTAGCATAATTAATAGTATAAGTAATTTGAAACATTGTTCTTTAATACCTCTGATGATGTTAGTATTACCCTCTATCCCCTGATGAAGCTTATCTGTAGGGAAGGGAAACAAAAAGGAAACAAAACAGAGGGGAAGGGGCTGGGGTCAGAATCAATTTAAAACTTGTTACATGTTACAAAAAACAAGCTAGACTAAAATTTTCATTGAGGCCCTTTGGAACCAGCGTTTTGAGTTTCCAGATCCGAAAAGCCTCACACCTTAATAAAGACCTTTTTTTAAATCATTACCTGCATCCTTTGTACCACTTCCAAAATCTGCCATCTCAACTGCGAAATATTGTGTTTCATATAAAAAAAATGCATTGCTAACATTGTCTCTTTCTTAAACTTCTCTTTTTCTTTCTCTTTGGCACCAGTATTTTCCCCTTTCACCTCTGGCTTAACATTTGAAAGTGAAAGGGGAAAATACAAAGGACGCAGGTAATGATTTAAAAAAGTTTTTTATTAAGGCATGAAGCCTTTTGGATCTGGAAATTCAAAACACTGGTTCCAAAGGGCCTCAATGAAAATTTTAGTCTAGCTTGTTTTTTGTAACATGTAACAAGTTTTAAATTGATTCTGACCCCAGCCCCTTCCCCTCTGTTTTGCCATCTATTGCAGAACTGTCTCTCACATACCTCAATTCCAACAATACCCACTCATGGCTTATCAGAGAGGAAAAAATATATGTAATCAGCTATATCTAGTATAAGCCGAGTTTTTCAGCATCGAGTATAAGCCGAGTTTTTCAGCATCGAGTATAAGCCGAGTTTTTCAGCATCCAAAATGTGCTGAAAAAGTCTACCTCGGCTTATACTCGGGTCAGCGGGCAGTAGCTGAGATTGCAGTCACTTTTAATCATTCCTATACCAACAGTTCACTTGGGGATAGACTGCAATATCCCACAATGCCCTCTGTTGGTTATATGAAAGAATAACAGTGACTGCAATATCACACAGCGCCATTTGTTGGCTATATGAAAGAATAACAGTGACTGCAATATCACACAGCACCCTCTGTTGGTTATATGAAAGAATAACAGTGTGCCCTCTGTTGGTTATATGAAAGAATAACAGTGACTGCAATATCACACAGCGACATCTGTTGGTTATATGAAAGAATAACAGTGACTGCAATATCACACAGCACCCTCTGTTGGTTATATGAAAGAATAACAGTGACTGCAATATCACACAGCACCCTCTGTTGGTTATATGAAAGAATAACAGTGCGCCCTCTGTTGGTTATATGAAAGAATAACAGTGACTGCAATATCACACAGCGATATCTGTTGGTTATATGAAAGAATAACAGTGACTGCAATATCACACAGCACCCTCTGTTGGTTATATGAAAGAATAACAGTGACTGCAAAATCACACAGTGCCATCTGTTGGTTATATGAAAGAATAACAGTGCGCCCTCTGTTGGTTATATGAAAGAATAACAGTGACAGCAATATCACACAGCACCCTCTGTTGGTTATATGAAAGAATAACAGTGACTGCAATATCACACAGCACCCTCTGTTGGTTATATGAAAGAATAAAAGTGACTGCAATATCACACAGCACCCTCTGTTGGTTATATGAAAGAATAACAGTGTGCCCTCTGTTGGTTATATGAAAGAATAACAGTGACTGCAATATCACAAAGCGCCATCTGTTGGTTATATGAAAGAATAACAGTGACTGCAATATCACACAGTGCCCTCTGTTGGTTATATGAAGGATTAACAGTGACTGCAATATCACACAGCGCCCTCTGTTGGTTATACGAAAGATTAACAGTGATGGCAATATCACACAGCACCCTCTGCACATGGTAGTGGGACAGTGGGACAATGCACACAGTAATCCGTTTGGCAATTCTCTTGCACCATCAACTTTGCAAAGAAGTCCGGTTGATCGCTGGGGGGGTCGCTTTGGCAGACTGTGCGCTGCTGGGAGACAGGGCTGTAGTTGTGTCTAAGCTTATACTAGAGTCAATAAGTTTTCCCAGTTTTCGTAGGTAAAATTAGGTACCTCGGCTTATACTCGGGTCGGCTTATACTCGAGTATATACGGTAAATCTAAAAACAACTGGACTTGCTGAGTAATCAATGAAGACGTTTCACTATTCATCCGAGCAGCTTCTTCAGTTCAACTGACTGGTGTGGGAAGTTCTCGGGATATAAACTCTTCTTCATGAGTGTCAATTTTGATGAGCGACAATTTCTATACACAGGACTATTTGGTTCAAATGCATTAAAGTCAATGGGCTTCCAAATAATTTTTATGTGCACGACAATTTTTGTTTTGACGAGGCAGATTAATCACCACCGCAGTTTCGCAAATGAAACGTTTTGCTTGCGGTAAAACGTGGAAATTTGCCGTGAATTTGTGTCTGCTGAATTTATTCGCCCATCACTAAATATTTATAGATGCGGCTAAAGCTCCTAGTCCCCGGGCACTCCCACTCGTGGTTCAATTTGCTGCCTCCTGTTCCACTCGTCCCCACTCGCCGCTTAAACATTACTTAAACATTATTTACTCCATTATTATAGCTTGAAATGAAATATCATCTCTCTCTGTAAATTGATAAGCAACATTTTGTATGTACAATATAACAAATAGAGTATGGAAAGTAACTATTCTCCAATTAAATGTTAGTTCAACACCCCCATCCAATTTAAGGAGAACAGTATGTTCTGAATGAAACCTGACAGGAAATAATCATGCAATCCTAATGCTTGGGGCAATTTAACAGTCAGTCTAAAGAGACCAAAGTTAATGGGAAATGTACCGGTTCCCAAGGCACATATCATTTCTTATCACAAAAAATAATCCTGTAACTCAAAAATATTAAAAACCCGTAATTTATTCAAAGATATATATTTAAAAAAACTTTGAGTAAGTACCTGAGCTAAAACAGAAATTAGAATGTTCTAACATGTTTTATATGAGAAACGGATATCGTTTTCCTCACAATTTAACATTTCTTTAAAATAGTAGCTTTTAAGTAGTCTTGGAATGGTATAAAGCACACTTGCCTGAAGGAGTACATGGTTAAGAATATATATATATATATATATATATATATATATATATATATATATATATATATATATATATATATATATATATATATATATATATATATATATACACACATGTATATATATTAGAAAAAAAGTACAGGTATGGGATTTGTTATCCAGAAAGATCTGAATTATAGAAAGGCCAGCTCCCATAGACTCCGTTTTAATCAAATAATTTAAATTTTTAAAAATGATTTCCTTTTTCTCTATAATAATAAAACAGTACCTTGCAATTGATCCAAACTAAGATATAATTGATCCTTATTGGAGGCAAAACAAATCTATTGTGTTTATGAGGAGGGTTATTACTAAAATTTAAATTTCTCATTTCTTAAATAAAAAACCATGAACAAACTCTAATACCCGAGTTTACCTTATTTATTATTAAAAAAGCTCAATTTAATTGGTTCGGGCAAAAACTTGATACAATCGAGTGAAAACCCAAATAGTATTTTTTCAAAGTTTTTCCCCAAATCAATTGAATTTTTTTGGGCTTTTTTCAAAAAGCCAGAGTTTTTCGGATTTTTGCCCGAAAAGTCTGAAATGTATTTTTTTTTCAGGCTAATTCCTGCGCAGACCAGAGAAACTTTAAAGTAGGATAGGGATCTCTGCCATAGACTTATACACAACCTCGCAGGTCTGAGATGGTGAATTTTCGGATTTGGGCTTTTTGCTGCATCAGGCTTAAGTAAATATCGAAAAATTCGATTTTTTCCCCATAAAGCCCGACTTCAGTTTAGAAAAAAAAACCTTAATGTTTAAATTATTTTTTGTAGACATAAGGCATGAAGATCCAAATTATGGAGGGATCCTTTAACAGGCAAACACCAGGTCCCAAGCATAACAGATCCCATACCTGTACTGATACGGAATGAAGCAAATGAAAACATGAAAGGTTTAAAACAGTGAGTGAATGAAAGAAGAGATTACCATTAGACTAGAAGAAGAGAGATAAAATGAAACATGATGATAAAAATGCAGCTTCCAATCCAATATTTAGTGATGGGCTTTTAGTACCAGCTGAAATGTAACCTATTACTAGTGGGTACTAGTTTGTGCACATTTGCTGAGCACTTACGGAAAGAAGTCTAGTTTCAGATATCACTATAGTGCTGGGAATGTGGGCAAAAAGAAGTCAAAGGCATGAAGCCCCGTTCCCTTGTTCCCGTTCCGCAAGTGTCAGTCCTGGCCGGGTCCTTTCATCCAGTATGAGATCATAAACAAAAGAACATCAGAACCCAGAAAACAGCAATACCAAGAAACTCAGAAGGGCAGTATCCTACAAATGATAATCTACATACAATGAATTGGTAATATAAAGGTTGCAATGATAGCAGAATGTGTCCATTGTGAAAACATTACAAAACAACACTTTTGATCACACATTACCAACATTTTGTAATTATGTCTCAGTATAATAATATCATGAGTGTGTGTTTGCATTAATATCACAACACACTGTGTGCCCAAGTGGATGGAGCCTGACTGGTAAGTACTTATATGTTACTTTTGATTCATTTAAAAATAACTGAAGGCCAGAATTTTGAATACCAGTGAATTTGACTTAAAGGGGACATATACTGTATACAATATAAATGCTCTGTAATATCAACTGAAATTCTGCCAGTAGTCCTTTCTGTCCTAAACATGGTCAGGTCAATAAGGTTAAAACCAGGCAAGCTAATGACACTGAGTACATGGAAATGTTAAAGGGAACATTTAGCATCAATTTTCACAATGCACATAAGCATGTAAAATAATGTTAAACAGAAGGAAGTATTTTAATTTTAACACCTTTTGGGTCAGTAATGCATGCATCAGTTTAAAAACTATGCCTGGTTTAGGTGTCTTCAGTAAATGGCTATGGTGCCGGAAGAGCCATCTGCATCCACTAAGGGAGGAATTGGCGTGAAGGGGTGGCAATGATTGTGATGTCACTGGTGAGTTCTTTCCTGTATCCCTCCAAAAGATTGGGTCAGCCTGCTCTAATCGTTACTCTCTCTCCATACCCTGTATGTTCCTCGCTCCTCCACCTGCCTTATATGATTGCTCCTCTCCCTCTGTGCCCTGCTATGACTGAAAAAAACCTTTATAGAATAAAAGATTCCAGAACTACAGCTGCAGCTTTGTTTTCCCTACAACTCCCTGCACCTGATCAAAAAATGCTCCACACCAACATCTGCAGCTTTGTTTTCCCTACAACTCCCTGCACCTGATCATATACTGTTCCACAACATATACAGCTTTGTTTTCCCTGCAACCCCCTGCACCTGATCATATAACATTACAGAATAACATCTGCAGCTTTGTTTTCCCTACAACTCCCTGCAGCTGATCATATACTGTTCCACACCAACATCTGTAGCTTTGTTTTCCCTACAACTCCCTGCACCTGATCATATACTGTTTCACACCAACATCTGTAGCTTTGTTTACCCTGCAACCCCCTGCATCTGATTATATACCATTCCACAACAGCTGCAGCTTTTTTTTCTGCACCTGAAACGCAACCCCTGCGCAACGTCAGATTTCAAGCCCGGCGAGTCAAAATCGAGCGTGCTGTGTCAAATTTGGACTCGGCTCAGTTCAGTATGTCCGCGGCCTGCCGGTTGGGGACCCTTGCTATAGATTGTTATAGATTGCTAGGTTGGCCATATTCATTTGTGAATGATGCATATTTGCTGTGGAATATACTGTTGCATTATAAATAAAGGAAAATATAAAATTATGAAGGCAGGGAACAGAGAGTGACAGAGAGAGGCAGGGTCGGACTTAATGGGTAATGGGGGCCCACCAGGACTGCCACACGAAGGCCTCTTCAGGCTGTCACCGGGGGCCCCCTCCCGGCTTCCCTCTGTGCGTCTCAGTGAACGCTGGTTTGGGCATGTCTGAGCGAACGCTGGTGCGGCATGCCCCTGTGCGAATGCTGGTGGGGCGAGCACCTCCGCGAATGCTGTTGCACCAAGCGCTTGCATGGCGGTGCAGCAGTGTAAGTTTTTTAAAAGGGGGAGCCCGATCGGGGAGCATGGGGCCCATGAGGGCCGGAGCCCACCGGGTTTTTTCCTATTGTCCCGTCGGCCCAGTCCCACACTGGAGAGAGGAACTTGGGAGGGTTTTTTCTGCTACTGCAGAGTTTAGCCTGTCAGTCAGTGATGTAACCTCTTCCTGTGGGAGAAAGAAGAACACTCCCACCACTCAGTGTAGATTCTGAACTGAAAGGTCCTCTCTGCAGCTCTGCTATAATTGTTTTTTTAAGATGTAAAATGCTTTCAAAAATGTTTTCTCTTCATCATTACACATTTTGAGGGAGGATAAATGAAGATTAATATTAAGTAACGTCTCCTTTAATTTCTTATGACTAACAACCTAAAGGAAAAACATCTTTAAAGGATAAAACAAAGACATGATGATTTATTTTTTCTTTGCGAGTGAAAGAGAAATTTAGGTCTTCTGTATAGTAATGAATTGGTTTTTAAATTCGTTTCGAAAGATTGAAAATGATTAAAGTGTTAATAAATGTCCCACTTAAAATATGTACCCTTATCTCACTAACACACTAACACCGAAAAAAGAACTTTGCCAAGGGTCAAAAGTGTGAAGATATTATTGGTTGCGTACTCTGATACAAACAGAACGTCGCTTGAAAATATTGGAATCGATCCACAGTAATCTCATTTTGCGGCCCCAAAAGTGTAAATGTCACTTACTAGCCCAAGGCAGCAATAAAAGAGAAAAAGGGAATCATTGTAATGAATATACAGTAAGTGCTGCCTACACACCCCTTCATCACATTTACAAGGGATGCAAGGAAACATGTCTTTTGGGTGAAAAATAAGCAATGAAAATATATTGATGCTCCTTTCAGGCAATTAAACACCCTTCCCTAATGGCAATGCTTTCCATTTATCATAGGCAACATGTTTTTTCGTTTAAATAAATGGTATGTAGCTTCTGGAGGGCAATAGTGTTTTGACCACCACAGAGGACATTTATGAATAGTACAAATGTAGCAAAGGTACATCTCTCGTTACAATGAGCTCAAAAAGGTCTGTATCAAAAATATGTTAAAGGAGAAGTAAAGCTACTGAAGCAGTTTATTGCCAATAGATTAGCCATAATAGTGCAAGCTATAACACTATATTTATTCTGCAGAATGCTTTACCATACATGAGTAAACCACTCTAGAAGTGTTCTCTGTTTGTTTAGGATAGCAGCTGCCATATTGGCTTTGTGAGACATCACTTCCTGCCTGTGTCTCTCACTGCTCACTATAGCTCTGGACTCGGATTACAGCAGGGAGGCGAGGAGGGAGGGGGAGAGGAGCAAACTGAGCATGCTCAAGGCCATGCCCTGGAGGTTTAAGATGAAAACAGGAAGTCTGATACAGAAGCCCATGTGTACACAATAGAAGAAAAGAAATGTGGTGTTTCTTTTGACAGAGGACTCAGAGCAGCATTACATTGAGGCTTTACTGGTGTATTTTTTATAGACCTTTCTAATAAAGCTTATTTAACTCTAGCGTTTCCTTCTCCATTAAGTTTTTTATGTCATACACGCCCCACCAGGGTTTTAGGGACATTATATACCTATTTAGACTTTTTTCACTTTTTTGTTTTTTAAAGAAAACTGATCAAAGCCAAAGGTTTTGTTTTTACTTTACTACCTTTTCCTGTAATGTGACTAGTTGCCAGGTTTGGATTCACAACAAAATTCTGCATTCCAGCGCTGGCAAATATTTTCACAAAACCACAGAAAATTTAAATTTAAGTTACATTTTCATGCCAACAAAATGCCTATAGACCCCATTGCATTTTACCCTAAAAAAGTTGCCTATAGATTTGAATGTATTCTGTGTAGAAAAAGTGGCTACATAAAAAGAGTCACAGTTAAAAAAATCCCCATAGTTGTTTGAGTAGAAAAGGACACAGAGGAAAATAGTACAGAAAAAGTCACCATGGAAAACACCCATCGACTTCAGTGAAAATGCTTTTCATGTGACGGTGCCTCAATTTTGAGAAAAAGTTTAATTTTAAAATATAACTGGGGCTAAGTTCCAAAAAACTTTATTTGATTACTGAAGAAACTCTTCAGATAGTAAAACAAATGTTTTTGTATGGGTTTTCATGGGAAACCTATTTAGAAATGGGTTCAGGATGTTTGCCATCTCACGCCCTTACAAAATATAATTCAATCAAGCAATGCAATTAAAAGTTTATGGCAATTATGCACATTCTTTACAGTACGAAGATTATATTGGATGAATTCCTTGCGGTGAAAAGGTTATAATGGCACAATCACACAAATGACTGGTTTTGTTATTTAAGCTTGCTAAAATTGCTTCAGAGTAAATGTGCAATTTCAGTCTTTTCAGTTTTTTTCTGCATTGTCACTGCCAGTATCAATCAACCTGTGATTGAATTACCATCTCTTCTGATCTGCTGGCAACAATGGATTGTGATAGTGATTACCTCTGGAAACAATTACATTTCAACAAAAGAATATTTTTCCACCATAGACCCAAGCTCAAAATTCAACCATTTTGGTAAGTTCATTTAAACATCAGCTGAAATATGAAGAAACACATTTATACTGATTGAGAAGGATTCACGACCACAATTCCTTTTCACTGGGACAGTCATGACATTTGTTTTAATTATTCCAGTTATTTATTTACTGCATATGATAATCACGACTAGGGATGCCAACTGAGGCATAATTATTAGATTAGATTATTATTAGATTTTTCATAAAGTACAGTTTCCACTTTATGTGAAAGGATTTGTTGCAGATCAAGCCATTGACAAATTGATAATTATATATATATAACATGTAAATATTGTGAACTTCAGGTAGGGAAGATCATAGCCATGGCACAGTTTTCAGCACAGAGAATGGAGACTGATACCACCTTTACTTTTAAATGTAACTTTGCTGGCCTTTCATTTTATACAAAATCAATCTTCAACTCCCTCTTTACAAAATCAATCTTCAGTCCACTGGCTTCACAAAGGAAATTACAGTCCCAATTCACACCCTCACTGGTGGACATAAGTCCCAGAATCCTCTCTGGGGCTCACTTAAGATATGGGAGGGTTTCTCTGTTTCTCTCCAGTCCTTTTGGAGCTCTCTCCAACACAGGGGGAATGACAATCTTTTCCCAGCAGCAAACAAACACACCTCCTTTCTGCACTTGTAGGTGTCCACGGCGCCTCACCCTCCTCCAGCTGCAGGAGATCTCCAGGGGTAAGAACTCCTAGGTGTAGTCCCACACCTCGTTTAACTACAGCTCACCTGTAGCTTAAAGGGAATCTGTCGTCATTTTAAACTTTTTTTTTTTTTTTACATTTTTATAAAAACAACACATCCATAAACACTGTCTGGCAAATAAAATGTTAATCCACAAATCCATGCATAAGTTATTTTAGTTTGTATTTTCTCATGGGGGCTTCCATTTCTGCTCATTACACATTCATCCTGTGCTGCTCTAACAGCAGGCACAGCATTACCTGTGTGCTTGGAGGCAGCCACTCTGTAATGAAAAGCCAAGTCGCACCACGACATGAGAATCCAGCTGTACACTCCCCCTCCCCTCTCTGCCCATGCCTGTGATGTTTGGAGGAGAGAGGTCACATGGTTGCAGGGAACCAATTACTTTCACTTTCCTACGTTCTGCACTAGCAGCCCCTCCTCCCACAGACACTATCAAAGCTCCTGCTGTTCTGTAAGTTTGATCTCTGCTTTCCTTTGGAGGGGGGAGCTTTCTCTCCTTGCTGCCTTCCTAGTTAGTTTTACTGGTTACTAGATGAGGTAAAGGAGCTGTGAGTTCCCTCTGCTATCCACCTCACACACACTGCGCTCCTTTCCTGCCTGCAATACTTCTTTTTTCATTAACTACTTACTGCCTCCTTTCTCCTGATCTATTTTAACCCTTCCTAGACTTCCTCCTAAGTTTCCCTAGTTTTCAAGTATGTCCTCCTTATTTTATCCTTTTTCTATTCCCTGTCATCAGTCCTGGGAGTGTACTCCTGTGTTTCTGCCATTCATTTTTGTGTAAACAAATATAATAAACTATCTATATAAAATATTTTTTCCAGTGCCCAAAATGAATTGTGTGTGTGTATATATATATATATATATATATATATATATATATATATATATATATATATATATATATATTTATTTTTTTAAACGTCAGTGGGGGCAGTGATCACAGGATCTTATTTCAGTCCTTCTGAAGTGGTGTCAGTGGGAGCTTATCTTGATTCCTGCCTATTGTTCAATTGACAGGCTCAGCAGACAAGGCTCTATTTACATTACAGCAGCTTGTAGGAGGGAGGGGTAATGACATCACTCCAACTTGCAGTGCAGCAGTAAAGTGTGATTGAAGTTTATCAGAGCACAAGTCACATGACCTGAGGGCAGCTGGGAAATGTCAAAATGTCTAGCCCCATAGCAAATTTTAAAATTAGATATAAAAAAATCCATTTCTTGTTTTGAAAAACGGATTTCGATGCAGGATTCTGCTGTAGTAGCACTATTAACTGATACATTTTGTAAAAAAAAAATTTTTCCACGACAGTATCCCTTTAATTACTTAACTGCCTCTAGCTTGGCAGCTGAAAACCGTTATTGGAGAAAGGAATGGAAGCCCATCCTGCTCTCTTCTATTCACTCCAGGGACCCATTATACAACTTTTCCTCAGCTGACATACAACTACAGCCTTGCTTGTTGCAGAAACACACATATTTCCCTGGAGTTTTATATTCACCACAGTCTAACACTGATGAAATATACACAAAATCACTATCTTTTTGTTCTGCTGCCAGCCCCACCAATCTTCCCCAATTCCACTCCAACTCCATCCTGCCCATTACCTCTTTCAACTGGTTTTCTTCCACTTTGGACACCACTGTCCCACCTCCATCCGCATTTTCATCATATTCCCGCCACATTCACATCACAGTCCCATCCATTCTCGGCCCGTCGCCCACCTCCACCTCAACGCCCATTAAGGTGCCACCTGAAAGGGAGAATGGTTGAGGTTGGATTTCATTCCGTTTTCCAAAATGTGCAGGAGCATCGTCTTACATTGGGCACATACCCTGGTCTTTCACAGAACTTTCCTATAGCTCTCAGCAAATGTTCTCCTCAGGACCCTTTTTCTTTCCTCCCCTTTCCTTTCTCCCACTTCCTCTGCAGAGCATGGCCTTCTGTGATCTGTTTTCCCATCATTCACATTATTATTTACACTGCAGCTAGTAATAATAATGCATAGCAATCAAAAAAAACAAGGCAATAAGCTTATCTACAAAGGAAACCTGCAGAGCCACATTAACAACAACAGTGTTAGAGGTGCCGCATGACCCCTGTAAAACCAGCTGCTCCCATCCTGCATGACTGCAAATAAATGACTTCAGTCTGCAGCATCAATCTATATTTATTGCTAATGAGGCATACAGGACTTGGATTGAATATGCTGCCAGTATTATAGGGGTCAGGTGGCAACCCTAATCAGTGTTAAGGCCCAAGTGTGCATTTTGTTTAGTCTAAAATCAACTCCAAGTGGATTACAGTTCAATGAACACTTTTATAAAGAAGAGGCCAAGTTGGAGTATTATGCAACATGAGATAGCTCACCCAGATGGCTTGCCCACGTAGTTGCCTTTGCTGTTTCCTTAAAGAGGAGGTTATTTTAGTAAAGTGCAACGAAGAGCTACAGTAACAACAGTATGATAAGTTGTGAAAAGTACATCTTCCTTACAAAATACACACAGAGAAAAAAAACAACATTTATAACAACCATTTTGCTATCTTTGAAAATAAGCTGGCATGAGACTAAGCTGGCATGTATTACAGCTGTCCCAAATTTGCAAAAAACAGAATGTAGACATTTTTGCTGAATATATTCATACATATACTGTATACATTCAAACATACATTTATTTATTAAAGATCACTGCTAAACATCTTTTTTAAAGAACAGTGAGTGCAACATTAAACTCCTTTCTATAACCCAAATAAAGTTACCCAGTTGAGCCAGTATGTCCCCTTTGTTTACCATATCTGATAATGCCCACGATGGATTACTTTATTTTTTGCTGATTATGAAGAGACGTGCGAGGGGATTTCTGCCAAACGGGTCTTTGGAGCATCAACTCAGCAAAACTAACAAAGTCATTCATCAATACCACATTTTAATGACTTCTGATGCAGTTGCAAGCCAGGATGCTTTGGCTTTGTACTGGGGAAGTTGTTTGAACAGATTCCTTATAAAAATGATTAATTGCTTTTATAATGCAGTACTAAAGGCCTTCTGCTAGAGTCATTTGTTCAAGTCAGAATAAAGTATTCATTGATTTGTGTTGTCTGAAAAATAAAGGGATTAAATCCACAGTAAAGGAATCAGAATGAATGCCCGATGCATGCCTTCAGTGTTTTAGGCAGCCTCCTCTGACCTTGATGTGTTCTCAATCCCATTTTTATCATCAGCAAGGCTTGTAAATAGATAAGTAATAAAAGCAATAAAGGAGCCTGATCATGCAAATTAGTATTCAGCGTAGAACACAGTGCTTGGTGGTTCTACAATGAACAGCACTGTCAGTATGAAAACAAAGCTCTGCAGCAACAAATCAACTAAAACATAGTTTCCAACTTTCTCTAACTTTTAGTCTTAATGTGAAAAAAAGTACATACTGTAACTGAAAAAAAGAAAGGTAACTCATGTTATTTTCCATGGGGAATATGAAGTCGGAAATAGTGCTGCATTATGTTACATACCCAGTTCAAGTAAGGAGATGCACACATTGTTCCAAAATCATTTTAGTGCCATGGTTTGCTGATCATACTGAATATTTCCATTCAAAGAAGATGTATTCAGATTAATGAAGTCATTGCCAAGTTATTTCAATCTACTTTCTGTATCTCATATACCCAGCCATAAAATACTTTCACTTTAGTATATTAATATGTCTATTCAGTGATCACTGATAAAAAACATATTTATCAATCATAATTAGGTGTAATATTGCTTAGTTCATCAGTAATATTAGCCAATTAAGAAAGAACCAGAAATATAAAGATTGGATAAAAACTCTGCATAAATTGTTTATCTTGTTACAAATGCAAGTAAAAGCCTGTGGAAGATATAGCCTTCAACCTGTTACACCCTCAACCTGCTTCTTCAGTGATTTTGGATGTGGGAAGATAAAATGTATTCCAAATGTGATTTCCACATTTTAATCCCTTTGTCACAAATATTGTCTCTAGGCTTTTTTAAATGACAGAATACCCCCCCGCCATATACTTTACCCGGGGGGGTCCCCAACCATTTATACCTGTGAGCCACATTCAAATATAAAAAGAGTTGGGGAGCAATGTAAGCATGAAAATAGTTACAGTGGTGCCAACTAAGGGCTGTGATTGGCTATTTCGTAGCCCCTATGCAACCAAAAGTTGCCTCCAAGCATGGAATTAAAAAATAAGCACCTGCTTTGACGCCACTGGGAGCAACATCCAAGGGGTTGGTGAGAAACATGTTGTTCTCAAGCCACTGGTTGGGGATCACTGCTTTACACCATATTCACACACACGCCTGTTCATTCACAAATGAATCCCTCGCCCTATTTTTCCGCATTGTTTTGAACAAAAGGGATCACATAGAAAGATTCATGCTTCGAGTTTCAATGTACTCTATTTCATAGATGAAGTCTCACCTTATCGCCAAAAGGGATATATCAGCAACAAACATTTGATTCCAGTCCATTTAAAGGGGAAGTAATGTCTAAAACAGAATAAGGCCATAAATGCTGTATTTTGTATACTAAGCATAAACATGAACTCACTGCACCACAAGCCTAATCAAACACATGATTTATGCTTTCAAAGTTGGCCACAGGGATCACCATCTTGTAATTTTGTTAAACATCTTTGCAAGATCAAGACTGTGCACATGCTCAGTGTGGTGTGGGCTGCTTAGGGATGGTAATAAATTATCAAAACAACACAAGTCAAATAGTATCTGCCTGAAGCCGACTGATAGCCAGACTGATTAATAATCAGAATAAGCAGACTGTGCCTGTGTTGTCATGTAATATACAGTTTTTGTATTGTTTAAAACAAACTTTCTCCAACTCTCCAGAATCAGTGGCTGCAGCAAAATAATCCTCCAAATAGAATCCCAGTTTATCTATTTAAATCTGGCTCCATGATCTTTGTCCCTGCAGCTGGAGTTGGAAATAGTAAAGGGGATGCAAAGGCAAAAATAAAATCCAATACAAACAAACTCTACACAGTTGCCGACTGATCTACAGAGAAACAAACAAAGCTGCTTGAATTCTGCATGGCTGGGAAGTAAGGTGGTGGCTCCCCCTGCTGTTCATAAGTATGATTGTTTCCCTGCAGAGCAGTTAGCAGTAAGACAAAGTCCATCAAGTTCAACCCCTCCAAATGAAAACCCAGCATCCATACATACACCCATCCCTACTTTTAATTAAATTCTATATACCCATACCTATACTAACTATAGAACTTAGTATCACAATAGCCTTTGATATTATGTCTGTCCAAAAAATCATCCAAGCCATTCTTAAAGGCATTAACTGAATGTATATTGGAGATAGGTTTCTTTTTCATTAAAGAAAGTAAAATTGGATTTAATTTTTTTGCCCTTTTTCATGCCCTTTAAGAGCTTCTTTTTTCAACAAAGTTTTACCTTTGTTAACAGTACTATATTTTTCTGTTTTATTGATTGTATATTATGGCATTAAAGTACATCCCTTTTTGTCTGCTATTAGAGGTACAAACCTTCCCTAATCTGAGAAATAATGACACATCATTATAACAAAGCAGGACATTATAGTTTCCTTTCTTTGGCCCTCTTTCTATATATGTGCACTTTCATTTCATGCAGTCCATTCAGTTTATTCAGTTCATTCAGATAATGGAAATTGTTGTCTGTGGCAGTCTGTGTGTTCATTGAGCTTCAGCCACAGGAAAATACAGTACAGGTATGGGATACATTATCTAGAAACCCGTTATCCAGAAATCTCTGTATTATGGAAAGGCCACTCCCATAAACGCCATTTAATCCAAATAATCATTTTTTAAAAAATTATTTCCTTTTTTTCTGTAATAATAAAACAGTATCTTGTATTGATCACAACTAAGATAATTAATCCTTATTGGAAGCAGAACCAGCCTACAGTTTTTTATTTAATGTTGAAATGATTTTCTATTAGACTTGGTATGAAGATCCATATTGTGGAAAGACCCCTTTTCCAGAAACCCACAGGTCCCGAGCATTCTAGATAACAGGTCCCTTACCTGTACTTTAGAAATTACTAATGTGTTTCTTTAGGAACCACTGTAATCCACTAAAACAGATTGTTTTATTACAACCATGAAATTATCAAAATCGTTAAATTATTAAATAAAAAGGAACAAATTTCAGGTTAAAGTGTAAGCTAGCACTAAGGTTTTACAATTCTAGTTTGCATCAAAAAGCAAAGTTTTCTTTGGGTCGAATAAAATGAATGTGACCGCTTTGTTGCCTACA
Organism: Xenopus laevis; assembly: GCF_017654675.1. NCBI lineage: Eukaryota > Metazoa > Chordata > Amphibia > Anura > Pipidae > Xenopus > Xenopus laevis. The sequence goes on from NC_054383.1 coordinate 89,679,527, forward strand.
GCAGGATTCTCTAAATTTGAAAGCATTGATTTCTGGTTGCAGTTCACTGTAAACAGCCACCAAGGGCACTTCTATGTAATGACATATATTTTTAGAGGCTGCTGTGCCTTTAGTGAAGAAAATTGGGCAATACACTTAAGATTTCTTCTTCTATGATGCTGTTATAGCCTCTGAGTACTGAGTGCTAAAGTGCACTATTTTATCAGTCTGACATATTAAGCACAGAGGTTTTTCTCTGCTGTTAGATAAAAGCTATTTTGATTAAGATTAAGACTTTTTTGTATCTAGTTAGCTGTAAAAGACATACAGCATATAACCTAAACAGACTGGAACCCAATGTATTTCTTTTTATTTATTTTATAGGTGAGAGAGTTCAAAATTATACACAACACTGCATGATCTCTGTTTCACTGCCAGAACAATTTCCCACAATTATTGAGCATTTTACTTTAGGACCATTTCCTTGTTTACCTAGGAACTTTTTTCCACAGTAACATAAGCTTTCAAAATATGTTTGATTTGTTTGTGTCTTTTACCGCACCAGAGACCACCTCTTCATGAAAATACAATTGATTTGGCAAGTGCCATGCCTCCCAGTCACACCAATACCAAATATGTATAGTATTATGCAGATTTCTGAGTTGTATAGGAATGGCAAGGGTTTACTGAACAATATGATGCTAGGTGTGCATAACTAAGTATGTTGCACCAGAAATAAAAATACCCCATATGATCTATTATTACTCTCATTCAGTTATTGCAAAATAACACATATAAGTCCACATTCTCCTGAAACTAAAATGGGTAAATATGTATTTCTACTTCAAATTACCAAACCAAAAAAACTTTTTGAAAATGACCTCAAAGCTACCCTTTGCAGCATCTTATCTCCCATATATATCAATAGGCACCAAATCAAAACATCACATCCTTCAGCACTTGAAGAGCTACCAGAGGTTGGGCGACATGCTGGAGAAGGCATAGGGTTTAAGAGGTTTCCCCTATTGCAATCTCATTGTTGGAATGAATGCACCCACCACCCATAATGTGGAGGGGCTTACAACAATGGGTGGTCAGCAGTTACCAGCTCAAGTTCATCGCCAGGCGTTCACAGGGGCCACAGCTGGGTTTTTTAAGTTGAGAGCAGCAGATATGGCAGCTAAGGCAAGTACTTCCAGAAGGCTACACACTTTGTTATCAAGGTCAAGACATGTTTGAGTAATGTCATCCCCTAGTTTTCCATCTCTAGAGGATTTTAAATTGCCTTCTGAAGAAGGACAAGGTTTCAGATGAAGAGGATAAGGGGAGGGCAGGTCCTCTGCAGGCAAAAGGTGGAGGAAGACAGAATGAACAAAGGCTGTGTGATGAGGAGGATGAAGGAGAGGAGCAGTGAGTACCTGCATAGAAGGGAATAATAGCCAGGACACATACTACCCACGCATCTCAAATGTTGTCTGTGTTTTGGACAGCACAGAACAGGAGTAGGAAGGAGATCATGTAGTTAATACAGAAGGCAGTCAGGAAGATGACATGGGCACATCTTACACATTGATGCCCATATGTAAAGCTTCCTGAGGAGTGATTCCCATCAAAAGGCCATAAAAGGCCATGAAAGACTGTGCTGATGCTGCTGCTGCATATTCAGAGAATGTTTTTTTTTTTTGGTGAGGTCTTTCATAGTGGGAACACCTGAATGCCAACCACTGATTTGAATAAGAGACTGGAATATGAATAGGAGAGGCCTGAATAGAAGAATGAGTAACAATAACAATAAATTTGTAGCCTTACAGAGCATTTATTTTTTAGATGGGGTCAGGGACATCATTTGAGAGCTGGAAAGAAAAGAAAAAGGCAAATAATTAAAACACTATAAAAAAATAAATAATGACATTTTCATATTCATTTTAATGTATAAACAAGAGCCAAGACCATTAATGTAAAATTAAAAGGGGGGTTTTGGTCAACCTGATTTGAAAATTTGCTCATCAATAATTAATTTGTCTAACATGATATAGAAATACTTATTCCATAATGTGCATACTGTTGCATACCAGTTGTTTTTAATATGAAAAATGAGAGAATCTGCTAGCCATACATCAACTAATTATAAAGATAAAATAGATACAGTAGCTGGTCGGATGAACATAGCTGTATATGGGAAATAAAGAGGGATGATAGACAGACAGATAGATATGTCAGAAAGTTAAAAAAAATGTACTCTCTACAGTCTAGTTGACATGCTACAGTGACTAGTCATTAAACGAGTCACAAAAAAAACGAAAACTGCCCAGGTTATATAGATAATGAATTTCTAATGCACCCCTAGGACTCTAACCAAATGTATTGCAGTAGTGGTTCTGCCAGGAAAAATGGTCAAGTTATTGCAAAAATGCTATCAATAGGATTCAAATTAATGTGCATTTCATTGAATGACAATTCTTTATGCATTTCTCTGGGATCATTCAACTGCTGCTTGCTTTAAGTAACGCAATTGTGTTGAGTATTCAATATCGCTCGGTTGCATTTTATTGCTGTTATGAAGCAGTTTACATTATGAAATTTCATGACTTTTAAAATAACCTCCAGTCTTCCTGTTTCAATTTATAGCAAGCAAAAAGCTGGCAAAAGAGGCTTCAATTTAGAAAATGTCACAGGGAGATTGTCTTGAGGTCTATTAAGGAATTACAAGTGCACAAACCAAGCTTAACATGTCTAATAAAAATGCGATTGTTCTAAAGCTTAAACAATATTTCAAAGAAGTGAATCTCTGAAATTTGGCTATAGATTTAAACAACAATAAGTAATATTTCTCTTACACTAACACAACCTCAACATTTGTTCCATTGTTCCCAGCACAATCCACAAGCTTTCATCATTGTTCTTCCTCTATCTATAGTCAAACTTAAAGAGGTTTGTCTTTCTAGTGCCTTTCTTAAAGGTATACTGTCATGGCATTTTTCAAAATGAATCAGTTAAAAGTGCTGCTCCAGCATAATTCTGCACTGAAATCCATTTCTCAAAAGAGCAAACAGATTTTTTTATATTCAATTTTGAAATCTGACATGGGGCTAGACATTTTGTCAATTTCCCAGCTGCCCCTGGCCATGTGACTTGTGCCTGCACTTTAGGAGAGAAATGCTTTCTGGCAGGCTGCTGTTTTCCCTTCTCAATGTAACTGAATGTGTCTCAGTGGGACATGGGTTTTTAATGTTGAGTGTTGTTCTTAGATCTGCCAGGCAGCTGTTATCTTGTGTTAGGGAGCTGTTATCTGGTTACCTTCCCATTGTTCTTTTGTTTGGCTGCTGGGGGGGGGGGGGGAAGGGAGGGGGTGATATCACTCCAACTTGCAGTACAGCAGTAAAGAGTGATTGAAGTTTATCAGAGCACAAGTCACATGACTTGGGGTAGGTGGGAAATTGACAAAATGTCTAGCCCCATGTCAGATTTCAAAATTGAATATAAAAAAATCTGTTTGCTCTTTTGAGAAATGGATTTCAGTGCAGAATTCTGCACTATTAACTGATTTATTTTGGAATTTTTTTTTTTCCCATGACAGTATCCCTTTAAGTTTTTTATACCCAACCCACATCCCAGTGGCCTAAGACCAAGTCTAAGGGGCTTCTTTATCATACTGTTTAAACTGTTTGAAAAGTGGTGTAACATAAAAGTGTTATTATCAAGATGTAAATTTTCCTCAAAATTTAACACCATTCTTTTCCATTCCTGATACCAGGATCGCAAAGTAGTGGCATTTATGGTGTGTAGTTTGATTGACATTATTTAAAGCCTACTCAGAATATAAAGCCCTATTAAGTTAATGAGGTGTCACATTAATTATAAAAGGTTAATATATACACATGATGTACACAGTGTAGCACATAATTGGTGATGTGTTGTGTATTCCAACTCTAGTCTTTTATACAGGATTATAAATATGCCCTAAGATATACGCCAGCCAATTTCTTTTTATAGAAGGGTAAGAGGCAATTTCAGCTCTCACTTTGATAGGAGCTATTTTTTAATTACTCTATGCAGCATGAGTCATCATATGTTCCATATGTTGTTGTTCTTCTAGTTTAGTATGCAGTGATGGCCAGAGGTATAACAGCAAGACTATATTCACAGAATTTCCTCAACACTACCTGTGTATTACCAGGATTCTGACACCTGCAGGCTTTACAAATGCATATTTTACCTGATACAACCTGACTTCATGCAGGCTATAGCCAATGGCTAATATTCATTTGAAGGTAGAAGGATATTAGGAATTAAAATAACTCATGTTAGTTGCTTGAATGTGCATTTACTAATTTAATGGTGTTTCTGCAAACTGTTGATCATTATGTTAATAGGAGATTGCCCCTGAGAGCACTGCTGTCTCAGAGTACAGATATAAATCTCTTTTTACCAGCTGGTAATTTTCCTGATTTTCTTTGTTCACAATAATCTATGTTATGTATTTGTAAAATGCTTTATACACTTTAACAAAGAGTGTTGTAAAATATGGATGAGTCCTGTGTGCCTGTGTTAGCTGTAGCTCTTTTGTTAGCTAAAGGCATAGTATTATCCAATAATATTCTATATATTACTTCAGAAAAACAGAACAGGCAGAATGTCTCAGGATGGATGAAATAAAAGTGGAGAAGGTTCTTAAAGGAGAAACAAACCCCTTCTTAAAAAACCCTACCCCCTACCCCATATAGACCCCCCTCCCTCCTCCCCCAGCCTAGCTGCTACCCCAGGCAAATGCCCCTAACTTTTTACTTACCCCTCAGTGCAGATTCAGGAATCGGAGTTCACAGCAGCCATCTTCTGGGTCTTTGTGTCTGTTTCCGGCACTTCGGCAATTTCCGTCCATTTCATTGCATTTGTCTAGGAAATTGCTCCAACTACATAGCACCGCTCCACCGGTCTCATTCTTAGATTACTGAAGACCCATAAGATGGCTTCCATGAACTGCGATCCCTGAATCTGCACCGAGGGGTAAGTAAAAAGTAAGGGGCATTTTCTCAGGGTAACAGCTAGGCTATGGGGGAGTAGGGAGGGTCTATGTGGGGTGGGGGGTAGGGTTTTTTTAAGAAGAGGTTTGTTTCTCCTTTAAAGTAGACTCACCTTTATCATTACATTTAAATAGTGATGGGCGAATTTGCGCGGTTTCGCTTCGCCGAAAAATTTGCGAATTTCGTGCGAAATTCGCGAAACGGTGAAAAATTCGCGAAACGGCGCCGGCGTCTCGTTTTTGACGCCAGTGCCCGTTTTTGACGCCGGCACCCGTTTTCTGGACGCCGGCGCCCGTTTTTTGACGCCGGCGCCCGTTTTTGACGCCGGCGTCCGTTTTTCAAAAAAAAAAAAAATTTCGTTCCGCGAATTTATTCGCTCGGCGCGAATCGCGCAAATTCATCGCGAATTCGCGCCTGGCGAATAAATTCGCCCATCACTACATTTAAAGTGATAGTGTAAGAAAGATTAGCAAAAGACACTGGCACAACCAAGACTTGTGCCCCACATGTCAGCCATGTCAGCCCTAATGAATAAATCCTAGGAATAAGAGTCTGAAAAATACAGTACATTTATAAAAGCAGATATAGGGCACTCCAAAAAATCAATACAAAGGTTTTTAGATTCCACAAAAAGGACACTCGGTGTCTTAATTGCGACAGTTGTATCAACTTCACTAAGGAAGGAATCCTATTTTATACACCCCCATATGGGACAAAAGATGAATATTGGCAAGGTTTATACTTGCAATTCATCCTTTGTAATATATTTGATAGTGTCTCTGTGGCCTAGCATATGTCTGAGAGACAATACAGAATGTAAAGGATTACATAAAGCAACCTAAATCCAATATTTACTGCAGTTACACACATTTGCCCATTCCTGCACATTTTGCAGTAATTAGGCACACTGTAAGACAACTAAGATACCAACGGGCCAATTTATTAAGCTGCGATTTTTTTTTGTCTTATCATACTTTTTTAAGACAAAAATCCGAAAAAGTTGTGGAAAAAAAGTGTGACTTTTTAGGAATATATTATGGGGCATATTTATCATGGGATGAATTATGAATTGAAAAAACTTCGAAATTTGAATTCAAAAAGACCAACCGAAATTAAGTCAAAGGTTTTTTTTTTTGGTCAAATAGGTCAGTTTTTGATGGAATAGGTCTGTATTCGGCCGAATTTGAATCATACAAATCAAATTAATAGCACATTTGATCAAATTCGATTAGAAATTTTTCCCCCAAAAAACTTCGATTTTTCTAAGTCCACCAATTGTCTCCAAATAGGTTCTAGGAGGTCCCCCTAAAACAGCAATTCGGCAGGTTTTAGATGGCGAATGGTCGAATTAGAATTTTTAAAGAGACAGTACATGATAAATTTCGAATTATGAATTTTTAAATTTTTTGCAAATCCAAATCGAATTTGAACTATTCTCTAGTCAAAGTACCCAAAAAAATAGCTTGAAATTCAAATTTTTTTCATTCGAAAATTCACCTCAACCTTTGATAAATCTGCCCCTATGTGTCAAAACTGCAACAATTCTGAACACGAAAATACTCCAGCTAAAACCTGTCAAAAACACATAGAAATCAATGGCAGAACTGGAAGATCGTTCTGTGATTCATAGTTTTAGAGGTTTTTGGATATTTTTGACACTGACTTTTCCCTTTGTAGTTTTGTTATTCAGATTTTTTAAATACATTTTATGGCAATCGCAACTTTAGAGAAAGTGAGTTTAGTCATGGTTTCAAAAACCTCTAAAACCACTAACCACTTTGATACATAGGCCTCCAAGTAATAAATATCATAGACCCTTTTAGATGTGCAGGGTATAAAGTGTTTCAGTTGAAAAAGCTCAAAATTAAATTGATGCACCAACTTGGTACAGGTATGGGACTTGTTATCCAGAATGCTTGGGACCTGGGGTTCTCTGGATAATGGATCTTACCATAATTTGAATCTTCATATCTTAAGTCTACTAGAAAATCAGGTAAATATTAAATAAACCCAATAGTCTGGTTTTGCTTCCAATAAGGATTAATTATATATAGGGATGCACCGAATCCAGGATTCGGTTTGGGATTCGGCCAAGATTCGGCCATTTTCAGCAGGATTCTGATTCTGCCGAATCTTTCTACATGGCCGAACTGAATCCAAATCCTAATTTGCATATGCAAATTGTGGGGAGGGCGGGATTTCACCTGAACTTTTGTTACAAAACAAGGAAGCAAACCAATTTTTTTCACTTTTCCCTTTCCCGCCCCTAATTTGCATTTGCAAATTAGGATTCAGATTCGGTTTGGTATTCAGCCGAATCTTCTAAGATGGATTCGGGGCAAAAAAAAATCCAAAATAGTGGATTCGGTGCATCCCTAATTATATATTCGTTTAGATCAAAAATGAACAAAATTAAATTGAAACACCAACTTGGTACAGGTATTGTATTGTTATCCAATTGGATAAAATTGGATAAAATGGAGTCTATGGGGGCTTCCTTTCCATAATTCTGAGCTTTCTGGATAATGGGTTTCCAGATAATGGATTCCATACCTGTATTATACCCCTATGTATACTCCTATGTTATTTATATAAAATATGAATTTCCTGTTATTCACTATTTTGGTAACCATTCTTTTCTTTGAAAAACAGATATCCAGGCCCAGGAGTTGAGCAAACATTATGTAAGTAAAAAGTTATTTTATAATGTAAATAGAATTTTGAAAAATAATGGACATCTTTGATCTTTTGTGATCCACATGGATAACTTCACTGATATGGACATGCTATATCTATATGGACAAGATTTTTGGAGCATATTGCTCAACAGTCAACACAAATCTTATTTTGAGTAGTGTATGTAATTTAACACTTCCCTCCCTTTTACCCCTTCCCTTATTTAACAGAGTGTGTTAGATCTAAGAAATGTCTGGTAGAACCCAAAACCTTATGACATGAATAAAATCACTGCTTTTGACAATTCTGGGGTGGCCACAGAGGTAGGAGGGCCTGGAGGGTGGGTGGATCCCAGAGGGGAGGTGGAGGGCCCTGTGGTGGAAGCTCCAGTCTGACTCTGGCCAGCATTAAACTGGGTTAGCAGTAGTTCACGTGCCACCATGTCACTTTATTGTTACCTTGCACATTGCATAGAGTGGCTACACAAGTGCTCAAAAGAGGAAAATAAGGAGTTGTTCTGTACCCTTACCCCTATCAAGTGAAAGCACCCCATACATTTCAATTATTTCCTAGTTACAAATGTGACACGCGCACAAAGCCTCTTTCAAATCATCAGGCCTGGAATCCATCCACCATCATTTGCATTTTTCTGCTACCTCGAGGTGTAGACCATCTCCTCCAGGTCTAGGTCAACACAATGCTCGGAGCACCATACTCTTAGTCCTCTAAGGGACTCACCATCCCTTGGGCCTATATTTCATTTTGCTCCAGCAGTATCCACCCCCTCCTGAGGTGGAAAGCAAAAAAGACTGAGCACACAGCACCTCTCCTTTATAAAGGCGTGTGAAAAAAATGCCAATTGACTTCAATGCATTTTGCTAATTTTTTGCCTTTTCACAAATTTTTGACAAACTGAAACAGGTCAGATTTGCCCATCACTAATTGGGACCTTGTATAATAAAAGAAAGAAACACTTGTGAACCGTTGTACTTTAGGATCTATTTCTCTCTACAGACAGCACTCCAAGTTCTTGATTAAAATTCGCCTTTATTTATTCCATCTTAGGGCAGCATAGGTATGCAACGTTTCGAGTGGCACTCCACTCTTTATCAAGCATTTAGGATCTATACAGGGGTCTGACTAGGTCAGTTTGTCACAGTTAATTTTGAAAAAAGTTAGGCAATTGCTTTATTTGCCAAAAATTATGTAAGAGGTGTGAACAATAAAAATTGACGATCTTGTTTCGTGGTAATTTATCTTGATTGCCTGTACTGATTTACTGAAAAGTGCGAAGTGCTAACAATTAATTTATTTCATTTGAAGGTGAAAATTAAATAATCAAAAAGTCATATTTTATTGACTTGAAAGTGCACTGAATTGTCAGTGAAGTTTCGAAAATGGACAGCACCGTTTTTATGAGTAAAAAAGCCTTTATTGTTACAGATACAGTAACGTTTCAAGCCACATCCTGGCTTTTTATCAAACTAACTGATACATTTTTACAACTTCCTTTTAAGGCACTAAGTAAAGCGCCCTCTAGTGTTCTTTAACTAATTTAGGTCACAGTATATTTAAAACAAATAGCATACAATTTAACCAATTTTATACAGTGTAACAATTTGTGTATAGACATTGTATCTTATTGCCACTGGCACTTATCTGTTCCTGTTCTTCCACACTGTTCGCATAATTGTGTATAATTTATTCTGTAAAAAATAAATATTAAAACCATGATTAAAAACAACATTTTAGAAAATTGCCTGTAGATCGTATTCCTTATTAAGGCCATTAGGGGCTAAAGTTTCTAAATGGCGGATCCAGTATGCTTCCCTTTTTAAAAGTTTTTTTACTCTATCACCCCCTCGTCTGGGGCGGGGTATCATTTCTATCACCTGGAACCGTAGTTGTTGTACCCCGTGGCCCATCTCTACAAAATGTCCCGCTACAGCTTGCTCTATTTTTTTCGTTTTAATGGCCGATTTATGTTCCCGTATATGACTTTTTGATTATTTAATTTTCACCTTCAAATTAAATAAATTAATTGTTAGCATTTAGCACTTTTCAGTAAATCAGTACAGGCAATCAAGATAAATCACCACGAAACAAGATTGTCACAGAATCAATTTTTATTGTTCACACCTCTTACATAATTTTTGGCAAATAAAGCAATTAGTTGCCTAACGTAAGTGGCAAGTTGAGGTTGGGTGGTTATAATAAATCTCGTAGTGAATTATCATAAGGGTATAACCGACAATTGATTAGGGAAACATATGGGTTATTCTTTTTCTTTTTTCAAAATTAATTGGGACCTTGCTAAAAACAAGTTCCTTTTGATCAGCTTTTAACTCACCATTTCTAACTGTTCCCAGTACTTCAGTACTAGTCTCCTAGGTGCTCAGTACTACTTAATAGAAACGTAAGGGTTTTTCCTTTACACTTTTACAGGCAAGCAAGTCCTGTAATTACATATTTGTCAAGGTATGGAGCATCTTCTCATAGCCATACTCGAAGAAGCAGAAGGCAATTACACTGTTTACACATCTCCCCAATCCACAGACCATATTATAGAGTTTGCTGATTATAACACGAAAATAAAGCTCAGATCACCATAATTGAAGAGTGCAGAACAACACGTTTCTGTTGCTTGTACAGGATTTTTAAGGGACCTGCTAATTAAAGGGTGGATTTTGTTTTTCATTGTTTGATAAATATGTACCTATGCCTGTTTTAAAATAATCTGTTCAGATCTTTCTGTGTTGAGTTGTGGTTTTTAAAATATGATTTTATTTATGATATGTTATATTATATTCTGATTAATTTTAATAAAGCATGCTGAAAAAAGGAGTAGTGCTAGCTAGCTGACCAGCTGAAAGCTCCAAAGAGGATGTTGAGGATTAGGATCCTGAGTGCACGACCATCTAGAGTAAGGACCAACTGTACAGATCGTGGGACAAGAGTTTGCCTAGGTCTGTTCATTGATTGTCCCTAACCGTTGCAGTGTCGGACTGGCCCACAGGGATACCAGGAAAACTCCCGGTGGGCCCAGGTGTCAATGGGCCTCTTACTTTTAACCATTTGGCCTATTTCATTCTCTATTTCTTTATGGGAACAAAGAGGCTTAATATTGGAAGAATAGAGTAAAATATGTAGAGAAAAGAGACTAGGAGAATAAAGTGGTTGAGTGAGGAGAGGAGGTATAATAATTTAGAAAGTTGGCCCGAGGCCTAAGGTTTTCTGGTGGGCCCCTGGCATCCCAGTCCGACACTGATCATATTATCCTGCATACTTCTGTCAAGACGCCTATGTGGATTTACTTATTAAAGCTTTTAATGTTTAAGTTCAAGAACCACTGACTCCTCTTTATTGAATATACCTGAGAAAGATAGTTCTACTACACCCTGCCTCCAACCAGGGCTGGAACTAGGGGTAGCAGAAGAGGCATGGGGCTAGGGTGAAAAGGTGAAGGGGCGCCATGCACGTACCTCTTTTCCCTGGATGCCCCTAGTTTCTAGCTCCTGAAGAGGACATAATGTATTTTGCCCTCCTACCTCCCCATCCCACTTGATTGTCGAGATGTGGTGAAACAAGCACAGAGACATGCACATCATTTTGTCCTCACTGCTTCATTTCTTAAAAGCCATTCATTTCAATTAGGTAACATTTTTATGTGTGTAATAGTGATGGGCGAATTTGCGCCATTTCGCTTCGCAGAAAAATTTGCGAATTTCGCGAAACTGCGAAAAATTCGCGAAATGGGCCGTTTTTGAGGCCGGCGCCCGTTTTTTCGTAAAAATTTTTTTGGCGCCGCCGAATTTTTTCTGCGAATTTTCGCGGGCATTTTGCGAATTTATTCGCTGGTGTCGAATCGCGCAAATTCGCCGCGAATTCGCGCCTGGCGAATAAATTCGCCCATCACTAGTGTGTAATAAGCTTCCCACTTAACAATTGCCAAAATATATGTGAGAAGTAAGAATGGTGGAGATCACCCGCACACAGTATCTCACCTCGTCCGTCGCTGCTATCGCGGGATCTCGGTCACTTGGCCTGAAGATTTGAATTCACAAACATATAACATCCACTCTCAGCGCTGACAGACTTATCCACGGGAGACCGTGTGTAGATATCAAAAGTGGCGTAATTGAAGCAATACACAGTGGTAAAACAGTGGTGGGTGAACAGCGAACTGACACGTTTCGTGACCCTAAAAAACTGGGCACTTCCTCAAAGTTCAAACGTGAGTGACAGGCAGATACATTTAAATACACCTACCAACGTGCATAATTAATCAATTGACTGAACAGGTGCTGCATACAATTAAATAGTTAAATGATTATGTGGCAAATAATAAAGAAAAAAGAAAATATATGTGTGTAATAGTTTAAACAATAATCCATATACATCATTCTTCTAAATTATAACAAATAAAAAGTGAATGGTAAAAGTTAATATAAGTACAACCTAGCAGTGCTAAAGGGTATTTGTAAAAAACAAAAAATGTGCTGTATACAAAATAGATAACAATAAATAGAGTTTTAGTGAAATAATGAATTCATTGTTAATAAGTGAAAATATAATAATTAGTGACGTATGAGTTAAAAGTCTAATTGTTGGTTAAAATCCATTTATTACTTAAAATAAGTTAAAAACACAACTCTATATATATATATACTTCTATGTATATTATAGATAAATTCTAGAGTAGTCCCAACACTGTAATATTTTCAAGATTTATCTTGTCTAAAACACATAAAGGCAACTTTTTTAATTTACCTATAATGTATATTAATTTACCTATAATGTATATTAGAATATAGAATCTAATTGATGGGAGTATCAACAGATAAATAAATACATTTCTCAGGGTTTGAAGACTGATATCAAATTTATTAAATCTATTAAATTTATTCGGAGTTTGTGCTCAGTGATTACTAGATTCATTTAGGAACACATAAAGGGAATTCATGTGTATTATCGGTTTGGATGTAGGAAGAAATCTTTTAAAAAGAGATTAAAATGGACAACAAATCTATGAATCTATAACGTACTTGATATCATCTTCCTTATTTAACCCTTGCGGTGTGATTGTTTCCAGTGTAAACATCCACTTAATCTCTTTTTTGGATAATAATTTGTCAATGTCTCCTATTCTCCTTCCCACTCTCACATTTTCAATAATCTGGAATGAAACAAAATGTTCATTTGACCCATGTTCATCAATTACATGTTCTGCTATGGCTGACAATCTATCTTTCCTATTAATGCAAGCTAGGTGTTCTAGGGCTCTGTCTTTGAGTTTTCTAGTTGTCTTCCCAACATATTGTTTGCCACAATGACAGGTTGCCAAATAGATGACATTAGTTGTGCAACAGTTGGCATAGGTCCCATTATTGGTACTTTGAATCTCTTGGGATGTCTTTATGAAGTTACAGCATTTACAAATATTGGCCCCACATACATAAGTCCCGACTGTGTGTGACCATCTTCTCCTATTTTTTCTTTCAGGTTATATACTTGGTGATACTCTATCTCTTAGGTTATATCCCCTTCTATAGATGAACTGTGGTCTCTCAAGATCTATCTGTTTGATTTTGCCGGCTTCAAGATTATATGTCAAAATAAATTTCATTCTATTATTTGTTTGTGTCTGTCATTTATTACCATATTTATCATTTCTCCTATATGTTCTGAGTAACTCTTCCCTATTACTAAGTACAGCCTTATAATAAGCTTTTTTGATAGTAGTAGTCTCATATCCCCTCAGGAGAAATCTATCCCACAGTTCCATCACCCTCTTTTGGAAAGCATCCCAAGTCGAACAATTCCTCCTTAATCGGATGAACTGACCGTCTGGTCAGTTCATCCGATTAACAATTCCCACTTAACAATACCTGAACTGATGTGTATGCGATGTAAAACTACACATTTCTACAGTCCTTGGACATCAAAAGAGCAAATAATGTACTCGTGACCAACACAATGGAAACTGCACAACAACTAGGTTTAAAGAAAACAGAATTAAATTAAGATTGACAAATAAATAAAAGAGAGGCACTGACTGTGACACTTGTTTACTTACTTACCAAGGCACTGACTCTGTGACACTTCTTTACTTACTTACTGAGACACTATAAGAGAGAGCCATTCCTAATATAATGGTAGTCACAAAACATATTGATTTGTTATTAAAACTGATTTAATTTTAAAGGTTGATTATTTCTACATGCCTATATAATTTCTAATATCCAGTTCATCTCTGTCTGCAAACATATCTATCTATCTATCTATCTATCTATCTATCTATCTATCTATCTATCTATCTATATATATATATATATATAGTAAGATACAGTTAAAATGCTGCATCTGCAGGGATAGACAGCAACACTCACTCAGAGCAAAACATCTAATTCATTTTGATAAGGGAAAAAATAACATTTAATTACACCATACTAAATCAGTCTTGTCAAACTTTTTCATTCAAGCACCACTTGAGTGTCCAAGCTTTGGCTAGGACCCCTCCCCCCTTGAATATATCTGGGCAATGTATATATCTGGGCAATTAGAAACACAAAATATAACTTATTGAGTTATCATAGTACTATTCCGAAGTCATTGTGATTTCATGGAGCCTAATAAACAGAGGCTCAAATGATGTGCTCGTCAGTCTCAGAGGTTGCTGCATGATGAGACTTCTCACATTCATGCCTCTTCAAACAATAGTTAATGCTATTTTATAAAGAAAGCAAGCATTAACGTAATACATTTACAACTCCTACTATTATAGTTTGGAGTAACTTTTATTTTTTTTGTCGAATTATTCATTTAATTTAGAAAAAGCTTAAATGAGTTTTCACAATACTGGCTTTATAAAAGCTTTTTTTAAATTTCTTTTTGTTTATTATGTTGAAAGTTAATTGTTTTAAATGCCTGTTTCCACTATCAGAAGGAACCTATTTATCTTGTGATTCCCCAAAAGAAAACAGAACTGCATTTTTAATGTAAAGGGAAAATATATTCAACTTTTTTTATATTTTACGTAGTTAGATGCCCAGCAGCTTAATTGAAAACATTAGTGTGTGGAATTCTTGCATAAATCTAGTAGACAAACACATACATTGTATTTCTAAGATACATTTATTATTGATAAATCATGGTAATCACTTTTTCACTTTCATCAAAAGATGATCCAAAAAACAAAAATAAATTTCACCAAATGTGCTAGTTAACTACAAGTTATATTCATTATCGTTAAGTCATGCTAACGTGCTAAAAGATCTTTACTACAACCTTCCAAACCTTGAATAGTGCCTCCAAATACATGGGCCTTCTCCCACCAAACCATGAAAAGGTTGGCATACGTGGGCGCAAATTTCACACTTTGGTCCCACATTTCTGGAAGTAGAATGTAGCCTCAAACCTAAAGACATTATGTCAAAAGGTATTTGACTGCCTCAAGAATAAAATAATTGACTTCAGGTCTTTAGCTACCATATCTTTCAGTGAAATGTCACTGCTTCTAACCCCAAGTCATGGGGAATACAGGAATATAGTCCAATCATATCTACAGTGGCCAAAGCATAAGAAGAACACCAAGTGAAATTTTCAAACAAATAAGAGGTCAGACGTTTCAGTAATTGCTGCAGCAATATATCTATAATTAGAAAGATTCCCATTTAATGAATTAACTCTGGACACAATCAATCTACCTCAGGAAGACTCTGTGCCTTGTGAGCTTAAATTGATCATTTAAGGTGGATATTTGTTCAAGTGGTTCCACGTGACCTTAATGAAATGTATTTAAGTGGATGAGTATTTATTGTGAGGTACGATTATAATGAAAAATACTAGCTGATTTTGAGTTTCCTTTTAGAATGTATTGGGATAATTCTTTATGCAATGTAACTCAATTGTTAAAATTTGTATTTAAGATTTTAATATGCACACAATTTGCATGTGAGTGTTTGTTCTTCATGTTTTTTACTTTTATGTTTTTTTGTTCTCTGTTGTTGTCTGGTGTCTGATCATACAGTGGAGAGGGGTTCCTGGTGAAGCACCAAATCAGCTATAGGATGTGATTCAATCAATTTTGAGAAAATAGAAGTGTAACCCCTTTTTGGCCACCCCTGTGCCATAGGTTATACACATTACCTTCTTACCATTTTCAGGTCCTGAGTCCCCTTTGCTAAGTGAAAGGGTACTGGGAATTACAGCTCATGGCAGAGCCTCCGCCTAATAGGATCCAGAAATACACCTGTGGGTGGCTCCATTAGGAAACAATAAGAAAACAAACATTTTTTTGTATAACAAATAGACTTTATATAAGAGAGATAAGAATAAAGTAAATATACAGTTACATATCACTGACCCACTACCCTGAGAATATTTGCAGTCCCTTCCTGGCACCTCCTTGCCAACATAATTTGACATTCCACATTCCATTCAACTTCATTCCAGCGACCTTCTGACACCCTCAAGTATCTGCCAGAACACACTGCAAGGGACAAGGGCTCATTCACCCTCCCTTCACTCTAGGTCCAAACTGTAGCAGGGGATATCCCACCATGTTAAAACTTTTAAACTTTATTCAACACGTTGTAAAAAATGCAAGTTAAAAATACTGGTGTATTGCAGGCAGGGAAAGAGCATGGCTTGACGCGTTTCGTGACTCAAACTGGTCACTTCCTCAAGAAGCCTATGCGCCCTCTGCTGTGAAATCCTATATGTAGCTTATCCCATCTGTTATAACAATTTTACTATATATTGTGATATTTGTATACAGTAATATGAGTATTTTTGATTACTGAGATAAAATAACAGTGTTATGAAGTTCAGAAAGTTCTAAATATAGGTTTACAGGCTTTAGCATTAGAATAAACACAGGTCCCATGCAAACCAAATATCCTGGAATTGAGCAGTCCTGTTTGGAATGAGGGCAATATTATATTCAAAACTTATTTTACATAAAATTCTGTGTATATTCCATCAGGGCCGCTCCTGTCATGAGCGGCCCTGAGTGGCTATTTACCATCCTTAAAAATTGTGTGACCTAAATGTTGGATTTACAATGCGATGGTGTGAAATAAAAATCTTCACAAATTTGATTCATCTAGAGAGTGCTGGTCCTTCATGCCACAGATCTATATTTATTATTACAACGCCCACAGAAGGCTTGGTTTGAGTGCAGCTTCTTTGGAACATACAGTAAATATATGTATATTTACAGTGTGTGTGTATATATATATATATATATATATATATATATATATATATATATATATATATATATATATATATATATATATATATACAGTGTCGGATTGGCCCACAGGGATACCAGGAAAACTCCAGATGGGCCCAGGTGTCAGTGGGCCTCTTGCTTCTAACCATTTGGCCTATTTCATGGTCATTCCCTATTTCTTTATGGGAACAAAGCGGCTTAATAATAGTAGAACAGTATGTAGAGAAACAAAACTAGGAGAATAAAGATGTTTAGTGAGGAGAGGAGATATAATAGTTTTGAAAGTGGGCCCTCAGCCTAAGATTATCTGGTGGGCCCCTGGCATCTCCGTCAGATACTGAATATATATATATATATATATATATATATATATATATATATATATATATATATATATATATATATATATATATATATATATATATATATACTCGAAAACTTGCTTGAAGCTGGCACAGTACGTATAAAGGTTAAGTGTGCCTGGGTGCAAAATGCAAACAATAAGATAACTGTCCCAAATAAGGCATGCACTCACAGGTCTTATCCAAGGTGAAAAAATGGTGATTATTCAGCAAAAAAATGCTCAGGGTGAAAAAATTGTGTTTATTCAGCAAAATACGGCTCACGGTGAAAAAATGGTGCTTATTCAGCAAAAAGTTTTTTGCTAAATAAACACCATTTTTCACCTTGGATAAGACCTGTGAGTGCATGCCTTATTTGGGACAGATGGCCATCTCCCTTAGACTTCATTTTATCAAAATCATCCAAATTTAAAAAAAAACATTTCCTTTTTTTCTGTAATAAAACAGTACAATCTTAGAAATAATTCATGCTTACTCGAGGCAAAACCAGCCTATATATATACATATATACACAGTTCCACAGGTTGCTGACATTCACGATACAGATGATAGATATGCCCTGGTGCAGAGTCAAATTATAATTATTTAAAAATTATTTTATTGCAAAGGACTAACATTTCGGCCAGTCCCCAGGCCTTTCTCAAAGTGCCAAACAAATCACAGAACCCACACTGGTGGGAAACAGCAGCTGGAACAGTTTCACCTGATCATCATTACACATCACTAATTACACATCCGACATTAAAACGTACATTGCCAACAATTCATCACAAACCCAAGTTATAAATTAGACACACTATATCCCATAGTTATTATATCAATCTAGCAACAACTCATTCTACAAACACATGTTAAAAACAAGAAGACACATAGTAACTTTCTATTCTCTTACTTAGACATTCCTGTGGCCTAAGCCTATAATGTTATTCATGTTACATATGTATCACTAATATTTATCACAATGTGTCAATCTCCCATAATTTAAATAGGTTGTTAAAACAATACATAACCTTTATATATATTTCTACTGGAAAGTTCGATAATTCCCCTATTGTGATAAATATTTTCTCAATTTAGTGATACATATGTAACATGAAATCCCTCCAGTGTGTACATTTAAGTGGTTCTGTGATTTGTTAAAAACTGAAAAAGTAGTTTAGCCACTTTTCTGTTTGTGCTCCCTTGAAAGGGGTTAAAATTAATAAGAAATTAATGCCAAATTGCATATTGTTATATAAAGACCAGGCCTAATCTGTGGAATGACAATTTCTATTTGCTACACCATCAATACTGAATATGGGTCTTTTAGGTATGAATATTTTTCTTTAAAGATAATTTTAAGGGCTTATATGTCTTTGATGCCTAGAATGAAGTTGCGCATTGAAAATGTAATTGGGTTTGGCAAACATGACATGCCATAGAATTAGTTTGTACAGAAATGTTAACAATGGGTAATTAAATAAAAACTCATTAAATCCCTACTCAAACCCTGTGGTCATTTCTAATCCCTGAAGTTCATTGAGTCTATTTTTTGAGTATTTATATTTTTATCTCCAGCATTAAATGCTGCAGAATATAAAAGAAAACTTAATTGCTATTTGAATTTCAGAGTAACCTTCTTTAGAAAGGAAGAATTAGCAATTTGCTATGCATTGAAAATGTTTTTAATTGAAGCAACTTAATTTGTGGTTGCAAAACAACAATCAAGATAGCTTAAATGTAACTGAAATATGGGAATTCATTGCATAAGCAATGGTAGAATCTGGAGAATAAATCCATTTTCTTAGTATTTTGGCTTCTGTTGCTGTGAGTGACTGTGCCTATAACCTTGGGCTACTGCACTCAGGTCACCATATTAAACACAAATGGCTCCATTAATATGCTAATACAGGTATGGGACCTGTTATCCAGAATGCTCGGGACCTGGGGTTTTCCGGATAATGGGTCTTTCCGTAATTTAAATCTTCATGCCTTATGTCTACTAGAAATTAATTTAAACATTAAATAAACCCAATAGGCTGGTTTTGCTTCCAATAAGGATTAATTATATCTTAGTTTGGATCAAGTACAAGCTACTGTTTTATTATTACAGAGAAAAAGGAAATCATTTTTAAAATTTGGATTATTTGGATAAAATGGAGTCTATGGGAGACAGCCATTCCGTAATTCTGAACTTTCTGGATATCGGGTTTCCGGATAAGAGATCCTATACCTGTAATAAATAAAAAGACTATCAAGACCTCCGGAGTCTAAGTCTGACTGAATATTATGTGCATGTATTGTGTTGGTAAAAAAAAAATGCTTTTGTAATATTTTGATTGAATTCTAAAATGATGGCTGTTACCAAAAATCACAGTCACACTGAACTGCGATTTTGATACCAAATTGCAAAAATGTTTTTTTTCTGTGACTTTGCATTAATTATAAAATTAAAAACAGAATTGTGTGATTAAAATTGTAAATTACACCTAATACCTGTTAAAATGTCATAGATGTCAATGTGTAGTGTATCTTCAGTAAAATGCATGGAATACTGTGATTTGTGTAATTTTTTCAGTGATTTTTTTTAATAATATTGAAAATCAAATTGTAACACAAACTATGATTGTGAGCAATTTTTGATAAGTGTACCTTTATTATGCAGATCATTATAGGGTTTTTGTTTCAGCTAATTCAATAAAAAGACATACAATATAGAAGTCAGATAATGATCAATATATCCCCAATTAAATGTCACAATTTCATTTAAATTTCCCTTACACACATTTTCCTTTGGTGACATATTCCTATGTGTCCTTTGGCTACTTCTTGCTCCAAATAAACTGTGAATAATATATTAACTGAATATTAACTGACAGGGTTCCAAGGGTGGTCAGGAGCCTAGTAAATCTTTTCAAAGTTTATTTATAGATGGAACTCACACACAACATACTGTATCACACTTTTCAATTTTATGGAAAAAGAGACAATGAGTGGAAATTCTACTGGAGTTTAACTAGGCACTCTATTTTCTAGTGTAGTGTTAACACATCTTTTTGTGGCCATAGTGGCAATCAAAGGGCCTGGTTACTAGGTTATCGAGAAACTGTTTTTAGCACTGTACATTCAAGATACCCCATGGATCAAAATTGATTAAACAGTAAAGATTATATTGCCTGTTCTTAGCCACTGGTACGTTTACTCTCTTGGGGAAAATAGAGCATATTTTAAGTTGTTTATTATCTCTATGAATAAATATAATAACAAATGATCTTTATGATTCTATTTTGCTTCCTTGAAAGTATAAAAAGCAACCACAGAAGATGGAAATCAGATTCAGCTTCTGTTAGCAAAAAACACATCACTCTATTAATCTATTTTTTCCAGCCCGTCAATTTAAACCATGGCACTTGGAAATATCAACATAAGTTATTTTACATTCACAGAATTATAGACAACTAAAGCCATGTACCCCTATAATCATCTTGCTTATAGTTTCTGTATTCACTATGTTTCTGGATCTAAGCTCCTAATATAAAAATGTGCTTTGTACACAAGTCATTATAGAGATATATATATATATATATATATATATATATATATATATATATATATATAGTATATAAATAATTGCTAGCTTGAAACTATTGCAAGAATGTGTGCAAGGTTCCTCCTCTATCATGCATCTGAGACCGTATAAGGGCAGAAGTCTCCCTCAACTGCAAAAGGTATAATAAACCAGATACATAACATGATTCAACTTTTTTCTACTCTTCTAAATATACAGTAGGTAAATGATCCATTATTAGGAAACCGTTTCAGAAAGCTCCACATCTGCTACAGACTGCATTTTATCCAAACAATTTAAATTGTTAAAAATGATTTCCTTTTTCTCTGTAATAATAAAACTGTACAATGTATTTGATCCAAACTAAGATATAATCAATCCTTATTGGAGACAAAGCAAGGCTATTGGTTTTATTTAATGTTTTAACAATTTTTTAAAAGGGTAGTTCACCTTTAATTTAACTTTTATATAGAATGACCAGTTCTAAGCAACTTTTCAATTGGTCTTCATTATTTATTTTTTTATAGAAAAAAAAAGGTAAACTATCCCTTTAATAGACTTACTGAGAGGTATATTATCTGGAAAACTACAAGCCATGATCATTCTGGATAACAGGTCCCGTACCTCTATAATTAATAAATAAATTGTCACAACAGTTTACTGTACAATAGTTCTAGACAATTTGTTTGACAGACAGGCGTCTTTGACAAACTGCTTTATTCTCTCCTCTTCCTCAGAGTTAAGAGGGTCTTTTTTTATATTATATTTTTATCTCCAATACTCTTTGTGATGGTTATGGAGACATTACTAAATACCATAAGGAATAACCCAGATATATCAGGATTAGTTATTAATAATAGAGAACATAAAACAGCTGCTTTTGCGGATGATTTGCTTTTATTTATTACAAAGCCGATAACTTCATTGCCGAATCTAATGAATCTTTTTACCAGGTTCGGAGAATTATCTAACTTTAACATTAATTTCCATAAATCTGAGGCAATGAATATTAATCTTCCTAAAAGAACAGTCAATCATCTCGTTGACTCCTTCCCATTCCAATGGACAAAACGAACGATACCCTACTTAGGAATTAAATTATCAAATGACTTGTCATCTTTATATAAGGATAATGTAGCCCCACTACTTGATTCAATCCCATTAATACTGAGTAAGTGGAAAAAATTGGGTTTGTCATGGATGGGAAGGATTCAAGCACTAAAAATGATAGCAATTCCAAAGATTCTTTTCTTTCTACAAAACATTCCAATATTTGTTCCAAATATATTTTCACACAAAGATGAAAGCAATAATATCTAATTTTATGTGGAGTGGAAAAACAGCAAGAATAAGTTATCAAATCTTGACACTTAACAAATTGAAAGGAGGATTATCAATACCTGATGTACATCTTTATTATACCGCAATACATCTGGCTAGAATTCTGCAATGGAAAAGGTAAAACTCAGAAAATTTTTGGTTAGAAGTAGAACAGGCAGAATCCTCTATTCCTCTATTAAACTTAATTTGGGCTAAAGAATGTAACATACCAATTAATTTAAAACAACACCCTATAATAGGGCCAACTTTAAAAGTGTGGTACAGGGCAGCCAAGATTCATAAACTGTCATGTCATCCACATAGATTACAAACGTTAAACCAGAATTTGGACTTCCCACTAGGGATGTCGCGGACTGTTCGCCCGCGAACTAATTCGCGCGAACATCGACCGTTCGCGTCCGCCGAATGTTCGCGAATGTCACGCGACGTTCGCCAATTTGGGTTCGCCTTAGCTGGAGCTTATTTTTGCCCTCTCACCCCAGAGCAGCAGATACATGGCAGCCAATCAGGAAGCTCTCCCTCCTGGACCACACCCCCTGGACCACTCCCCTTCCATATATAAACTGAAGCCCTGCAGCGTTTTTTCATTCTGCCTGTGTGTGCTTGGAAGAGCTAGTGTAGGGAGAGAGCTGTTTAGTGATTTGAGGGACAGTTGATAGTAACTTTGCTGGCTAGTAATCTACTTGATACTGCTATGTATTGTAGGGACAGAACTCTGCAGGGATTTGAGGGACAGTGAGTTTAGGTTAGTTAGCTTTGCTGACTAGTAATCTACCTTCTACTGCAGTGCTCTGTATGTAGCTGCAGTGGGCACTGCTTCTGATCTCATCTGCTGACTGCTGTAATAACCCAATAGTCCTTGTAAGGACTGCTTTTATTTTCTTTTTTGTTTTTTTACTTTGCTACTATAAGAGCCCAGTGCTATTAGTCTAGCTGTGTTGGGGAGTGGGACTGGTGTGCTGCTCCTCCTAGTAGTTCACCACTACCAGCACCAACCAGAGTCAAAATTGTTACAAAGTATCTTATTTGCACCTGTTAGCTGTTCTGAGCTCACTGCCAAAAGCTAATTAAGTTAGAAACTGTTAGTTCAGAGAAAAGAGGGACTTTCCAGTACAAAAGAGGGACAGGGGGTTGAGTGGTCAAAAGAGGGACAGTTGGGAGGTATGCAAGTGCCACCTAGCTGTGTGAGCTTTTTCACATTCTGTCTAAATAACAATAATAATTCCGTGTCCGTAAACATCACCTGAGTGATGTTTTTACAGCAGCAATAATATATTCTGTACCCACTACTGTATACGTTGCCCTTGAAGGCATTGTTTGCCCAGTCTTTAACCAAGTGCCACCTAGCTGTGTGAGCTTTTTCACATTCCGTGTCCAGAAACATCACCTGAGTGACGTAGTGTGATTTCTGCCCTTTACAGCACAAAACGCAGCGCTGTGTCAACAATGTATTTTTCAGATACATTTTTGCCCTTGATCCCCCTCTGGCATGCCACTGTCCAGGTCGTTGCACCCTTTAAACAACTTTAAAATAATTTTTCTGGCCAGAAATGTCTTTTCTAGCTTTTAAAATTCGCCTCCCCATTGAAGTCTATGGGGTTCGCGATGTTCGCGAACCGTTCTCATTTTTGTCGCAAGTTCGCGAATATGTTCGCGAACATTTTTTCCGCCGTTCGCTACATCCCTACTTCCCACCTAGTTTAGATAAACAAGCTTATCGTCACTGAGAAATATATAATAACAGACCAACTTTAATATCTGACTTTATAAAGAACGACAGGGTGATACCTCTAGCAATGATACAAAAAAAGATGGGGTAGTCATTCAAGAGACTCCTGGAGCTATAATCAAGTATATCATTTTATAAATAGGGAACATCTTGTGTTTGAGAGTACTCCATCTACGTGGTGGGAAAAACTCATCACCTTAACATCAGTAATCAAAAAACCCATGTCTGTAGTTTACAGAAATTTAAATGCAAATAGAGCTTCTTTGAGTAGCAGCTATAGAGAGGCATGGGAAAAAGAGTTACAGATCACCCTCAGGGACGAGAACTGGACTGCAATATATAAGTCAATACATAAATCAACAGTAGCTTCTAAAACACAAGAAATGAATTACAAGTTACTATCAGGTGGTACTATACACCAGAGAGACTATCTAAGATATACCCAAACTTGGATAACCAGTGTTGGAGGTGTCAGAATGATGTAGGTAATTATACACATATTTGGTATACTTGTAAATCCCTGGAAAAATACTTGAAAAAGATTCATGGTACAATAGAAAATATTTTGCAGGAAGCAAATTTGTTTACCCAAACTTGTTATGCACTACGATGTAAAGAGTGATAAGATTATAAAAAATAAGTTGTTATTATTTATGATACAAGCAGCGAAAGCCTTGATCCCTAAAAGCTGGAAAAAAGTTGATCCACCGACGTTCCGGAAATGGGTTTACCTTGTGGATGAAACGAGGAAAATGGAGGAAATAACAGCGATTAGTCATTAGCCAAATTTTGGAAAACATGGCGCCCTTAGTTGAAATATATACATATGGATGAGTAAAATAAATGTTGAATAAGAAATAAATAAGATACGTTCTTCAAGTGAGTTGAATGTAGTAAAATTATATTGTATAATTGAAGAAGAGTAAGTAGGGACAGTAGTACTCTCTCTTTTCTCTTTTACCAGCTCAATACAAACTGAGAAGATATTAAGAATATGAACAATTTTGTATACTTTATGTCTGCTCATAACAAATGTATGTTGTAATATGCTGGTATTACCTTTTCTTGCCCCTTGTTTATACCCTTACCCTAATTCCCTCCCTTTTTACTTCTGTATCCCTCCCCATTTCTTCTTAAAATGTTAAATAAAGATTTATTAAAAAATTTTTTTGGGTATTACTGTAACCTGTTAAGCATGTTAGTGTATACTGGAGTGGGTAATGGCAAACATGTGCATTGTATGTAGCAAAGTTTATAATAGAAACCTTTGTGATCAAAAAAAGTGGAATTGTGACATTAGCAATAACGGAGTTGCAGAATTTGAAATTTTTATTATTTTACCCACTGCATTAATCTCACTATTATCAGGTGTACAGTCATTTTGTTCTAGATTATGAATTTGTGTGTCTGCCACTGAGCAGCAGAATTTAGCAAAGTGGTTCAATTTGTTACAGCGCCTGCAGCATTGTCTTGTGGTGCACACAGTTTCATGCCACGCTTATGGCGGCTGCCTCCACAATTGAAGCAGTGTACATTAGATGTACTGTCAGTCAGCTTGTGTACATGAACAAGGACCTCACTCCCTCCTGAAGGGGACATCATATTCCTGGCCTCCAGCAAAGCCATTTCCATTTGGCACCCCAGCTCCACAGCTTTTTGTAATGTAAGTGTATCTGGTTGCATAAGCACCCTCTCTCTAAGTTTAGCATTTGTAGTTTTTTTCAATAAGTTGGTTTTGAATAATTTCATTGTGCAAGGGACCACATTTGCAGGGGACTGCTAGCTGTCTCAGCTCTGCAACATAGTGACGTATAAGTTCCCCTTCAGTCTGACAGTGCCTGCGAAACTGAACTCTGGCCACTAAAGCATTTAGGGCAGGTTTAAAGTAATTCTCCAGAGCCTGTACTGTGCCAGTGTATGAGGAATCTGCTCCCAGAGTTGTGAAAATACGGTATGCTTCAGAGCCCAGGGAGTGAAGTAACATGACCCCTTTCCTCTCAGGGGAGGTCTCATCCAGGCCAGATGACAGTAAGTAGATAGAAAACTGTTCATACCAGAGATCCCAAGGCACTGCAGGCTCTCCTGGGTGCTGCAGAAACTTTTTGGGCGGATGAACAGAGGGTTCAGATGTCCTTGTCGCCATTGTTATATCTCAGTAATACAGACTCCCAGTCTCCTCCCACTATTCCCAAGGCTGCAACATTCTAACATCCTTCAAAGGTATAGTATTTAACTTTATAAAACTTAACACAGCTTCTGCAAATACACAACACAGAAGGATCCAAGACAAGCTCCAAAAAGTGCAGCAGCTTTAGCTGTCCGGCTGTACAGGCTAGACCTGCACAGTGAGGTTCCAGGTGACTGTAACATCCAGATGTCCCCTTGTGCCTTTACATTAAAAGGCAGTGTTGGCAGGCCACGGTGGGGGTGATAGCCTGCCTTTGATGGAAGGAGGGGCCTTGCTGACAGGCAAACCCCCAAAAGGATTCTGTGTGTGTTGTTTAACATCAGTCTTCACTTGACCTTGGCAAATTGCTTAATGAGGGCAGTGCTCTGTACCAAGCTATAAAAAAAGTATTTGAGAATCTGATTAGCGAAAGTCGGCTACTCATTAATGTATCCTGAGGAATATGCAGCTTTGGCGCTTTACCAAACCGTAAATATTGGTTACTCATTAATGTAGCCCAAAGAAAAGGCAACTTTTGCCCAAAGATACACACAGGGGCTCAAATCCTGTACCCTTTGGGGGAAGAAACCGGACAATTTGCTGCATGCACCATAGAACAGACATGTGGAGACACGGGTTTTACAGACTCCAAAGTAGCAGGCACTCTTGAATGCCGCCTGAAGAATATGGCACCAATGAGCCTGCATAGAAGATTGGGTTCTGTACAGGCATAAACAACCCTCAAAGGATAGAGCCCCCGCTTGCCAGCAAGCACATTGTACTTGCTTGGCAGGCAAAGGGTTAAAAAAAAGACCTCCTCCACTCAAAAATGCTGCAGATTCTACATTTTGTGGCAATTAAAGGGTTAAAAGACTGATGTGCAAAAATTGGTGCTAGGGGAAAAACACTATATAATATCATATAACACAATACCCCATTTGTATGGATACACATAGAGACGCAGCCACCAAACACCGAAGAACAGGAGCAATGCATAAGGGCAATTGCAGTTGATAATCTGGGTTCTGCACTCTAAGGGGCAAATTCACTAAAATGCGAAGTTGCGCCAGGTGCAACTTCGCCGCACTTCGCCAGGCGTAGTTTCGCCAGCGCTCCGCAAATTCACTAAAATCCGAAGTTGCGCTCAGGGGTAGCGTAAGGTTGCGAAGTTGCGCTAGCGTTGATTCGCTATGTAAAGCGAAGTTACGCTAGCGAAGGCTAATTTGCATACGGCGCCAAATTCAAATTTCAATGGAGGAATACGTATCAGCACTACAAATGCGAAGAAAACCTTCAAATCATCAAATAAAAATTTTATTTTGCCCTACACATGTGCCCACTGTCTAGGTAAGTTGTCATGAGTCAGGAAATGTAGGGGGCAAGGAGGGGAGCCCCAAAAATTTTTTCGATCTTTTTCAGCCTATCACCCATAATGTAGAAAACACGCCAGCGTTTTTTGGGACTTAGAAAAAATTTAGACTTTTTTTGAAACAATCCCTATCTACTCTATTGCGCTTCGCCAGGTCTGAGGTGGCGAAGGAAGTCTAGCGTAAAAGGTAGCGTTCAGTACACTGCGCAAGTTAGTGAATTTGCGTAGTTACGTCGCTAGCGAAACTTCGCCAGGCGTAAGGTTGCGAAGTAACACTAGCGAAACTACGCCAGCGTTCGTTAGTGAATTTGCGCAGTAACGAAAATGCCAAACGCTAGCGAATTAACGCTAGTGTTCGGCGCTTCGGCGCTTAGTGAATTTGCCCCTATGTGTACTACTTGCAGTTATTCAGTCCAAACAACCCCAAACTGTGAAATAACCCACACAAACCATATATTTCCAAAAAGTACACATCTTCAAAGATTCTAGCTTTTCTACATGGAGAATTGTGGCCAAAGCCCTTCAAGATGTCAGCGCTTTAGTCTGAAATAAAGCAAAAAATAGATTTCTCCCTAAGTTTCCATGGTAACTAACAAAAACTGGTTCAATAACAATCTGCAAGTTCCCCTGAATAAAACTATATTCTATACGTATGTATGGATACACATAGAGAAGCAGCCACCAAACAAAAGTACACTTCTTCAGTTATTCAAAGATGTCATTCTTGCTTTTCTACATGGAGAATTGTGGCTGCAGTCCTTTGTAGAAGTCAGCGAATAGGTCTGAAATAATGTAAAAAAGAGATACAAAGTTAGATTTCTCCCTAAGTTTCCATAGAAATGACCAAAGACCTCCAAAATATCAATATGCATTTTCACCTGAATTAAACGAAGCGACTTCAGAAAATGAAGCGTTCCGAGTGCCATCCTGCTGGTGATTAAATTCTAGCCGACGGAATGGCATTAAGGGGAGATTTGTCGCCTGAAGAAGAGGTGATTTGTTGCTGGGCAACTAATCTCCCTCAAATATAACTACTGAGTGTCATAGGTTTTAAATATGTTAGTAATGTAGGAAACTTGTGATTCTCCTGGACTTAAGAATCTTTGAATCTCTGGTTAAAGGAATGAAAGACTTCTTAGATTTTCATTGTTTGGTCTCACACTTTTAGGGCCAGATATCCCCTCACAGGCGCCCAAGGCCTCAGGGTCCTAGCGCCTGCTGTCCATGCGCCTGTGCCATATAGCAGGGGAACTGTATGCAGCCCTTAAAATTTTGCTGCCCTAAGCCCGGGCCTTTGTGGCCTCTCCACAAATCCAGGCCTGTCCCTACTTAACACGTCTTATACATGTGCCTTCCTGTGATTGAGTTTGGCACATTTGTACTAATTATATATAAGCAGCAACACTGAGCAGTGTTTAGTTAACATGCGAAATGTGCAATTATTTTGCGTGCCAGCATCAGGTTGTGCATGCGCCATCGTCCATTTGCACATGTGCACCAGTGGGCATTTGCGCACACGCATGTCTGTTCGCGCATGCACGCACCAAGTCGGTGATGCGGTCGTTCAGGTTGCCTAGGTAACCTGACCGGCCTGGCCCAGTTCTGTTTTGAAGATTTTTAAACAGATATTTTACAGACCACTCACTAATTCACTCACTGGACTTTGTCAAATAGCAGAAAACAATACAATAACTTGTCTTGAAAAACATATAACTAGTGGTGGCAAAGGTGCTAAAGTGATTCAGTTAATCCACTCACTAGCCTTTGTGTAAAAAACCTTATATTCAAGTCTTAAAACATATCATGGTGACAAATGACCATGTGTTTTTTACACAGATGACAAACATATCTAGTATTATTTAATTTGGGTACAAAGCCAAGGCAAGATTGTAATGAACGTAAATGTAATGCCAGTTATTAGGCTATATGCCCCTTATAAATACATTTGTATCTGTTTCTGGAAATAACTATAATATAATATAATATATTTTATTGAGACATTTTCTGTTACATACAGTACAATATACATTCTAAAATGTTAAGGCTGGAATCAGCTCTTCAAAACTTTATTTATGACATATTATATTGAATAAGCACTTTAAAATAATTTATAGGAAAAGTGAATAAAACTAGCATTGACTAGATTGAAAACCTTAACCTTCTGTGCCCATGTCCAGCAGCTAGCCCACTAGGCTATTAAAGTTGTGGTTAGAATTTGACTAAAACTTTACCTTATGCTAAATATGTTATGGCTAATATCTAAAGCATTGTAAAATGAATCCAGCATAATGAATGTCCCACTTTCGTGCTCAGAATAATTAATATATGTTTTTACAAAAAATCAACACAGCCAAGACAAAATTGTGATGTAGTCAACTACAAGAGTCCTCTGCACTCAACCCATTATCAATATATTTAAGACAGCGACATTTTGTGCATACTGCTACTAAAAAATGCCTTACCCTTTAAACAACACAGGGATTATTTGTCCATATATTGCAATATATTTAAGATGGCCAACTACGTCAAAGTCATCCCATATCTGGCCAGTCCTACGCTTAATTTTCATCTGATTCATTAAGAATTCAATTGCTTAATTATACATTTTACAAAGGGACTAAGTTTTACCTGCAACTTACTAGCTGCTTTCAAAGTAAAACCCCCATACTTGGCTGCCCTTTTATTAGACACCAGTGGGATCACCTGACTATAGCTGGGAGGGGTGGGAGCTACAACATGGAGCTGGTCACTGCTCCTGTATAACTATAACAAACAAGGGAAAGTTGTGCTCACCACTATTTTTTAAAACCATTAGGCCCGGGGTGCAATGAGGGTGTGACCACAAAATACATATAGTCAACTACAAGAGTCCTCTGCACTCAACCCATTATCAATATATTTAAGACAGCGACATTTTGTGCATACTGCTACTAAAAAATGCCTTACCCTTTAAACAACACAGGGATTGTTTGTCCATATATTGCAATATATTTAAGATGGCCAACTACGTCAAAGTCATCCCATATCTGGCCAGTCCTACGCTTAATTTTCATCTGATTCATTAAGAATTCAATTGCTTCATTATACATTTTACAAAGGGACTAAGTTTTACCTGCAACTTACTAGCTGCTTTCAAAGTAAAACTCCCAAACTTGGCTGCCCTTTTATTAGACACCAGTGGGATCACCTGACTATAGCTGGGAGGGGTGGGAGCTACAACATGGAGCTGGTCACTGCTCCTGTTTCCTGTATAACTATAACAAACAAGGGAAAGTTGTGCTCACCACTATTTTTTAAAACCATTAGGCGGGGGTGCAATGAGGCTGTGACCACAAAATACATATAGTCAGCTACAAGAGTCCTCTGCACTCAACCCATTATCAATATATGTAGATGTAGATCTGCATTCTTTTCTGGTGCAGTAACTGAGCCACTTTCTGTCCTGGGTGAATGTAGGCAGAAGACGGCTAAGGAGGGAATGGTTGTTCAGTCCATTAATGGCCTATTCTTATTTAACTCTGATCCTTTTTAAACGTCGGGACAGTGTGTTTTCCTGCACTTAACGCGTCCAGCGCATTTATCCTGATTAGTTACAGCGCAGAGACTGAACTCCCCCACAAAGAGATCTAAGGCAGCTAAATATCATTGCAATCTCAAAGCAGACATTATAGCCATTTAAAAAACACACCTTGCAGAAGGCTCTCCATTCCCATATCTACATAAAGAATACGGTCAGGTTTATAACACTACATTTCAATCTAAGCGTAGAGGGGGAGCCTTGTACATCAACTCTGCTCTCGGCTTCCAAGGGACCATGATTATAAAAGATGATCAGAGTCAATATATTCAATATTCAATATTCAATATATTCAAGGCACCCTACTCGGCAAACAGTATACCTTAGTTAATGTGTATTCTACCTTTTTTCACTCCTTGTTCACCCAGATAGATAAAATAGCCCAAGGTACGGTAATTATAATGGGATACTTTAATATGGTAATGTCCACTACTCTTGATAAAAAAACACATGAACTAGAATATAAACTCACAAACCCCTGGCAATTTTTACAAAATCCCTTAAATAGTTAGCCTTAGTTGATGGCTGGCGGGTCCTTAAAGGAATTGTACAGTGTAAAAATAAAAAATGGGTAAATAGATGGGCTGTGCAAAATAAAAAATGTTTCTAATATAGTTAGTTAGCCAAAAATGTAATGGATAAAGGCTGGAGTGATTTGATATATAACCAGTCAGTCTATACACTACTTCCTGCTTTTCAGCTCTCTTGGTTTACACTGACTGGTTACCCTGGCTACCAGGCAGTAACCAATCAGAGACTTGAGGGGGGGCCACATGGGTCATTTCTGTTGCTTTTGAATCTGAGCTGAATGCTGAGGATCAATTGCAAACTCACTGAACAGAAATGTACCATGTGGCCCCCCTTCAAGTCGCTGACTAACTCAGAGTTATAGAGCTGAAAAGCAGGAAGTTGGATTCTGGCTGTTTTATTAGACATCTGTTCACTCCAGCCTTTATATATTACATATTTGGCTAACTAACTATATTAGAAACATATTTTATTTTGCACAGCCTATCTATTTACACAGTTTTTATTTTCACACTAAACTATTCCTTTAACCCTACTGACAGAAATTACACTTTTTTCTCCCATCCACATAAAGTGTACTTCCACATAGACTATATCTTCACCCCAGGCCCAATCACATGCTCCCACATATTATAGAGGCCCGATACATCCCATTACAAGGCCTGACCATGCAGCTATAGCTATAACAGTGAAATATCAATCAAACTTGAGCCTCTGAACAACTGGCACTTAAACAAAGCATTATTTATCCATCCCAGAATTTAGTTAACACGTAGACAATGACCTTGAACATTTTTTTCTTTTTAACCTGGGAGAAACCTGATATCACGCTTGCCCAGAATCTGCATAAATATTCTCAAATACCCCCAATTACTGCAGTTCAAAACAGCCAGTGCTGACTAGATTCCCTCCCCCAACACATCATTCAAATTTTTTATGACTTCTATAGAAAACTGTATAGACCCACACTCGAGGAGACCACCCATAGAATAGACCCAGAGAGCGTATTTTCCTCACTAAACCTCCCAAAACTAAATGAACAGGACATAGAGGCACTAAACGCAGAAATTACAACAGATGAAGTAGGTGAGGCTATAAAACACATGAATGCTAAATCAAACCCGGGTCTGAATGGCTTTCCTTTAAATTTACTACAAAATGTGCAACTCTCCTTACACCTCATTTGACAGCGGTATTTAATGAAATACTAAAAGGCTCTACTACCCCCCCTACCTGTTATGTTAGAAGCTGCTATCTGCCTTCTGTCTAAACCCAATAAAGATCACACCGACCCACTAATTCAGGTCAATATTTAGGTAAGTTACAGGTCAATTTTAAAAATAAACGTAGACATGAGAATTTTAGCCAAAATCCCTGGCAGTGAAACTCAACAAATTTATGACTAATTTCATCCACCCCGATTAATGAGGTTTTATACCACATAGACAAACTACTGATAACATAAGGTGATTGATCAGCACGATAGATAATGTTAATTCCAAAAAACTACAAAGCCTGATGCTATTATTGGATCTTAGAGAAGCTTTTGACTTGGTCAATTGGATGCACAGTATCGCTGCTTTTGGTTATTTGAAATCAAAGTTAATTTTATTAATACAATATAGGTCTTATATTCCAACCCTTCAGCAAAAATTATTATTATTATTATTATTACATGTATTTATATAGCGCCAACATATTGCATAGCACTGTAAAGTAAATGTGATTATACAACTAAATCACATGATTTATATACATAGAACATATGGAGTTACAGACATCACAGTCAATACCGGTACAAAAGGTGAGGAAGGCCCTATGCATAGGCATACAGTCTAAAGGGAAGGGAGTAATACACAAGGTGTGGGAGTGGGCAAGATCGAATTAAGTGGGTGAGAAATGTGGTACTGTATGTGGTGTTGCATTTGATAGTTAAGCAGAGTGAGGGTTGGCTTCTCGAAAGAAGTGCGTTTTAAGAGATTTCTTGAAAGCAGAAAGGTTGGTAGAAATTCGGAAAGACCGTGGGAGAGAGTTCCAGAGGAGGGGTGCAGCCCTTGCAAAGTCTTGAATGCGAGCATGTGGGGAGGTAATGAGAGAAGAGTTGAGTAGCAGGTCAGTAGAGGAGCATAGTAAGCGGTTGGGTGATGTATAGAGATGAGTTCAGAGATGTAGGGTGGGGCTTTGAAAGTCAGTGTCATTAATTTGAATTTGATTCTGAAAGGTAACAGAAGCCAGTGCAGGGATTGACAGAATGGCGAGGCAGAGGAGGAGCGGTTGTTGTGGTGTATGAGCCTCGCAGCAGTGTTCATTATGGACTGGAGAGGTGACAGTCTCTGGAGGGGAAGGCCAATTAAAAGAGAGTTACAGTAGTCTAGACGTGATATGACGAGCGAGTGAATAAGAATTTTGGCAGCATCTTGGGTGATAAATGATCGTATTTTGGATATGTTCCTTAGGT
Source organism: Xenopus laevis (assembly GCF_017654675.1). Classification (NCBI taxonomy): domain Eukaryota; kingdom Metazoa; phylum Chordata; class Amphibia; order Anura; family Pipidae; genus Xenopus; species Xenopus laevis. The sequence continues at coordinate 89,713,519 of NC_054383.1, forward strand.
GGAAGTGACATGATTTAATAAGTGACTGGATATGAGGAGTGAATGACAGGGCAGGCACCGGTCCTTGGGAGAGGGGGTGATAGTGGAATTAACTATGATGGATACTTCTGGGATGTTACTGGTGTTAGTTGGAGGAAAGAGAACCATTTCAGTTTTAGAGAGGTTTAATTTAAGGCAGCGTTACGACATCCAGGTATAGATAGCGGACAGGCAGGAGGAGACGCGGGTTAGGAGTTCTGGGTTGAGATCAGGAGATGAGAGATAGATCTGAGTATCGTCAGCATAGAGGTGGTAGTGAAAACAATACGAGTTGATTAATTTGCCGAGGGAGGAAGTATAGAGGGAGAATAGTAATGGTCCCAGGACAGAGCCTTGAGGAACTCCAACAGAAAGAGGTAGGGGAGAAGATGCTACTCTGTTGTAGGAGACACTGAAGGAATAATTGGTGATGTAAGAAGAGAACCAGGACAGGGCTGTGTCACGAAGGCCAAGCGAATGGAGGGACTGGAGGAGGAGAGGGTGATCTACAGTGTCAAATGCGGCTGAGAGATCAAGCAGTATTAGCAGTGAGAAATGATTGTTTGCTTTAGCGGTTAAAAGTTCATTAGTTAGTCGAGTCAGGGCAGTTTCCGTGGAGTGTTGTGGCTTAAAACCAGATTGTAGGGGGTCCAGCAGGTTATTGTCAGAGAGGAATGAGGTTAGTCGGTTGTAGATTAGGCGCTCAAGTAGTTTAGAGATGAAAGGTAGCAGAGAGATAGGATTATAATAATAATAATAATAATAATAATAATAATAAACTTAAGTTGATGAATCCACAATGTCAAAGAGAAAAAATTATTAATACTACAAGCAAAGCTTCTCATAAATAAAATAAATAATCATAAACTGTCATGTCAGAGGTTTATTTTTTCATGTAAAAGCTTGTTATAAGCTGGTCGAGAAATGTCAGGCTCATCCATCATAGGATTTACAAGTACACTTTACTGGGATGAAAGTCTGATGATTTAAATCAAATGTGCAATGATGAGTATAGAGTGCTGCCTTGACCCAAATGATGTATTCTCATTCTAAATATAATTCACTGCTTTAAAGTGGGCACTTAAAATTGGTATGTCTGAATGTTCTGTAAAGCACGTGGGCTTTCACATTTTTAAACTGAATAATTTCTGTCTCTACTTCCTTATTGTAGCAATAGCATGGTTTTTAGAGTAGTTGAACTTTTTTCATTAGAATTCTTCAGCCTTTAAGGCACTATTTATTCAGATTCTTGCATTAAATTACATTTACTAATTTTAGTAATTAAAATAATGATTAACCATCAAAAACTTGGTCTTAAGAATCTTCTATGTTCATAAGCTGAAGTTAAGGTCAGTGGGTGGCCATCCCCTCCTTGGGCCGCAATAAAACTTACTGTGGGTGGCAGGGGACATTTTAAGGGTATGCACACCGTTCTGCAGGGAAGGTGGCGGGGTGGCCGCAGATAGTTACGACACTGCACCTGGGCTCGTCGATGGATAGTTACGCCATTGATTCAGGATGCATTGCAGGTAGTGACATGACTTAAAAGTTCAAAACACAAGCACACTCTTTGGTCAGGCAATTCCTCTTCCATACCACACATGAATTGGCCCCATCACAAAGCACAAAGGGGTAGCCTCTTTAAATTAAAAAGTAACTTTTATTAATAATATTAAAAGTATAAAGTATCCATACAAACAGGATCACATTAAAGGACCATACACATTTTGTGGCATCAAGCAACTTCCTTAAAATGGTTTATACAGCTTGCTAACAAAAAATTTAATGTTTAACAGTGATTAGGTATAGGATCTGCTGGACATATCCTTTTATAAGTGTTTTTTTAATGCTAAATGTTGGACAATACCGGTACACACAAAAAGCATTTTTCCTACAGTGTACTGCCATCTGCAAATATATAGTTTAGAGCTCTGCATGAACACAATAGTGCATTCGATTTTAGAAATATGAAACCGGCATGTTTAAAGTCTTTATCAAGCACTTTTATTTACCAGGAATTCTAAAAAATACTTCTTCCTGGTAAGCACAGCTCATGTGATCCCTAATATCATAAGACATTTTAAGCTTTCTGTTGTTCCTTTGATGTATGATGACATCAAATGATCAAACTTTGCCTTTTGGGTCGGCTTGCTTTGAACTAGATGCTGGCTGATGGTGTCTTGGCATTGATGTGTTGTTCTCTGCAACAAATTTCAAGCTTGAAATTGCATACTTCATTTTTTACCAGTATACCACAGAACTCTGGGATAAAAAAAATCAATAATATAATGTATTTAGAATTATGTAACTTTAGAAATAAAAATGAATCACAGAAACCTTCTAGCAGCAGTAATAAAGAACAGAGACTTCCCACACCTCACTGCTGCAGCAAGCTGCCGAGAAGGCTTTTGACCGAGTCATCTGGCATCACTTGCTTCGGACCTTGACAATACAAGATTTCGGCCCTGGTTTTATTAACTTCGAACAATATATACTCCACAAGCTATCATCTCAACACAGGGGACAAACTTGACATTGTTCACCATACACAAAGGAACAAAGCAAGGCTGCTCCCCTTCACCATTGCTGTTCAACTTGGCACTGGATCCATTAATATGAAACCTAGATCCCATTCAAGACTTCTGCGGAGTCAAAACTGGCACCAAAGAAATAGAGCTATTAGCATATGCGGACGATATAATGCTATTCGTTGCTAATCCAGTCACAGCAATTCAGTATAATAGATGCAATACAAAACTTCTGGAACATTTCAGGATTCCGAGCCAATCTGGATAAATCGGAACTGCTGTGGCTGGGAGCTACACCTCATAGAAATACAAAAGCAGCAGCTGCTATGTTCCAGCAAACCACCTCCCACTTGAAATAGATGGGGGTAAAAATACCAGCAGATATAAACCAATTATATACACTAAACATAACAGATGCTATAGAAAAAACCTTAAAGATTTCAAAAGCTGGGAAAACCAACCCCTTAATTATATAGTCAAACACAGCCTTTTCAAAATGACTTCCTTCCCAAGGCTGTATTATAAAATACAAGTGCTCCCAATCATGTTAAAGACCACAGATATAGCCAGACTTAACAAAAACGTATAATCCTTTATATGGAAACATAAAAAACCAAGCATATCACTATTTAAATGAGCACAATCTAGAAACAATGGTGGGCTTAATTTACCGCTATTAGAATACTGCAATCTATGTGTATAGCTACAGACTGGATTAACCAAGTCAATACATATACTAGTATTCAAAGGGATCAAAATCTCACACCAAATCCTTCCTTATTCTATCTGCTACGAAATCCACACCACTGTCAAACAAACTCGCTTACCTATACCATTATCAACGCCTGGCAAACAATCCAAACAAAATTATTTGGAACATACAAATAATCACTTTTCCTTCCCATATTAAACAACAATCACTTTCAAGGTGCTAAAGCAGATCCTTGCTTTAAACTATGGCACACTAAAGGCCTAACGACTATTGGATCACTTCGTAACCCCATTATGAACATAATATATAAATTCCCTAAATTACAGTCAAAATATGATCTCCCCAACAGCCACATCTTTGCAAAGTTACAGGTTAAAAGCTATGTAGAACAGGTAATTCAGGGCATAAATCCATAACTAACAAACAACCCACTAGATATCCTAATAAAGGCAAATCAGAGACAACCTTTTACAGCATCAAGCGAGTGTGGAATCTGCTAAGCAAGTGTTGCTTGTGATCTAATTGTTGCATGTGAATTAAGTGTTAAGCAGTGTTAAAAACTTTAATGTGTTTAAAACCAAATGTGTTTTTGAGGAATTGCACTTGGGAGACTGTAAGTACCCAGTGTAAATATGAGTGAAATTGGGTTTGCTGGGTTTGCTGGTATTTCTCAGTGTAAATATGAGTGAAATTGGGTTTGCTGGGTTTGCTGGTATTTTTCAGTGTCTTGTCACATATATGTGGTGTTGGAGCAGCAGTTCCATGCAGTATTTACATGTGAGAGATGGCATGGGTTTTCATCTTGGAATCTGAACTGCAGACTCTAAGGGGGGAACTGGCAGCACTGAGGGCAGTGGCAAATGTGGGGGAGGAAAGGAGACTCACAGAGCAACCAATAGCAGGGGCCAGCGTAGTGAGGTGGAGAAACGGCAATGGAGGCTAAGGGAGGCAGGTTTGTTACAGTTATGAGGGAAAGTAGGGGACAGAAGGGTAGGGGGGCTGGGGGGCTGGGGGCTGGACCACAGCTTGTCCAAAACAACAGATTCACCATTTTAGCTAAAGATGATGGGGAGGAAAAATCTGAACTGGAGTGTATTGAGCAGACCGACTCTCAGAGCACCCTGGGAGGCAATAGCTCTAATACAGGGGGGGGGGGTGCAAGGAAGGAAAGGCAGGTTTTAATTATAGGGGATTCAATTATTAGAAAGGTGGATGGGGTAATCTGTCGCAAGGACCCTTCATGCCGAATAGTCTGCTGCTTGCCTGGTGTTAGGGTTCGGCATGTGATGGAATGAGTCGACAGGTTATTGGGAGGGGCTGGGGAAGACCCAGCGGTCTTGGTACACACAGGTACCAATGACAAAGTTAGAGGAGGTGGTGAAGTCCTATTTTAAAAAACTAGGTGTAAAGTTGAGGGCGAGGCCTTCCAAGGTAATTTTCTCAGAGATATTACCTTTGCCACAAGCAATACCAAGAAGACAGCAGGAGCTTAGGGAGATTAATGAGTGGCTGAAAGATTGGTGTAGGGAGGAGGGTTTCGGGTTTATGGAGAACTGGGCTGATTTCTCTGTTGGCTAAAGGCTACAGTCTGACTGGTAAAATGGAAGAGCTGGAGGTGCTGGAGGGAAAATATGACATGATTGGTGTGGCCAAAACATGGCTGAATGAGTCGCATGACTGGGCAGTTAATATCAGCAGCTATACTTTGTTTCGGAGGGACAGAGGCAATAGAAAAGGAGAGGGAGTATGTTTGTTGGAAAATGAGGGGGCAGATGTCTTATGGATGGAGTTCTTCACCAATTGTAAAGAGTCCAACAAATTACTTGTAGGAGTATGTTATAGACCCCCTAATGTAAGTGAGGAGGAAGAGGCTAAGCTCCTGATGCAAATAGGAAAGGCTGCTAGTTTGGGTAAAGTAATAATAATGGGGGGTTTTAATTACCTACAGTAGATATTGACTGGAGCAACAATTAATGGGAACAAATTTATAAAAAAAAATGCTATTCTGGATCTAGTGATCTCTCATGACCCAGAACTTATAGCAAATGTACAAGTTATTGAACACCTGGGTAATAGTGACCATAATGTTATATCATTTAATGTCTGGTGCAAAAAACAAATATACACTGGGGCAACAAAAGTCACGAATTTCAGAAAAGCTCATTTTAGTGCCTTGAGGGCTGCCATTCAGAGCATTGATTGAGGCATTAGGTTTTCAGCTAAAAACACATAACAGAAATGGTTGTCATTAAAAATTATATTAAATAATTACTGTTCTCAATTTATTCCCTTAAGGAGTAAATGTAGAAGCTCCAAGAATCACCATATGTGGCTTAATATTGATGTAAAGAAGTTAATAGTACAGAAGAGAAAGGCATTTATAAACTACAAGTCTGTTGGGACAGAAGCTGCATTTAATGAATATAATCACTATAATAAATGTTGTAAATCAGCAATCCGGAAGGCAAAGAAAGGAAATGAGACTAAACCCAAAAAAAGATGCGGGTGTTTCTCCTTTAAATAATGGCACCAGTATGGTTGTAACAGATACAGAAAAGGCAAATGTGCTAAATCAATTTTTTTCTTCAGTCTATACAATAGTTCCTAAACTCACTTCATAGCTTTACTGATGGCTCAGCTCAATCTAGTCAGTGGCTGACTCAGGATATGATTCATAAAGCTTTAATAAAAATTAATATAAACAAGTTCTAGGGCCAGATAGCATAAACCCCTGGGTTCTAATAGAGCTTAGTTCAGTTTTAGACCAGCCCCTATTTCTGATTTTCTCAAATTCGCTTTCATCTGGCATGGTACCTATGGATTGGAAAAAAGCGGATGTCATTCCAATATTTAAAAGTGATTACAATGTCAGTCTGGCAATTTAAGACAGTAAGTTTGACATCTGTGGTGGGCAAATTATTTGAAGGCTTGTGAAGGGATCACATTCAAAATTTTGTCCTAGTGAATGGCATTATAGGCAGCAATCGGCATGGCTTTATGAAGGATAGGTCATGTCAGAGAAATTTGATTGCTTTTTATGATATGGTAAGTAAGATGCTGGACAGTGGGGGCAGTAGACATGATCTATTTGGATTTTGCCAAAGCGTTTGATTCCATGCCCTGACTGCTTTCTAAACTAAGGTTTGTTGGGCTTAATAAAGTTCTTTGCACATGGATAGGAAACTGGCTATAGGATCGGGTACAGAGGGTGGTTGTTAATGGTACTTTCTCTACTTGGAGTAAGATTCTTAGTGGGATCCCTCAGGGCTCAGTATTGGGTCCACTTTTATTTTACTTGTTCATTAATGACTTAGGGGAGGGTATTGTAAGTAATGTATCAGTATTTGCAGATGGCACAAAACTATCCAGCCCAATTAATTCCATCCAGTACGTGGCATGCTTGCAACAGGATCTTGACAAACTGGCAATCTGGGTAGCTAAGTGGCAAATGAGATTCAATGTTGATAAATGTAAAGTCATGCACCTGGGATGTAAAAATATCCAAGCCACTTATACCCTTAATGGGACTGAACTAAACAAATCCATTATGGAAAAGGACCTTGGAGTCCTTGTAGATGATACACTTGGCTGTAGCAAGCAATGCCAGTCAGCAGCATCAAGGGCAAATAAGGTCTTGAGCTGTATTAAAAGGGGCATAGAGTCATGGGAGGAGGGGGTCATTCTTCCACTGTATAGAGCACTTGAAAGGCCCCATCTACAATAAGCCTTACAGTGTTGGTCTCCAGAGCTCAAAGAGGACATTATTGAATGAGAGAGGGTACAGAGAAGGGCAACTAAAAGATATGGAATATCTTAGCTATGAGTAAAGACTGGCCAAGTTGGGGTTGTTCACGCTGGAGAAGAGGCGCTTAAGGAGTGATATGATAACTATGTATAAATATAAAAGGGGATCATATAATAATCTCTCTAATGCTTTATTTATAAGTAGGTTTTTCCAGCTGATGCAAGGTCACCCATTCCGATTAGAAGAAAAGAGGTTCCGCCTAAACATTTAAAAGGGGTTTTTTACAGTGAGAGCTGTGAAGATGTGGAATTCTCTCCCTGAACAAGTTGTACAGGCTGATACATTAAATAGATTTAAAAAGGGGCTTGATGGCTTTTTAGCAATGAATACAGGGCAAGTTGTATTCCCATAGGATAAGTCATTTTGGAGTCAGGAAGGAATTTTTCCCCCTCTGAGGCAAATTGGAGAGGCTTCAGATGGGTTTTATTGCCTTCCTCTGAATCAACTAGCAGTTAGGCAGGTTAAAAAATGTAAAAGGTTGAACTTGTCTTTTTTCTTTTTTGTTAAATCTTTTTTTATTTCAAGAGAAAGGCAATATAAGTCAAGCTTGACATTTAAGTACCAAGACAAGGTCATCAATGAAGTAACATAAAAGCTTACAACTGGTACAGGTTATTGTTTACAATATTCATGTTAGCAGATACAAAGCTATGAGAAGATAGTTTCAACAGTCAAATGTAAAAGTGTGTTTCTGGTAAAAGAAAAATAGACAATCTGGTTGCAGCATAGTAACCAAATCAAAGAACCTTGTATACTAATAACTTTCCCTTTATATAAAGGAATTTAGAACCTTGTATACTAATACCTTTCCCTTTATATAAAGGAATTTAAGCTAGAGAAAAATTAGGGGAAAGTCATAAAAAAGGGTAAGTTGAAAAGTAGAGTAGCATAGATGCCAGTTGTGTAGTAGAGAAAGAAAAGGAAAAGAGGTAAAAGTGCTCAGTCGTTCCCAACATATATGACAGACAACTATAGAATCAACATCAAAGGGTAAGAGAAGAGCTCCTTGTCCATTTATAAATGAGGATGAGCCTCAGTTTCCATGAACAGTACCCAGGGGGACCATGTCTTAACAAAAAGATCTTGTGATCCATAAGCAAAACTTAATAACTCCTCCATGCGCATGACCGATCCCATTTCTGCCCACCATTCTCCAACCATAGGAGAAGAAGTAGAATGCCAGTGGTGGTGAATCACTGCTCTAGCTGCACTCAGACAGAAACCAATAAGTGACTTTTTATATTTGGAAGAAGATCCGTGTAGCATAGATAAAAGGCCTATTGCTGGGTCGACGGACAGGTCTGCACCAGTAAGGTTATTAATAGTTTGAAAAATATTCGTCCAAAAAGGTTGGAGAGCTGGACAGAACCACCAAATATATGATGGAGACCCAATCTCAGTGCCACATCTCCAACATAAATTCGTTACAGATGGATATATTTCATGCAAAATTTCAGGACACTTATACAACCTGGTTAGAATCTTATAATTAGTTTCTTGCAATTTGCATGCAGTGGAAAATTTATGTGTTAAAGTGAAACAAGTGTTCCATTGTTCTGACGTAAATTCAGATTGTAATTCTTTCTCCCATTTGACTGTATATTTAGGGAAAAGCTGTGTTTCTTTCCAATCTGTAAAGTGATATAATCTAGAAATCAAATGCCTAATTGGGGATTTAAGCATACAGAGCGATTCGAAAGGAGAAAGAGATGCTTGTCGCAGTGCCTTCCTTTGAGGAGCCATTAGCCAATGACGGAGCTGATTATATTTAAGCTTTACTCACGGAGCGTCAATGGCGGAGCTCATCCGGACCAAAGTGCCTTCCTGCTTGATCGCAGCTCTCGCGATATGCCGGTCACTCCTCGCCGGCTATTACATCCAAACCAAAACCACAGACCGCTGTCAGGCGCTGACCAAGAATACCAGGAATCCGGCACAATTATCATCAAGATTCGGCTTTATTCGCACATAAAAAGGATAACAGTGGAGGATGTACAATTCTAACGCGTTTCATGCCCCATAGCTGGGCACTTCATCAGAGTGATTGTGTGCACTTGTGTAAAGGATTAAATAGCCACGCATGTGCATATAATTAAAATAATATAAAGGCAAAATTAGATTACACTGAGGTATCACTTTGCCTTTATATTATTTTAATTATCTATCAGAGTCTCTCTGCAGACTTTGGGGAGAGTGGTAAAGGAGGTCTAAGAGAGGGATGGACCCACCATAATGCTTGCAACGGTCTATCACTATGAGTTGTTCAAATTGAATCCATCTTTTATGCATAGGGTAATAAAACCATTCCAATATTCTACTCAACGTGGCTGCTTTTAAATAACTGTCAAGATGTTGGAGAGCTACACCCCCTAATGATTTGGGTTTAATTAGTGTGCTTCTATGAATCCTAGGTTTGGTACCTTTCCAGATAAAAGTTCCAAATGTGGCTTGTAGAGTGTCTAGAAAACGTTTGGGGGGTGCTTCAGGTATCGTTTGAAATTGATACAAAATTCTGGGTAAACCGTTAATTTTAAGTAAATTATTGCGACCGAACCAGGACAGTGGGAGAGATTGCCAACCTTTCAGATCTGCCAAAGTTTGAGACAATAAAAGCAAGTAGTTTATAGAGGAGAGGGTAGTAAAGTCTGCCGGGATATGGATACCCAGGTATCGTAAGGAATTGCGATTCCACTTAAAAGGATAGTTTGCTTGCAGAACTTGTTGTAAGTGAGCAGGGAGGGAGATATTGAGTGCCTCAGATTTATCAAAATTGATTGTGTAGTTACTGAATTGCCCATATTCCCGAAATTCGTGCATCAGAGAGGGGAGAGAGGTGATTGGCTGAGTGATGAATACTAGGACGTCATCTGCGTATAGTGCAATTTTATGGTCAGCTCCCTTGATGTTTATGCCTGTTATATTTGGGTTGTTACGGATGGCAATAGCTAGATGTTCCATCACTATAGCATATAAGAGAGGTGAGAGGGGGCAGCCCTGCCTAGTCCCGTTGCTTATAGAAAAAGGGTCCGAGAGTTGTCCATTAACTTTGATCCTAGCCTGAGGTCTGTTGTAAAGAGCCATAATACGATGAATAGCTTTTGGGCCCATTCCTATTTGAAGTAAAGATTCTCTCAAAAAGGCCCAGTTGACCCTTTCAGCATCTGTCGACAGGGCCAACATGGGGATATGAGACCGCCCGGCATATTCAATGATCGAGATAGCTTTAAGGGTATTATTTTTTGCTTCCCTACATGGGACAAAACCCACTTGATCAGAATCAATTAAATATGGTAAATGTACTTTGAGTCATTCTGCTAAAATTTTTGCAAACAATTTAATGTCAACATTTAGTAAGGATATGGGTCTGTAGCTTGCACAAGATAGAGGGTCTTTACCCTGTATAGGGATTAGGGAGATATATGCTTCTAACATTGCTGAGTTGGAGCTTTGTATATAAATTGTTAAATGCTTGGAGCAGTGTGTCTGATAATTCTGAGTGTAGGATTTTATAAAAGGATACTGGAAAAAGGGTCATGTGTCTTTTTTCAACCTAACTATGTATATGCCATTATAAAACCAAACATAGACTATAACTCACGAACAGAAGGCATATCAAGAAGGCAAAACATCATACCAAATATCACAATAGCGCACGCTGTAACAGCTTATGCTAAACGTACAAAAACCCTATCAGCAGTATACTTCCAAGACGGGCCCTTGAACTTCACCATAGAGCATATGTTTCACTGAAAATAGCACATACAATTGGCTTAACAAGCACACCTAAGTGTATAAAGTGCAACCACCCCAATGCCACATTAGAACATGCCTTATGGTCAAGTACAAAATTAAGCACTTTTTGGAATACAATTATAGCACAAATTAAAGACCTATGCAACATTCCAGTAACCCAGACAACCCCACAAATATTACTGAGATTATACCCTATACCTACTGATAATACCATCAAAGGAAACATTCTATTAGCAGACATAATGGTACTAATTGCAGTTAAGACTATTCTGTGATTTTGAATCATACTTGACCACCACCAAAACAGACATGGGAACCACTGTACACAATGCAACTGCAATGGGTTTTGGCATTACAAGACAAAGAATCTAAAGGCTCCTTATTTTATGACATCTGCAATAACTACTTAAACACAATTGAAGGACAAACACAAAATAAGTTACTAGCCTGTTTCCGATATACTAAATGGTGGGCAGAAGCTTCTTTCAGAAAGGAGCTTGTTTAAAGACATATAGACAAAAGAAATATCAACAACCTTGCCTCCTCTACTACGGCACTTGCTCGAAATAACACAGATTGCTTACCGATATATATATATAAATGATGACATCTTCTCCCTCATCCCCTTCTTCCTCTCTTATAGTTTATCTTTCTTTCTTCTTCTTCCTAGTTATTTCTTTAGGTTTTTTTTAATTATTATTATATTGTTTGATATATAATGTGACAGTGACAAACCTGCTAAACATCGATTACAAAAGTAAGCAACATTGATGCATAAGTATTACAGGTGTATAATGGAAATATCAAGCACCAGGGGCGTAACTATAGAGGAAGCAGACCCTGCGGCTGCAGGGAGGCCCAGAAGGTATAGGGGCCCCACGAGGCTCTAATTCATATACAAATTCAATAAAACTTGGTAAAACAAGTCAATCTCTAGACATTTTTGGGGCCTATAAAATTATTTGCTGTGGGGCCCAGTGATATTTAGTTACACCAATGTCAAGCACAACATAACTATTTACCACAATGACTATTTATTGCTGTCCAAAAAAATAAAACAGTTTTACAAAAAAAGTCAGCTCTAACTTTGAGGTATGAGACCCGTTATCTGGAAACCATTCTCCAGAAAGTTCCAAATTATGGGAAGGCCTTCTCCCATAGGCTAAATTTTAGCTAATAATTAACTTTTTTTTCTTAAAAAAAATCCTTTTTCTCTGTAGTAATAAACCAGTACCTTGTATTTGATCCCAAATAAGATATAATTAACCCTTATACAAGGCAAAACAATCCAGTTGGGTTTAATTCATGTTTAAATGATTTATTAGCAGATTTAAGGTATGTAAACCCAAATTATGGAAAGACCCTGTGTCTGGAAAATTCTGAACCTGGTCCTATTCCTGTACTTGTAAAACTATGATGTCACCATTCCTTATCCTTGGATTTGACTCTTGTGAAAATATTGCACACGTTTTAATGTGAATTACAAATTACTTTAATGAACTTAACATACTTTGTAGGTACAATATAATGGCCTGGATTTGTGGAAAGGCCACCAAGTCCCGGGCCTAGGGCAGCTGATTTTTAAGGGGGGCAGCATGCTGCCCAACCACACCCACATTGGTTCAGAAACACTGGGGATACGCAGGAGATATAACAGTTTCCCGTGCACCAATCCCCATTGATCCTGTGAATTAAGGGGAGGGGATGGGGGCTATGAAATGCAGCATGCCTAGGGGTGCCTGCTATGTAAATCCGGCCCTGAATATAATCCTACTCCGCTCTACATTCCAATAAAGCATACAACCATTCTAGACAAATAAAAGATATGTCTATAATATTTGGATTATATTATATTCAAATATTTTAGCTTGGGTCTTTTTATAGGCTAAGCTGAAATACAGGTTGTTACATTGTGCATACAGTAATGTTTTTAATATAAATTTTTTGATTTTGTTTATAATTTATATTTTTATAGTTAGATTTACAAATGGACATAGTGCTTTACAGAAGGTAAAGTATATGCTGACTTTATCAGACCCATTATTTGTTAAACAGTACTTGTACTGCTTGTAAGAAAGCAAGACAACCATTTCTAATGCTTCAAAGGCACAAGACATATTTTCCTAGAAACTAAAGCAAATAAGGCTGTAATAGGTGTACAGTTGAGACTTACATTAGCAAACTGCATTCAAATGAATGCTAATACAGCTTGCGCACAATAAATATGCTATTGTTAATGCATAGATAAAGAATTTGCACTGAATGTATGCATAACTACATAACTAAAGCTCATGTATGTAAATGAGCCATGATTGTTTTAAAAAATTCAATTAACTTCAGTAGGAGCATTAAATGAAATAATAGGAGCATGAAGGGACCATGTTGACCTTGGACTAATTCTATCCAGGCTCCTGCTTTATACATAGAGTACACAATACTAGTAAAGCTAGTCATGCATGTTAATGGTCACAGATAAGTAGCTCTTTGCCTACTTGAACTTTCAAATAGTTACATTCAAAAAGTCTGGCATGGTGCATTGTCCACTGGCACAGGAGAATGAGCGGTTTGTCAGTGAAGATTCTCATTCATCCAGGTCATGGTAAATCTATAGTAACAAGTCGAAAGTCGAATCAACTGGACTTTATTTTTTTTTTTGCTCTTGAAAACGTTTTGCTAGTCATCCGACTGGAATTCAGAATGAAAGATCTTTCTGGAGTTAAGGTTTAACACCTCATAGCTCCTATTATGCTAATACAATCAACACCTTACCTTCATGAGATCTCTGACCCCATGCTGGTAATACTCAACAGATTATGCTGATTGGAGCAAGATTCCAGAGTATTTAACGCCAGAAAGATTTTTTGTACAAGTCATGCTAAATTGAGAAAGCCAATCAGATTACTAACGAAACATCTTCAAAAGCAAAGAAATACAGCAAGTACAACTGATTTGACGTATTACTATAGATATAGCAATGAGCAACTTTAGACCAATAGAGTACATGCTTCTCCCTGCTGAAGTCCGTATCATGGCTTCCCAAAGTTTTACATAGACACTCCCATATGTTATGGTATATGTTATCTGGAACATTGTTATCCAGAAATTTCCAAATTGCAGGAAGGCCATCTCCCATAGACTCAATTTTCATCAAATAATTTATATTTTAAAAAATGATTTCCTTTTTCTGTTTAATAATAAAGATGTACCTTGTGATTGATCCAAATTAAGATTTAATTAAAACAATCCAATTGGATGTATTTAATCTTTGAATTTTTTTTTTTTTAGACTTAAGGTATGGAGATCCAAATTACAGAAATATCCCTTATCCGGAAAACCCCAGGTCCCAAGCATTCTGGATAATAAGTCGCATACCTGTACTATAAAATATTACTTTTTATTATATGAATCCCTGCCAAAATATATAAAGTATATGATATTTACTAAACTAGATTAAATACAACAAAACAAAACCATTGGGCTTTTTTAAAGTTTTACACATTTTCAGTAGCCTTAAAATGGTCCTCAAAATAGATCAGTTCTATAACATCAATATTGCATAAAAAATTAAAATAAAAAATGAAATGTTCTTCATTTCAACAAAACCTTATGCCAACTGCAAAATTATTAGTGTAAACTATGCTATGGGGAATAACACTTGTATTTTATATACTAGGCTTTCCTAATTTCACACAACAAAAGGTTTTCCAAACCTTTATTATTCATATCAGTCACAAACGACATATTAAACTCAAATGTTCAGTCCTCAGCCTTCAATCCATTATATCTCTATATTTCAGAACCTACAATAAAAATAATGCTTTCAAGTTTCAACAAGTACTGGACAAAGGAAATACAGAGCAAGATGATGTATTGTTTTGTATCAGCAAAGTGTCTCATTGTAGGACACTGCAATTGAAGGTCTGATACATGAAATCTAAGATTATTGTTCTAGTCCTTTGTTAAAAGCACTGCTGAGCACACAGTAACAGCTATTATAAGGTTACTTCACTGTTACCACTAGCTTGATAGATCAAATTAATCTCACTTTGTTTTCCACTCTGAAAAGATGAGAATGTTGCCTTGACCATAAAAAAAGTTTCTATATCTTTCAACAAGAAATGATAAACTATTATTTGTCACAGTAGGGACAAATGAGTTGTTAGCAGGGAGTAACATGATTCTGAAAAATGGTAAGAACTGTGTTTTTCATTAATTGGAAGCTGTAAAATGTCAGTAAACAATGAAGATAGCAAAACATTATGCAATGCAAAGCAACACAAACACCATCAAAGCAAACATTGCCTTTCACCACAATGTTCATACTCACTATGTATGTAAGGCTATGGTAAAATGGGGCTTCATCAAGCTCCTAAAACCTTAAGCTTTATCCATAAATTCTTGGTGTGTAACTCTCTATCTTCAGGTGTGGGCCCTTGCGTATGTTGGAGGCATGGTGTAGTACAACTATATCTCTCTGGTATATATCAATAAAGATGGATGCCAGTTGTTCTTGAACTTAACAGTAACATAAATCCACACAGGAGTCTTAAAAGAATGCAGGAGAGCAAGGTTAGGCATATACTCACAATACAGTCGCAAATAATCAGCTTATATCCCTGCAGGGTAAATTCACTCTGGCGAATGGACGTTTCTCCTAAATTCACAAAAATCCGGATTTTACTGAACGTTACCTCTTTCGCAAGACTTGCCTTCGCCAGCTCAGACCAGGTGAAGTGCAATGGAGTGCATAGATTTTCCTCAATCTTCTGTTACTTACCTAATATTTTGTGAGTGAAAAAAACTTCTAAGTTCAAAAACACTGGTGTCTTTTTCTTTTTTCAGGGTGATAGGCTGCAAAAGTCCTAAAAAATTTTTTTTTTGTGTAACGAGTTTCCCCCATACATTTTCTAACATTTGGAACATCATATACAAGGGGGCTCGTGTGCAGAACATTAAAACAACTCTATTGACTTTATTAAGGACATGTCTAGTTATCAGTGTCAATGTAATGTATTAGATGCAACATGTAACAAAAAGACGTCCATTCAACTTTAAATTTCCAGCCGTATGTAAATTAGCCTGATCACAAGACGATTTGCGCTAGTCAGAATTGTGATGGATGCGAAGCCATCGCTGGCGAATTTTTACTGCTTAGTATATTTAGCCCTTGGTCTCTACTCTGGGCAGTAGTGCACCCAGGATGCATAACCTTCTAATTATCCTTTGCAGAAATTCAAGCTGCTCAGATAGCTGGCTCTACTCCTATCTATCACTCCTTGAGGTAAATTTACTATGTGGCGAAAATTCATCAGCGATGTCTTCGCACCCATTGCAACACTTCACCACATGAAAATTCACTGTGACAATGCTAATTTACTAAAATGCGAAGTTCCATCCTGGACGACGGACAATGCCAAATTTTCGCTAGCTGTACTTCGGCACTGCAAGGAAATCAAAGCAAAGATGCACTAGCCTTAAATTCTGCCTAGCGCAAATTCGTTAGAGGTCTTGCGCTCAGGCTAATTTGCATACGGCGGTAAATTTAAAGCTGACATGGGTCAGTGGTGTAAGAATATGGCCCCTCTGGTCATGATGGCAGATATATATAGGTGGTTAGTTAGTGTAAATAGGACAATAAAGGTAAAGGCAACTGGATTGCATAAAGTCTACCCTAGATTCAAAGAAGTTCTGGGGTAGAACGTGGGGCAAAAGTGATATTTTTCTTCTGTTGATCACTAATATCTCATTAAATTTTAATATAAATATGAAGTGTGCAACTACTTCGCTGGACAGATAGTTAAATACAATAACTTTTTTTTGCAATATGTTCTTTAAGTCATACTATATTTCTTATATATGAAATTTCCCTTCCATTGACCTTACTTTTTATTGCAAATCTGCCTAAGCTATTTCAACAGCTTAAGTGCCAATTCTGGCAGACTAGCATTAACAATGCCTTGAGCACTATTCGCCAATATTTGGTTCTATTTCTTTACTCGAAATGCCACCCTAGGCCTCATTTCCAATTTTGTCTTCACTAAGTGTCCTTTTGAGCTGATATTTCCCACCAGACTCTGCAATCAGTATGTCGTATTAAGGCTTCTACACATCTTCAAGTTTGTTGATTATCTCGAACAATATAACCTCAAGTTTCAAGTGCTTCTCTCACATCTTTTCTGTTTAAGTTTGGAGTCCTCATTTTTTTAACTCCATGTGTTCCTTATTTCCTTGGTTTATATCCAATATCACATAATACTTTTAGTGGAATATATGAGTTGTTTTATTCAAAATGATTTTATTTCAATGAATCTTATTATAAATGGTAGTTAACAGTAGCAGCAGTTGTAATTTTAAAGTGGTGGTGCGTTTTATTCCATACTGCATAGATAAATTTGTAGCAAACAAATTTCCATTCATATTGCTTTTACCTTTCTGCTGTAACTTCCAAAATTAGCCTTGCTTTTGCTGCAATATGCTTAAAATGATCAATAACATTGGGATTTTAGACATACTACCATATATACTAGGGTATAAGCTGAGTTTTTCAGCACCCAAAATGTGCTGAAAAAGTCTACCTCGGCTTATACTCGAGTCAGTACCTGCAGACAAGCGAGTGATAAAGCCAATGCGCAGAATCACCCAACCCAAACTGCATCAATTGTGCTCCTGAAATCTCCTCCTGTGCCCCGCACAGCTGCCTCATTCCTGGCTGTATTCATTAGTTCACCCAGCAGCTATTTTCCCTGCATTATATTCTTCCTGCAGTAAATGGGCATGAGCCAATAGCCCCTCCTACTTGACCTCTCCATTCAGTTTATTCACTCAAAAATACTTTATTCAAAATTGTTTGAACTTGCTGAACTTACTTAGAAAAAAAAAACCTGGTTGAGAAGGTGGCGAAATGGTTAAACGATCCTGCTCCTCCTCGCTCGCTCACTGCAGTCATAAGAAGGAATATGTGTTAGGAGTAGGGATGTAGCGAACTGCCGAAAATGCGAACGTTCGCGAACAGTTCGCGAACTTCAAACACCCGCTAAAATCGTTCGATCGAACGATCAAAGGATTTTAATCGTTCGATCGAAGGATTTTCATTCGAATCGAACGATCGAAGCCATTCGATCGAATGCTTTTCATTGGATCGAATGCTTACAATCGTTCGAACGAATGGAAATCGTTCGATTTTTAGCGGTCGAAGGAATTCGAATGGTCGAATGGTCGAACGATCGAACGCAAACTCAAAATGCGAACGTCGCGCGACGTTCGCGAACATTCGGCGGACGCGAACGGTCGAAGTTCGCGCGAACAAGTTCGCCGGCGAACAGTTCGCTACATCCCTAGTTAGGAGCAAGGGAGCAGAGAGTTAGCATAAATTGACTATAGCAATCCCCAATGCCATCTGTCGATTGGTGGATCTACTGGAGAGGTGTGTTTAGACAGGTCAGTGATTATGCTGCTGCAAGTTCTACCTGAACGCTGATTCCTCTCTACTGTGCATGCTCAGGATGTTCTGCTTATAAGTGCGTGTGTGCAGATCGCCAAGCCCCAAGGACAATTCTGAAGGGATGGGGTGAGCGAGCAGGACAGAAGCAGGAAGAACAAATGAATGAAGCAGCTGAGCTGTTTGCTTTTCAAAGACCGAGTAAGAGGTATGTAAAGAATGTAGTGAGGCATATGAATGATTAGATTTTTGTTGTGCCCAAATTTAGAAAAACTTACCAGTAGCCGCTGCATTTCTCACCCTAGGCTTATACTCGAGTCAAGACGTTTTCCCAGTTTTTGTAGGTAAAATTAGGTACCTCGGCTTATACTCGGGTCGGCTTATACTCGATTATATATGGTACATTAAAGTATTAAGAAATCTTAAATGACAATGAACTTGTGGATGCCTATTTATTAACAGTCTCATTTTGTGGTTTTAGAGGTTTCTGAAACCACAACTAAACTGACTTTCTCTAATACCCCAAATTTCATGAAATTTATTATAAAATCCAAATAAAAAAGTATGAACAGGGAAAGTCGCAAAAGCTGAAGCTTTTCAAACAATAACTATGACTTTTTTGTATTGTCGCACAAAAGTCATTGTCAAAAACTCCCAAAACCACAAAATAAAGAAAGAGCTTCCAGTTGTTAAAGGGACATCTGCCATTGATTTCTACATGTTTTCAACAGGTTTTAGCTGGAGCATTTTTGAATTTGGAATTGTCGCATAAGAAAGATTTGTATTTTGTTGCATAAGAAATCCCAAAAAGTTGTAGTAGTATTAATAATGTTCTATGATATATGATCTATGATATTCTATGATATAAATTAGCACTTTATCATAAATGGAAGGTTCACCCATCAGTTAATTTTTAGAATGTCCTATCATCTTTACAATTATTATTGATCTTTCAATATTTTCTTTATTTCTTCTTCCTGTTTTGAACTGGTCACTGACCAAACAGTCAAAGCACTAGTACTCTGTAAAGCTACAATTGTATTGTTATTTTTACTTTGTAGTATATATATGATGTTTGTCTTATTCAGTCCCTCTCCTATTCATATTACAGTCTCTTATTCAAAACATTGCCTGGTTGCTAAGATAAATAAGACCCTAGCAACCATATTGCTCTGAAATACCAATGCTGCTGAATAGAAATACCAGTTAAACAAAACAAAATGTTCAGCACTAAAAAAATATCCAATATCTAATAAGTGAATTGCAGTTTCCTGAATTATCCCCTCTGTGAAGGAGTCTTCGATCTGATATAGATGTAGTAGAACTACAAGGAACCGTACATTAGATACAAAACTATATAGTGTAGCAAGTGTATTGTGTATATACAAAAAGATGTGTGAAAAATGAGCAATAAAATCCACTTAAAGTGACTTGTGCAATGTCTCCTTTACTGTACACCCAGTGAGTCAGCCTACTCACCAGATATAGACCATAAAACATAGAAGCCAATATCTAGGCACAGATTTATCAAACGTTGAGGTGAATTTTTGAATGAAAAAAAAAATCTAATTTCAAGCTATTTTTGTGTACCTCAACTAGGGAATAGTCTAAATTTGATTCGAATTTGAAAAAAATTCTATAATTCAAATACTGAAATTTATCATATACTGTCTCTTTAAAAATTCAATGTCGACCGTTCGCCATCTGAAGTTGAATTACTATTTTAGAACCTATTTGGAGTCAATTGATGGACTTTGAAAAATCTGGGTTTTTTTGGAAAAACTTTGATTCAAATTAGATTGAATGCGCTATTACTTCGATTCGTACAATTCGAATTCAGCCGAATACGGACCTATTAGATCAAAAACTGACCTATTCTGCCAAAAAAAAACCTTTGACTTATTTTCGGTTGGTCTTTTTGAATTCGAATTTTGACGTTTTTCAAATTTGAAATTCGCCCCTTGATAAATATGCCCCCTTGTGCAGCACATTTGAATAAATGAATAAAACACTAAAAACTGGCTACTTAAAAAATATCCAATATACTGTAGGTAGATCACCTCTAAAACCATGAATCAAACAAAGATCTTCCAGTTGTAAAAGGGACATCTGTCAATGAGTCAATGACTTCTATTTAATTTTGACAGGTTTTAGCTAGAGACATTTCAGATTCAGTCAATTATTTTGTTACATAATAAATCTTGGAAACGTCACACTTTTGTCCTGCAACCGTTTCTGAAAAGGTTGCTGTTCAATAAATTAATAAATCGGTCCCAAAGTATTCATTTTGGGAAGTTTATATAGGAAAGAGGCAAAAAGGGGATTCAAGCTGAGGCTCTCCTGAATAATAGGCAGAGATGCATGTACAGCAAGGATGTATGCATTTTAAATTACATAGCTTTCTTATTTGTACAAAAAATAAATGTGCTAAAATATATAAAATAAAATAGTTATTACAATGGTTCGCTAGCAGGGTTAGCAGGGTTATTAAGAGCTACTCACTCTTCCTTGAAAGTGATAACGTCCACAATGCTCTACTCTGCAGAGTAAAGGTTGTCAAGGGAAAGAGGAAAAATATTTGTGCACATTGTAATTGCTGTAATGTAATATGGGTAATTCAATTTAATATTTCATTTTGTGCATCCTAGGGACAGGCCAAAGGGATAAAAGATACTAAATTCATTTAAAAGGTTTTAAGCAGACTTAAAGGGGAACATTTACTAAGGGTCGAAGTAAAATCATTCGACTTCGAATATCAAAGGATTTACCGCAAATACTTCGATTGATTGATCGAAGGGAAAATGGTTCGATCGAATCGATCAAATCAATCGAATCAAAGTCGTAGTCTAAGGTCGAAGTAGCCTATTCAATGGTCGAAGTACCAAAAAAAACCTTTTGAAATTCGAAAGTTTTTTACTTCGAATCCTTCACTCGAGCTTAGTAAATGTGCCCCATAAAGTATGGAGTTTCAAACTATAGATGGATAGGTCACATACCTGTACAATTACATTCTTTTTAAGGTGCTTTGCTTAAAACTATTATTATTAAGCATTGTTGGAAATATAATATAATACAGCACAGTAATTATGCATACATTGCAGCCAAAATAGTGACTCACTTGGAATGAGAAAAGTCACCAATCACCATGGTCCTCCTACCATTCAACATACAGGAGTAATACACTGTCAATGGCAATGCTCAAATCTTTACAGAACCATTTTTGTAAATAAGGTCTATTTCACAGCACCTAAGATTCCAGCACATATGCTTAAAAAATATTTTATTTCCTTACACAGGTTTAAAGGTAACATAAGCCTTTTATGGTGTGTCCCACCACACATACAACTCTTTAATCAAGGTGCACACCTCAAAATCTCCCTATGACTATAGTGCCATTTGGGCATGAGTTGCATAACACCATAGACTATGGCATCTGTATGCTATGCTATAATAAGAAAAGAGTTCAGAATTAATCTTTTTGCTTGTATCTTTGCACCCTATTGATAGTATGGTCATCTGCACATCTGTGAATTTCTACAATAGCAACATATAGTAATTCTGTGTAATTCTGGTATATAACCATCCATGGGGCAAATTCACTAAGATCCAAAGTTGCGCCAGCGACAGCTTCGACCGCACTTCACCAGGCGTAGTTTCGGCAGCGCTACGCAAATTCACTAAAATGCAAAGTTGCGCTCAGGAAGGCAAAGCAAAGTTATGCTAGCGATGCTTAATTTGCATACGGCGCAAAGTTAAAATATAATGGACGTATATGCTGCAGCAACTACATTACACTACACAAGCACAGGAAACCTTTAAAAAATAAATTAAGGTGTTTTATTGCCCTACACATGTGCCCACTGTATCGTTGAATTGCCATATGTTAGGAAATGTAGGGAGGAAGGAGGGTACCCCCAAAAAAAATTTAGCCTATTTTTCATACTATCACCCTTAAAAAAAGTAAAAGACGCCAGAATTTTTTGGGACTTAGAAAAAATTTCAACTATTTTTGGACAAACTCTTATCTATTGTATTGAACTTCGCCTGGTCTGACCTGGCTAAGTAAAGTTTGGCGCAAGAGGCAACGTTCAGTAAAATGCGCAAGTTAGTGGATTAGAGTAGTTACGTCCCTTGGCCATAGTGAAACTTCACCTGGCGTAAGGGTACGAAGTATCGCTAGCGAGTCTACGCCAGCACCCGTTAGTAAATCAGCGAAGTAACAAAATTACGTTACGCTGGTGAATTTGCACTAGCGTTAGCCGCTTCGCGCTTTAGTAAAGTTGCCCCTATATTTTGTTGGACTACACCCGACCCCCTACACACTGTTCATGTGAACATCAGTCATTACATTTTTTATATCCCCAAACACTTAAGTGTGCATTTGCAACAAATATGCCAGATTTGAACATACAAGCCACTAAATATCATTCTAGTTTCTAGTGCAGACATGAAGAGTTTCTCTTTGGTAAATTGGCTGTCCAAGATAGGTGAGCAATCAAAATAATGAATTTTAGATTAAATAATTGTAAGAAAAGTGCTAAATACGTGCTTTAATGAATTAGATTTCTTTACCAATAAACATGTTTTTGGTTGGAGGACACCTTTCAATATGAATACATCAGCAAAACCTGATGTAAGGACCATTTGGGATTTGAACTTATACTTATGGTTAAAAACTGGTGACCATAGTGGTTATTTATTAAAATAATATAGGTGCTACATAGCCCTAGTGCAGTTGTTAGTTTTGATCTGTCTGTTACAAGCCATGCATTAGATTAAAAGCATGGCCAAGGGGGTAAATCACTATGAGGAATGCTAATTATCATGGTAATTATCATGGTAATTATCATTCTTATTATTCTTATTATCATTCTTACCACAATATCCCATTCATCCCTATTATCATCTGAATTTACAGTATGATAAACAATGAAAGCAAACATCTGATACTGTTGTAAACTTATTATATACACACATTCTAAGCTTCTTCGAGATTTACGGGGCAAATTCACTAAGCCGCGATGCGCCGAACGCTAGCGTTAATTCGCTAGCGTTTGGCATTTTCGCTACTGCGCAAATTCACTAACGAACGCTGGCGTAGTTTCGCTAGTGTTACTTCGCAACCTTACGCCAGGCGGATTTTCGCTAGCGACGAAACTACGCAAATTCACTAACTTGCGCAGTGTACCGAACGCTACCTTTTACGCTAGACTTCCAGACCTGGCGAAGCGCAATAGAGTAGATAGGGATTGTTTAAAAAAAAGTCAATTTTTTTTCTAAGTCCCAAAAAACGCTGGCGTGTTTTCTACATGATGGCTGAAAAAGATCGAAATTTTTTTGGGGCTCCCCTTCCTCCCCCCTACATTTCCTGACTCATGGCAACTTACCTAGACAGTGGGCACATGTGTAGGGCAAAATAAAATTTTTATTTGCTGATTTGAAGGTTTTCTAGGCATTTGTAGTGCAGATACGTGTTCCTCCATTGAAATTTGAATTTCGCGCCGTATGCAAATTAGCCTTCGCTAGCGCAACTTCGCTTTATATAGCAAATCAACGCTAGCGCAACTCCGCAACCTTACGCTACCCCTGTGCGCAACTTCGGATTTTAGTGAATTTGCGAAGCCCAGGCGAAGTGCGGCAAAGTGCGGCGAAGTTGCGCCTGGCGCAACTTCGCATCTTAGTGAATTTGCCCCGTAGTTTCTTAATATTAGTTTTCCACTAAAATAAAAAGAAGGGTTTCAAGGAAAAAATTGATTGCCACTTTGCTCCATACCCTGATGCTCAAGCAATCCATGTATTATCTGTGTAGTAAGTATTTGAAATCACAAATGTACATGCAGTAATGGTGTAAGGCTGCAACACTGTAAAGGGTGGTTAATCAATTAAGTGGCTGCATATTGTTAAAAAAACAAAATAATTTAGGAGGGATAAAGTTCCCTGTATCAGAGTAATAATCCATTTTTATTTGCAGATGACACAAAACTATGCAGCCCAACTAATTTCATCCAGGATGCAGCATCCTTGCAACAGGATCTTGACAAATTGGCAATCTTGGTGGCTCAGTGGCAGATAAGATTTAATGTCCAAGCTAGAATATGCCATACAGTTTTGGTCTCCAGCACTCAAACTGGACATTATTGCATTAGAGTGGTCCAGAGAAGGGCAAAGGATCTTTATTAGGGATGCACCGAATCCACTATTTTGGATTCGGCCGAACCCCCGAATCCTTTGTGAAAGATTCGGCCGAATACCGAACCGAATCCTAACCCTAATTTGCACATGCAAATTAGGGGTGGAAAGGGGAAAAAAATGTACTTCCTTGTTTTGGTGACAAAATATTTTTCCCTCCCTGCCCCTCATTTGCATATGCAAATTAGGATTAGGATTCGGTTCAGCTGGGCAGAAGGATTCGGCCGAATCCTTGCCGAATCCCGAACCGATTCCTGGATTTAGTGCAACCCTAATCTTTATATAATAATCTCTCTAATGCTTTATTTAGCGGTAGTTCCTTCCATCTGACACATGGGCACCCATTACAATTATAAAATAGGAGGTTCCATCTAAATATTTGGAAGGGTTTTTTTTACAGTGAGAACTGTGAAGATGTGGAATTATCTCCCTGAATCAGTTGTACTGATTATAAGATAGGAGGTTCCATCTAAATATTTGGAAGGGTTTTTTTTACAGTGAGAACTGTGAAGATGTGGAATTATCTCCCTGAATCAGTTGTACTGGCTGATACATTAGATAGCTTTGAGAATGGGTTGGATGGCTTTTTAGCAAGTGAGGAAATACAGGGTTATGGAAGATAGCTCATAATACAAGATAATCCAGGGACTGGTCTGATTGCCATCTTGGAGTCAGGAAGGAATTTTTCTTCCTCTGAAGCAAATTGGAGAGGCTTCAAATGGGGCTTTTGCCTTCCTCTGTATCAACTAGCAGTTAGACAGTTTATACAGTATAGACTTAAGAGGTTGAACTTGACGTGGGCGTGTGTCTTTTTAAACCTAACTTTGTATGTTACTAGGTTATATTTAGATCCATGTTGCAAACTTGAGTCATAGTGGTAATACAGTATTTACTGTAACCATGCAGAATGAGGTTTTCTAATGTGTCTATTAAATAGATGATTTGGCAAATAGATAACTATCTTCCCTAAACAAAATATTTCTGCATGTCCAATTTTCATCACCATTCACTATTCATAAACACATATCTTACCACTAGAAATGAATATTATATTTTTAGTGTCCTTAGTATATTTTGAGCTACTTTATATATTTAATACCATTTTAAAAAGCTTTTTGTGACCAATATGGTTCTAACAAATTCCTATTGATGATGTGATTTTGTTTTCAGAGGCGGCAATTTGAGGGGAAAAAAATCCATTAAGGAGGCTGATGCTTAATGCTTACTGAGGGGCTGATTATGAGTTGCCATTTGAAAGGTCAGTTTTAATGCAATAAGCATTGTACATGTTGGTGACTCGCTGATTCATTGGATCGGAGAATTTTGAATATAATTAATCTTAAATAGTCTGTTTTATTTGTACATTTTTATAGCATGCCTTTCAATAATATAAACATGCACACACCAGGAGCTGTTTGCATAAAATAGAGTTTGTGCTTTTGAAAAATTGATTTCCATTTTTGTGTATAAAAATATATCTTAAGTAAACATATTAAGATGTAAAGCTTAAAAAGAAACAGAATTAATACATCATATGGTGCTTTGTCCCCACTGAGACCTAAAACAGTTTGTATTAAAAAAATAGAAAACTGTAAATAATAATAATATAATGAAAGGTAAATTTAGTGCCATAAAAAGGAGAAGAATGTTTTTATCATTATGTCTATAAGCATTATAAACATTTTACTGTATATAGTGCACCATTTGGGAAATTAAGACAAAGAAAATTATGATGCAGAATTTCAAAAAAATAAAAATATATAATAAATGAGGATACATACAACTCTAAATACTTTGTGTAGAATAAATCAACAAAAAGTGTACCTTGATCTTCACTTATGATAGCATATCTCTAAGCCTTAAACTTTACGTTAAAAAGGCTGAGTGATTTTATACAGGTCAATAAATTCTATAGTGAGACTGTATCTATATATACAGGTATAGGACCTATTATCCAGAATGCTTGGGACCTTGGGTTTTCCGGATAACGTATCTTTTCGTAATTTTCCTTCATATCCTAAGTCTACTAGAAAATCAAGCAAACATTAAAAAAATATTCTTTATTCTATCTTCTTGTACACCTGTTGCAGTAACGCTAATTGGGGAAATGTATATATAACTTTTTTTAAGTTTTTTGCGAATTATATAAATAGGAATAAAAATCTCATTTTGCAATGCAATATTCTTCATTAAGCAGTTATTGCATTCTGAATTTAAATTTTCAAGGTGTCCTTGAAGGTGGCATTAACATAACTTTTTCAGTACAAAGTTTTATTACAAACACTGCACACTGTTGCAAACTGTGCAGCTTCACCAATTCTGCAGCTCAGTTTACTGAAAAAAGTATTAAAATGGTTTAAAAACAAGAACCAAAATGAAGGCTTGTTTCGAATACGCTTTCTCAAGGCAAAATTAAACCATTTTAATAAATTTTTCAGTAAACTAAACTACAGAATTGGCAAAGCTGCACACAGATCTGAGATAATAGTTCTGGTGCTGCATTCATTTTTAATTCTAAGGCACTGGGGATTTGTGGTTTTCAGGGAAGCTAGTCTCTCCCCAAAGAGATAGAAAGTTAAATTACATGAACACAGTCCTCAGCATCCTCTCTTCTCCCTCATATGGTGTCCCAGGGCCAAGATAGAAATACAATCAGATAGGAGTTCTTAGAACAGAGCCACCTCTATTCTATTTTCTTTTTCCGATCTAAAATTCATGAATTGACGGCTTTTTTGAAATTACTTGTTAATTAACTCACTTTCTACAATTTTATATTTATTAAGCACTTAATTAATTAATTATTGAAACAATTGATTAACTTTAACTCAGTACATACAGTAATTAATTGATTGGTGTGATGGCACAGAATTGGTTTTATTACAAATTCATTGATTAATTAATTCTTGGAATGGCACAGAATTGATTTGGATACTATAGCACCTTGTGTGAATGAATTGGCACTCAGCACTTTTTAATATTTGATGCATTTATATAATTAATTATTTAAAATTAATTCTGGGAGAAATTTGGAGAGTGTGGGGTTTTAATACTATTCTACTTATGACAAAAACCAATAATATTTAAATGGAAAGTAAATGTGCTGCATTGATAAAAATTAGCTTTTATTTTTATTTTCAGTGCAACATATGGTCTTTGGGCATTGCAGTCACTGAGCTGGCTGAAGCAATACCGTGAGTATATCCCAGTCTTTGTTTCTGTGTTGTGTTACACTTGCTTATGGTTTTGAATAAACATGGATATTCAGAATCTAGTAAAAGTAAGTAAAAGGCAATTGGACATTTAGGGATTAGTTACTAAAATCCAAATGTATCTCATATTTTATTAAAAAAAAAAAAACATGGCCAAACTCCCATGTCCGACCAATTTATTAATAAAAAACACTTGATTTAACCAGATCAGATGGAAAAACTTAAAATCAAGAGAAAACTCAAATTGCTTAAATTTTTCGAGCTTTCTCCCCGAATTGCTCTAATTTTTCTGGCTTTTTTCTGAATTTTTCGAGTTTTTGCCTGATAACCCAGAAAAAGTTGGATTTTTGGGCTAAACCCAGCACAGACCACGAAAACTTCAAATTGAGATAGGTGCCTATCCTTTTGACTTATACAGGACCTCGACCGATTTAAGATGGAGGATTTTCTGATTTAGGCTTTTTGCGGCATCGGAGTATAATACAGCTCTAAAAAATTTAGTTTCTTTTTCCTCTATAAATTTGAGTTTTCTAGTGAAAAAAACTTTTTTTTGAGATTTTAACATTTGGATTTTAATAAATACCCCCCTTATAGTTTTTATTGAAAACGCTTCACCACTCATCCAAGTGGTTTCTTCAGTTTAACTGAAGTGGTAGGGAATTTGGAGTGGTGAAAACATTTTCAAGAAAAACTCTTGAAGGGGCAAATTCACTAAAGGGTGAAGTGGCTAACACTGGCGTGACATCATTTTGGGACTTCATTAACGGGCACTGGTATAAATTCGCTGGTGAAGGAGATAGACTGTAGAGATACTTCGCACTCTAACGCCAGGCGAATCTTTGCTCTGGTGAATGGTCGTAACTATGCAAATTCACTAAGATGCGGATTTTAATGAACGTTACCTCTTGCGCCAGACTTGCCTTCACCACCACAGATCAGACGAAGTGCAATAGAGTAGATAGGAGTTCCCCATTTTTCTAAGTCTTTTGCAGTTTTTCAGGCTGCAAAAGATCGTAATTTTTGTTAGGGTACCCGGCTTCCCCCCTACATTTCCTAACATATGGCACATAAACTATACACTGGGCACATGTGTAGGGCATGATAACAACTTTATCTTATTTAAGGTTCCCTGGGCTTGTGTAGTGTAATGTATTTGCTACAACATATACATCCATTGAAATTTAACTTCCCGCTGTATGCAAATTAGCCAACGCTAGCGCAACTTCGCTTTGGTTGCCGAATTAACGCTAGCGAAACTTCACCATTGTTCGGCGCCCTGGACGCAACTTCGCATTTTAGTGAATTAGCGTTGTCCTGGCAAATTTTTGCCTGGCGAAGTGTGGTAATGTGAGTGAAGCCATCGCCGGCAAATTACCAGCTACACTTTTATTCCATGGATGGTAGTGTAACACCTATTTGGGCCACCCGGGGGTTAATTCACCAGCTAGAACACTAGAGCATGGGTTACACGCGACTTACACCCAGGGCAGGGCCTTCGCTAAGTGGAAGTGTTCCCTCTATGGTGTAGTGCAACTACATCCCCCCCCCCAGGCTACTGTGCACACAAAAACAACTTGGGCGCCAGGAGGTTCTTAACAATCAGGAATGGTTTATTATGCCAAAAAGGGCAAATGACCACAGGTTTCAGTACTCACGCAGGAGTTGAGGAAAACAGTATATTGAGAGTTCACACAGATCAAAGGCAGGCTCACACAGAGAGTATACAGGCAAATGCAGTACAACCTTTCCCTCCTGGAAGTTGTCAGGCAAGCAGCTTCTACGCTACAGTCCCTCTTCACTGAGGTCCCTGAATGGAGGCAACACACACAGAGCCTCTGGGAAGCTACTCCCTTTCTGCAAATCCTTGTTGGAGCTTCAGCTGCTCTTTCTCTCTATCCTATCTGCCTTTCTCTCCTAGAGAGACTATGACAAGTCTGCCCTAGTATATCTGTTCCTCATTCACGGGGTTTCCTGGTCCCCGACTTGGACACATGCCTTCTTCTGGGCCTATTGCACTCAGTCCCCCTGAGCACATCCAGCTGGAATCACATCCAGAGGCAAAAGAGGAAGAGGCCACTTCCTGCACACACTATATAGGAGTGTGTCAGAGCAGTGTCATCAAATCTCTCAGCCTATCACTGTAAAGGTTATTCTGTAACAGGGATTCTACCCAATAACCCAAGGAAATGGTGAAAAGATTAACTCTATAGGGCCTGTATCCCTAAAGGGCCCTACATTCACCTGGGGGGAAAAAAACCATTTCTCCTGACAATGGTTTAACAATCCCCAACATTTCAACTTACAGTACCATCACATCCACTTCTGGTATCCTCTCCTAGGCATACCTGGTAACAATGGTCACTGCAAAGGAAACACACACAGCATACACAATACTGTATTAACATTAAATAATAACAGTTGCAGTTGGTCAACTTTATTATACGCCAAAACTTTCTTTCCTCCCAAGGGTCCACACAGGTCATCCTTGAAGTGCAGAAACAAGGCAGAAGAGTTGTGGTGGGGATCAATAGTCCTGAATTAGAACCCACTTAGTCCAGCAGTCCTTCCTGCCACAAAAAAAAACAAGCAAGCAGCACTCTAGGCATCTCACTCTGCAGGAGTCCATAGAAGAGCTGTAGCAAACATCAGAAGAATCCATCCTCCAGGTTCTTCTCTTCCAGATCCATGATCCGGGATCACACATAAGCAGGAAATGGCTCCATCCGGGACATCCATCTTCCTCCCATCCAAGCGCATGAAAAATCCCTTGCGTGGGAACAAATGGACGCCAGCGAAATCTCGCTTGGCGTGACTAGTAGTGGCGCAGGCGTAAAAGGGTAATCGGGAAAAACCTCCAAGCCCGAACCCACGGCCTAACATGCGCTCGCACAAAAACAGACATTGCGTGCAGGACTGCCCTTTGCCTATCCGGTCTGCCAGCCTGTCAGCAAAATTTAAAGAGACACTACTCAAAATAGCAAAAGTTGCACAGCCTGGTAATTAAAGGGTTAATGCCCCACGTTGGGCGCCAAATGTAACACCTATTTGGGCCACCCGGGGGTTAATTCACCAGCTAGAACACTAGAGCATGGGTTACACGCGACTTACACCCAGGGCAGGGCCTTCGCTAAGTGGAAGTGTTCCCTCTATGGTGTAGTGCAACTACATCCCCCCCCCAGGCTACTGTGCACACAAAAACAACTTGGGCGCCAGGAGGTTCTTAACAATCAGGAATGGTTTATTATGCCAAAAAGGGCAAATGACCACAGGTTTCAGTACTCACGCAGGAGTTGAGGAAAACAGCATATTGAGAGTTCACACAGATCAAAGGCAGGCTCACACAGAGAGTATACAGGCAAATGCAGTACAACCTTTCCCTCCTGGAAGTTGTCAGGCAAGCAGCTTCTACCCTACAGTCCCTCTTCACTTAGGTCCCTGACTGGAGGCAACACACACAGAGCCTCTGGGAAGCTACTCCCTTTCTGCAAATCCTTGTTGGAGCTTCAGCTGCTCTTTCTCTCTATCCTATCTGCCTTTCTCTCCTAGAGAGACTATGACAAGTCTGCCCTAGTATATCTGTTCCTCATTCACGGGGTTTCCTGGTCCCCGACTTGGATACATGCCTTCTTCTGGGCCTATTGCACTCAGTCCCCCTGAGCACATCCAGCTGGAATCACATCCAGAGGCAAAAGAGGAAGAGGCCACTCCCTGCACACACTATATAGGAGTGTGTCAGAGCAGTGTCATCAAATCTCTCAGCCTATCACTGTAAAGGTTATTCTGTAACAGGGATTCTACCCAATAACCCAAGGAAATGGTGAAAAGATTAACTCTATAGGGCCTGTATCCCTATAGGGCCCTACAGTAGGTTTGTAGTAAACAACAAAATATTGTCTCTGAATGTACATTTTATCAGTTTGTGAGTTCTGAAATGTATTTATTTATACCCATTAGCATTGCAACATTTACGAGAAGAATTTGTTGGAAAAACAAGGTGATCCTCCAAGCCTGGGTCAGCCATACAATTGGTAAGTTATCCACATTCCATTTGACTTAAGTCCCTGTGATTTAGGAAACGCGATGGAGGGGCGGGGAGGAGAACGCAGGCAGAGAAGGAGAACGCAACGGAGGGGAGGAGAACAAGAAAGAGGGGAGGATAAGGTATCAGGAGGGAGGGAACCCGTCTAGGGGAAGGCAGGAGACAATTTTAGAGGTAGGTGACCTGCGCCCCTCTATTATTGCGCCCTAGGCAGCTGCCTCTTCTGCCTACCCCTAGATCCGGCCCTGATATAGATAGCTAGATAGAAATATAGACTAAAGATAAAATACATCCAGAGAAAAATGAGGCTTCAACTCGTGACATCGGCCTAATATGTGCTAGTGCTTGATTTTAGTTCATTAAATTTTATTTGACTGGACTTGTATCATCAGAAGTGGAAGTTTATGTTGTAGATTCCTTTTCCATTTGTGTTGCAGATTCCTCTTCCATTATTATAATTTATTTAATAATCAACAGACATGTAAATAAGATAAAAAATACTTACAGATTAAAGAAAGGTGTAATCCTGGGAGAGGATGGTAAATAATTATATGCATTAATTTGCTACACCAAGCAGGTGCTACTGTTCACTGGAAAAAGTGCTGGCCTGGGTTAATTCTAAATGACCATCTTTTTCCTTTCTTGATTGGTTTGCCTGCACTGGACCATGTCATACACATTCGAAAGCCTTAGTTTTGCCCTTTTTTTAAGATATTCAGTCTGCTGCATTTACACAACCAGCAAGAATTAGGAAGAAGTTCTAGAAGATTGCATCATGTTTTAATCTGCACTGAAAAGTTCAACTTCCCCCTGCGTGTAGCTACACAGAGTGAAGCAGACCAGGGATTGGCCTGAAAAATGGGAAGAGATGAGAGCTACACTTTGATCACAGCTAGTAAGAAGGTGCACAAACAGGAAAATAATATAGTGGTTTAGTGAGCAAAAGTGTGCTTAAGCTGTAGGTTTTTTTATGCATGCACACCTTCCCTTTTCCTTTAAAGGGGTGGTTAACCTTAACATTAACTTTTACTATGTTATCGTATGGGTTATGCTAAGCAAATTTTCAATTGGTCTTTATTTTTTATACTTTTTGAATTATTTGCCTTCTTGATTTATTTTATATTTATTGCTATGGCTATTTTTTATTACTTATTTTCTAATCAGGCCCTCTCCTATTCATATTCGAGTTTATTATTATTGCTGAAATTGCAAACTGGAGAGTTGCTGAATAAAAAGCCAAATTACTCAAAACCACAAATAATAAAAAATCAAAACCAATTGCAAATTGTCTCAGAATATCACCCCCTACAGCATAATAAAAGTTAGCTCAAAGGTGAACAACCCTTTTAAGACAAAGGAATAAATCCTTTTATAATTTAGATAAGTAACTAAACTGACTTTTGAAGGCCAGAATATCAACTTATTCCAGGATCTGTCTAGATTTACTTTTATTAAAAGACAACAGTTAAAGCCCCTTACCAACTCTCAGAGCAAATAACCTAAAATACAGATGGGGATATCCATTGCCTCAACATGACTCCCAAAAGGATGAACAATGCTTCTTCCACGTCTTCAATGTCTGGTAATATTAAACACTGGGTCAATCCCGTCCCAAAAGTCACATTGTTAACTGTTGCCTAGTTAGCTAAATCATTGTGAGGTGGTCCCAAAGCTCCACAAGTACATGCCAGTTCTCCTCTACCCTTTTATTTTATACCATTTAATACCATATTGTGAGTTACTTACTGGCCTGAAACATCCAGTTTGCCTTTCCCTACATTTTAAAGGTATAGCGTCTGACATGAGTACCTGTCTGAAAATTTCCCCCCGCAACATTTTAGTGCCACAATGGTTTCCACTTGGTTCAAGGTACACCCCTTGCTTCTAGATGGTTGTGCCATAACTTTTCTTGCATCCTTTCTGTTTATGTTTAAGTTCATATTAACACTGTTTTCAAAGTTAAATATGCAAATGTATACCAATAGTTTTATGCTTTTTTATGCTTTTTCATACACACACCAAAATATGGCCAACTTAATTTCTTAAGCGATATTGAGACAAAAGTGAAAGTGTTTTTCTCTGCAACTTTGACTTCTCAGTACAAAATACACCAAAGTCAGTCGGCATTTTTTGCAGCGACTTTTTCAGCACAACACAGCGGAGTCAATTACCATTTTTGCAGCAACTTTTTTAACACAACATACATCAAAGTCTATGGGTATTTTCATGGTGACTTTTTCTCTGCAACAATTTTCATGGAGAAATTTTACTGTGGTTTAGCAAAATGGTGAGATTCTGCTGCAAGCGAGATTCTGCTGCAAACCCATACATAGTGAAAAATATCACTAATGATATTCTGTTTATTGACCTTGTATGGCTTGGCAACTGTTTGGGAAGAGAACATGTGGAAGTGATTAGATACAGTCAACAAAGTAAGCTTAACCACTGAGCTACAGGAAGAAAAGACAAGAAATGGCTGTTAAAACTCAAGTCAAAAAGTCAATGGTCATTGAAACTGAATTGCAAGCACTAAATATTACAGTTTATGTGTATCATTTCTCATATACGCTCTCTTGTGAATTACAAGCACTTGAGTTTAGAAGTGTCAATGTCACATTATGAAAACTGAAAACTGTCATTGTGTGAATGGGAAATTATGCTATGGAATATATGTTGTGCATGTGTAAAATAAACAGATAGATATCTTTGGAAAATTAATAGATTAAAATGACTTTTAGCTAATCTGCAGGATAAGCAATTAGGGCAAATTGTCTGAGTTATCTTATTTTTTCCACAAATCGAATTTTTTCACAAATCAGTCCAGGCATTGCAAGTGGTATGCGTTAATGCTTAATGATTAAGCCCAGAGGCAATGATCCCCACTTTTAATCAATTGACGCTGGTTGAGCTTCCTGTACAAATATTTATACTTATTGGCGCTTAATTAATGTGCTTACAAGCAAGTGACCGCCACTACAGTAGCCAGGGATGGATTTACATAGTGGGTGCCCCTAGGTCCACTGCCCCTGTCCCCTCCCTTTTATTTGTGCAAATATTCATCATCTGGACTGGAGAAAGGGGGATTGGCGAACAGGAAATTTAAAAAACGATTGTGTTTCCAGCCCATTCCCAGTGTTTTTGAACCAATGTGGGTGTGGTTGGGCAGCATGCCGCCCCCCTAAAATCCTGCAACGCTAAGCCCGGGCCTAGGTGGCCTTTCCACAAATCCGGGCCTGACAGTAGCAACATTTATTTACACGTTTCATGTTCCCCAGTGCTTGTGCCATATACTATATTGTTTCAGGAGTCAGAGCCAGGAGTTCAGAGAGAATTAACAGCTTGAATAGCAATTATGTTTGCAGATGCTTCAAAACCTGTGAATTTATATATATTTTTGGAATTTGGGTAGAATTAAATTTTTTTGGTGGTAAAGGACCCCTTTAAGCTCGAGCAACTAAACAACCGTTAATTCCAGTTATAAGAGTTGCACAACAAAACAAAACATAAAAAACACAAAAAAAATCTGTATAGCTGTGCCAACCATAATTGCATCTATCATGCCTCTTTGTAAGGCCAAATGCCTCAGGAGTAGTGAGGACCAAGGGAGGAAATAAAAATGTCCAAGTTCGCAGTACAGATAAGGATGAAACAGAAGAATGGTCAAACAGGCAACAAGATCAGTCCAGGCAGAAGAGGTTCAAGGTCGAAGTTTTCAGGCAAAGGTCGGTACACAAATATCAAGAAGTTCGCAATGAATCACACCCAGGAGTAGTAAACTAAACCTATAATCGGGCATTGAGGGAATCCCGGAGTTGCTTTAAATAGGCCAGGTTTCGGCGCCAATTTTGGCCTGCTTAGAACTGTGAGACTGGATCAAAATGGACTGACGAAGCTCAGGAGGAACAAAGGCTACGCCCACAGGAGTTTCCACAGGAGCAGAAGATTGAATGGACAAGAGATGCGAAGCAAGGGAAGGGAACAGGGCAGCAATGATCTTTGTAGGAGGCAAAATGGATTCTGGGTGTTCGGAGATGGGATCTTCAGGGATAAAACTTCTGGAAAGAGCATCCGCTTTCTTGTTTCTTGAACCAGGACGAAAAGTTAAGATGAAGTTAAAACGTGAGAAGAACAATGCCCATCTGGCTTGTCGGGGATTGAGGCGCTTAAGGGTCTGGATATATTCTAGGTTTTTGTGGTCGGTGAAGATGGTCACAGGGACCAATGACCCTTCAAGAAAGTGTCTCCACTCGTCTAGAGCAAGCTTGACGGCCAGTAACTCACGGTTCCCAACGTCATAATTCCTTTCGGAGGAGGAAAACTTTTTGGAAAAGAAGGCACACGGATGCAGTTTACCATCAGAAGAGGATCTTTGGGATAATATTGCTCCTGCTCCGATGTCCAAGGCATCTACTTCGATGAAGAAAGGTTGGAGAGGTTCAGGGTGCCTGAGGATTGGGGCAGATGAAAAGGATTCTTTAAGAGTCTTGAAGGCTTCCAAGGCTAGAGGAGGCCAATGCTGTTGTTTACCCCCTTTTTGTATAAGAGCAAGAATTGGAACAATTTTTGACGAAAAACCTTTAATAAACTGTCTATAATAGTTAGCAAAGCCAATGAATCTTTGAACAGCCTTGACACTGGTGGGGAGAGGCCAATCTTGAATTGCCGAAACCTTGGCTGGGTCCATCTTGAAGCCTTGTTGGGAAATGATGTATCCTAGGAAGGAGATGGATGATACTTCAAAGGAACATTTCTCCAACTTGGCAAACAGGTTGTTCTTTCGAAGACGAGAAAGTACTTCTTGAACTTGAAGACGATGCTCAGCAAGATTCTTGGAAAAAATAAGGATATCGTCCAAGTACACCACCACATACTGGCCCAGTAAATCCCTGAAAATGTCATTCACAAATTCTTGGAAGACCGCGGGGGCGTTACAGAGACCGAAAGGCATGACAAGGTATTCATAATGCCCGTCCCGTGTGTTGAAAGCGGTCTTCCATTCATCTCCCTCTCTGACCCGGATTAAATTATAAGCCCCACGAAGATCCAACTTGGTGAAAAGACAAGCCCCTTTGAGTTGGTCGAACAGTTCGGAGATGAGAGGAAGGGGATAACGGTTTTTAATTGTGATTTTATTTAAACCTCTATAATCAATGCAGGGCCGCAAACCTCCATCTTTCTTCTCAACAAAGAAGAAGCCGGCTCCAGCCGGGGAAGAGGAAGGACGAATAAAACCTCTTTGCAGGTTCTCTTGAATGTACTCCTTCATGGCACAGGTTTCAGAAGGAGAAAGCAGATAGGTGCGACCCCTGGGAGGCATGGTTCCAGGAAGAAGTTCGATGGGGCAATCATAGGGACGATGGGGAGGCAGGACTTCGGCAGACTTTTTATTGAAGACATCAGAGAAGGCTTGATAAACAAAGGGCAAAGAAGAATTGGAAGACACAGATGAAGCTTTAATGATGGATTTGGTGGGTAAACAATTTTGTTGGCAGAAGGAACTCCATCGGGAGATCTGAGACGAAGCCCAATCGATTACTGGGTTATGAATATTCAACCAGGGCAAACCAAGTACAATGGGGGTAGAAGGACAATCAATTAGAAGGAAGGACAATCTTTCAAGGTGCATGGATCCCACAATAACGGAAAGTTCATCGTGGAGTGGGAAATTGTAGCAGAGAAAAGTGGACGATCGTCAATTGCCAATGCACGAAGAGGAACAGCCAGAGGTCGCAGGGGAATAGAGTGGCTTTCAGCGAAGACTTTATCCATGAAATTCCCAGCTGCGCCGGAGTCAAGGAAAGCTTCAGAAGAAATCGTCCGGGTTCCAAAACGAATCTGCACAGGAAGGAGGAAGCGTTGAGCAGAAGAATGGGGAGAGGGACCAATTCCACCCAGGTAAGTCTCCCCAGTCTTACCTAGGTGTTGGCGTTTCCCGGCTTCACTGGGCACTCATAGGCGAAGTGGGATTTTCCACCACAATAGAGACAAAGTCCAGCAGCCCTTCTCCGAAGCTTTTCCTGTTCATTCAGACGAGCCCGTCCGATCTGCATTGGTTCTTCCGAAGGCAGGGAAGAAGAAGCAGGAGCCGCAGGATTTGGAGAAGACAAGGTGGAAGCCGGGTTAAGAAGAAAGGGTCTTTGAAAACGAGGAGCCAGAGTAGGTTGGAAACTGTGGAATCTTTTGGTTGGGGAGCGCTCTCTGTCGAGTTCAGCTTGAAACTCCCTCTGCCGAGTATCTACCTTTATGGCCAGGGCGACTAGATCTTCCCAACGGGATGGAATTTCCCTGGACACCAGATCAGTCTTTATACGTATCGCCAGGCCGTTGTAAAAGGCAGCGTGATACCCGTCATTGTTCCACGAAGTCTCTGCAACCAGGGTGCGGAATTCAATGGCGTACTCCGAGACTGAGCGAGTTCCCTGTTGAAGATGGAACAGGCGTGCGGAGGAAGCAGTGGCACGACCCGGAGCATCAAAGACCACTCGAAGTTCTCGAACGAAGGCTCTAGCAT
Organism: Xenopus laevis; assembly: GCF_017654675.1. Classification (NCBI taxonomy): domain Eukaryota; kingdom Metazoa; phylum Chordata; class Amphibia; order Anura; family Pipidae; genus Xenopus; species Xenopus laevis. The sequence goes on from NC_054383.1 coordinate 89,751,721, forward strand.
CATCGATAATGGGATCCTCCTTCTCCCATAGAGGCGAAGCCCATTCCAGTGCCTTCCCTTGCAGACGGGAGAATATGAAGCCCACCTTGGCACGTTCAGACACGAACTGGCTGGGTGCGAGTGCAAAGTGGACCTCGCACTGGTTGATAAACCCACGGCAGGCTGCAGGATCACCACTGTAGAGTGGATGGGCCGGAATGCGGGGCTCGGAGACGTGAAGCGGGGCCGCAGGTACAGGTGCAGGAATAGGATCGGCGGGTGTTAAAGCCGACAGCTTAGCAAGAATGGTCTCCAGAGCCTGGCCAAAGTGAGACTGCTGTACCTCATAGGACTGCATCCGGGAAGCCAGACCGCGAAGCGCTCCACCGACATCAGGCGGCGCTGGATTCTCCTCCGAAGGGTCCATGGCCCGATTATAATGTAAGGCCAAAGGCCTCAGGAGTAGTGAGGACCAAGGGAGGAAATAACAATGTCCAAGTTCGCAGTACAGATAAGGATGAAACAGAAGAATGGTCAAACAGGCAACAAGATCAGTCCAGGCAGAAGAGGTTCAAGGTCGAAGTTTTCAGGCAAAGGTCGGTACACAAATATCAAGAAGTTCGCAATGAATCACACCCAGGAGTAGTAAACTAAACCTATAATCGGGCATTGAGGGAATCCCGGAGTTGCTTTAAATAGGCCAGGTTTCGGCGCCAATTTTGGACGCGCTGACGTCATGACGCCGACGCTGACGCACTGACGCCAGCGTCCTGACGTTGACGCACGTTCTGACGCCGGCGTCCGTTCCGACGCCGGCGACCAATCCGGGGACGGAAAGACGCTGACATCATCGTGCTGCGACCAGCAGGATCCAGGGGGCTGCCATCTTGGACGCCATCTTGGGAAGGACTTACGGTTTTCCTTACACTCTTCTACCAAATATACGGAAGTATACATATTGATGCAAGGGTACTCTGGAGCTTCCGCAAACCTGAACATGGCTGTAATTCAGTTCACACAGCAGGCTGCATGAATAGGAACAGAAAGAATCCTGAGCAAACGTCACATTGACACAGAACACTGGGAATGAATCAATTTCCAGTTACCTCTGACAGTGATTTCTCTGCATTCAGCATGATTTCACAATACCCCATGTATATATTTTTCCAAAAAAAGTCCATTACAAAACCAAACCATACAGTACCCAGACCTATAATCCTCTGTTTTTCCAAAGCATTACATAGTGTAGCTAGCTCACAGTCCACTCAGTGTATAAATCTGAAGCTGCTGCTCTTATTAAATCACACTGAAAGCATATGCCAGGGAAACAAATATCATGCAAGTCAAATATCTTTTGTCTAGAGAAATTCCCAAACTGGATTTTGTGTATCAGACAGGATTTTTGGTCTGTGCTTTTCTAAAGAAATTCCCAAAGGAAGGCACAGTGTCTTGCTCTCACTCTGATTACATTAGTTCTTGTCTAGGATGCATTATATCTCCAACAGCTTATATCAGACTGCCATCTACAGTAAATATGGGGGATACTGAGTCTGTGATGGTAAAGCCTCATATAAATGTAACGGATGCAGCATATTTGTAGTTTTGAAACACAGCAATTCATCATTGTTGGTAAATTCACTAACATTACATCATTTCTGCTTAAATAAAATTGTCAAGACACACTATCATCATTATAAACATAGAGAAATGCCCATTTCACAAATAATTTTTTATATACATTTTCAGTGTAGCGTTTGCGTCGGACAGCTGTGAGGTCCACCCGGTATCTGCACCCCCTGCCTGCTGTTGGTTGCCTGCCTTATTTTACCTTTTTGCCACCCCAATCGTCACCGGGGGAAGGTCATGGGACAGCACAGCGTGAGCTGGTCTGGAAAGATGGGGCCCACCAGGTCTGACCCTGGTAGTGTTAGATAAGAGAATGCAATGTATTGCATTTGTCCAAATTTATTGCATTTTATAGTATATGTTATATCACCTATCCCCCTTTTCTATGTTGAAATATTTATGGATATGTTTGGTAATTAGTGCCACTTCTTTTTTAAACAATTAGCACCATTTCTAAGGCAGGAGCCACCTGAGGCGGCTCCTGCAATGCTGCCCCCTCACTCCCCAGTGCTTACCTTTTCCTGAGCTGGGAGGTCCCTAATCGAAAAGTGCAGAGAGCACAATTGCACTTAAAGGTACCAGAAGCATTTTTTTGCTGCCCCTGGCAACCTGGTTGGCACTGCCATCTGAGGCCAGTTTTTCAACTTGCCTCTTTGGCTCAGCACCCTCTGTAAACAATCACCCCCATATATAATAAAAGGCACTAAGTTTACCACGTTGCAGTAGCCAATAACAACTTATCAGCAGGTACAATGTACTTGCCACGTGTTTAAAAAAAATCCAATTGGTTGCTATTGGCAACTGCACCTTTGTAAATGACATAAAGACTTTTTTTTCAGTTAGTTTCTATTTTCTATTTGTGACCATTTTTTTTAATATTGATGTTTACAGTTTTATTTTTCAACCTTATATTTTTCTGAAGCAGCTCTGGGGGTCACCAATTCTGTAAACTGTTCTAAATTGATATATTTAATTGATACATTTCTTATTTATTGGCCCTGCTGAGCAGAATCCCTGAGTTTCGTTAAAGGCAGCTGTTAGAATTGATACATTAGTTGTTGCTATTCAACAGATGCCAATGTATCAACTAATGTAGTAAATTGTAACAGTTTAGAATCTGCACCTCGTTTACTGAGTTGCCAAACTGAGACGTGACCATCAAACTTTCAGTCCTTTTTTCTCCTTGGCAAATTACCATTAAAGCTCTAAAGCATTAAAACTCTCTGTCAAATGCTACCTCAATGCTACTAAGGGATAATTTGCAGTAACCAGTCACAGCTATATAGACTATAACTGGAAAAATCATTTTGTTTCACTATTGAATCTCTCAAATATTGAGATTTTGTTTACAATCCAATTGTCTCCCAAAGAAAAAAGTGATGTACTTGCATTTATTATTATTATTATATTCAAACACATTCATCAGTGCTCTACACAAAATGCACCAAACAACAATAGACATACACACATAATGATATTGTAGGATATAAGGAGCCTGCCTACTGTATAAGACAGTAGTTGTCAGCGTTTTTAAGTTAAAGCCATATTGAATATTCAACCTTTGGTCAGAGCCCATGCTGAAGTGGGCCCTGACCAAATAAAATAAAATGGGTACATAGATAGGAAAACCGAACAGCCATTCAGACATAGTTCCATAAAAATGCATATCTGTATAGTGGTGCATGTTTCTGCTGCCTAAGTCCCACCTCAGTTTATGAATTTCATGCAAGTAGGTCTATTGCCCCTACATCTACCACCAGATAAAGGTGGCAGCAGCTCCAGGTTTCTCAAAGAAGCTTTTGTCAACAGATACAGCACACTTTCAACTAAAGACTCATCACAACACATAAAATGATGGTGATTGCTAGAAATACCAACATCCTGACCACAAAGATTTTCGGGGGAACCAGCTGTGAATTGTCTATAATTGTGTCAGTCATGTCTTCCCCTCATGACCACAAGTATGCTGGAGGTACGAGGGAAAGGCTGCATTGTGGGAAAACAATGCCAGATGCACACAAAATTACACTATTAACACTGTGCTTGTGATGGAAATTTTTTTTTACTATGTCCAAATGTATGTAAGTTTATTGGTAGTGTAATTATATGACTTACATGGCTGAATACATATGGCTGATAACAGTCAGTTGTGCTCATTTTGTTCTGAGAAATTATTTTTAAATTTGTCTTAAGTGTAGTTATAAAGTCCATTGGTAGGTTGATGCTCTCCTACAAGTTTGCCTGGAAGCAGATTAAAAAGGGAAAAGAATAGTTTGAGGTATTTGAAGAAACAAAGGATTATTTTATCTGTAGATAAGATTTGTCCTTTAGGGCAGAGACACACGTAGAGATTCGGGCGAATTAGTCGCCAGGTGACAAATTGTCCCTTTCTTCGGACAACTAATCTCCCTGCAATGCTTTCCCGCTGGCTAGAAACTAAATCACCGGCGGGCATTCAGAGTGCTTCATTTTCCAAAAATCGCCCAAAGTTTCCTCGTGAGGCAACTTCAGACGACTTCAAAAAACAAAGCGCTTCGAGTGCCATCCAGTCGGCGTGTGTCTCTGCCCTTAAGGTTGAGTGTTGGTAAAAAGAGATTTACAGGTTAAGATAGTTCAAATTCAATATAAGAAACAGCAAGTAGCCAGTCTAGGGATATTCATAGAGGTGCAGCAGAGAAGTTTTGAAGATTCTTAGATTGTTCTTGGAGGGGATAGATGAAGTTAAAGTCAGGCCTGGATTTGTGGCAAGGCCACAAAGACCCGGGCTAGGACGGCAGAGCTCCGACACATGTGCACGTTCACATCCATGGGCGGCGGTGGTGTAAGAGCGATGGACCCAGTGGCCTCGGGACGCCGCAGCCTGAAATCCAGGCCTGGTTAAAGTTGACTGTTGAGAATTATATTGCAGTATAAGATGGAGATGATTTATCAAGGTTTAGTAATGGACTGGTTTTGAAAAATGAAGGACAGTGTTGAATCGAATCAGTATGAATGATGTAGTTGTAGGGGATCAGAGAACTCTTCCCCTTGTTCTCCCTGCATCCCTTTCAGACCAGCCAGCTCTTGTGCCTTAGCTGGAAATAATCCAGAATGGTTACAAGCAGGGGAGAGATTGGACAGGAGAAAGGTTTTTAAAGGAATTGTTCAGTGTAAAAATAAAACACTACTTCCTGCTTTTCAGCTCTCTTGGTTTACACTGACTGGTTACCCTGGTTACCAGGCAGTAACCAATGAGAGACTTGAGGGGTGGCCACATGGGTCATATCTGTTGCTTTTGAATCTGAGCTGAATGCTGAGGATCAATTACAAACTCACTGAACAGTTATGTCCCATGTGGCCCCCCTTCAAGTCGCTGACTAACTCAGAGTTAGAGCTGAAAGAGAGAGTTGAAAAGCAGGAAGTAGTGTTCTGGCTTTTACATTAGACATCAAACCAGTCCAGTCTTTATACATTACATTTATGGCTAACTAACAATATTATAATTTTTTTTTATTTTGCACAGGCTATCATCTATTTACACAGTTTTTATTTTCACACTGAACTGTTCCTTTAAGGCTTGGAGGAGGGAGAAAGGTTTTAGGCTTGCTGGGAGCCCCAGAGAGTATCTGGGACAAGAAGATTTACAGAGCAGGCCAGTAGAGGCCAGTAGTGACCCACCAAAGGGTGAATATTAACAAGTGTGTGGCCCCTGTGGCTTTTGTGTTTGCCTGCTACATGGGAGCAGTTGCCCCATCCAAGAAGAGGTACTTTTGGGAAGGTAGCGCATGAGTAATGTATGGGACTGTGCTAGTTAGTCAGAGTGTTTTATCTGCCAGTGGAGGTTCACAAGAAAAATTAAATGGCACACAGGTCTGCATGAACACTTCTAGTGTTTATTTAAAGTGGAGTGCAGTGCAACGTTTCGGGTTAAACCCCTTTGTCAAGTTTACTCCGAAACGTTGCACTGCAGTCCGCTTTAAATAAACACTAGAAGTGTTCATGCAGACCTGTATATTTTTTTTTGTGAACTTGCATTGGGAGGTGGCCGAGCCTCCACCTGTGTGCACCAGGCCCATCTTCATCAGCTTACAAGTAGGGTGTGCGAGAATACACAACTTGTTCTAGTTATCTGCCAGTGGAGCCAGACCAACACTTGCCCGTTTTGTAAATGTGCTTATTTATATTAGATGCCCTAGCATTTTTCTGTTTTTATATAAAGTTCATTATTGCTATACATCTCTGTGTATTTTAATTACCTAGTGGACCCCCCATAGGTGGAGACACTGTTACATTAGACCCTCTGTCACGGCCGGCACCCGATACCAGAACAAGTGCCAAGCACCCTGGTCTCGGCTCGGCTTCACCAGTAGTGCGACCACCGTTGTGCTTCGGGAGGAGCCCTCAGCTTACTTGGGTGCCACCTGGACTTAACGAGGGATGCAAGGCGAGATGTTCTGGCTGGCGAAGGGGCACGGCTGTTAGCAAAGTCTTTTGGGCCGAAGGTCACGGTACAAATGGAGCAGGCAAGAGAATCGTCAGACAGGCAAGGTCGAGGCAGGCAGATATCAAGAATCGTCAGGCAGGCTAGGGTCAAACCGGGTTGTCAATCAAGGGGTTAAGCAGGAAGAGTTGTCGTAGGCAGGCGAGGGTAAGGATACAGAATGCAGAATAGTCAGGAACAGGCTGGTTCAAACACGGGTAATCAAACAGACTAGATACAGAACAGATCAGACGCACAAGGCTCAGGAACCACTAGAAACAAACGCCACGCACGCCCTAGAAATCAAGATGGCGCTGGATCCGGCGCCACGGAACCACCCGGCGGGCGACCCCGCCGCACAGGTAATATTATTACACCCTCTTTTATAGGGATGTCGCGGATTGTTCGCCCGCGAACTAGTTCGCGCGAACATCGACTGTTCGCGTCCGCCGAATGTTCGCGAACGTCGCGCGACGTTCGCCAATTTGGGTTCGCCTTAGCTGGCGCTTATTTTTGCCATTTCTCCCCCAGACCAGCAGATACATGGCAGCCAATCAGGAAGCTCTCCCTCCTGGACCACCCCCACACTCCCTGGACCACTCCCCTTCCATATAAAAAACTGAAGCCCTGCAGCGTTTTTTCATTCTGCCTGTGTGTGCTTGGAAGAGCTAGTGTAGGGAGAGAGCTGTTGAGTGATTTGAGGGACAGTTGATAGTAACTTTGCTGGCTAGTAATCTACTTGATACTGCTCTGTATTGTAGGGACAGAACTCTGCAGGGATTTGAGGGACAGTGAGTTTAGGTTAGTTAGCTTTGCTGACTAGTAATCTACCTTCTACTGCAGTGCTCTGTATGTAGCTGCTGTGGGCACTGATCTCTTCTGATCTCATCTGCTGACTGCTGCCTGTAACCCAATAGTCCTTGTAAGGACTGCTTTTATTTTCTTTTTTGTTTTTTTTACTTTGCTACTGTAAGAGCCCAGTGCTATTAGTCTAGCTGTGTTGGGGAGTGGGACTGGTGTGCTGCTCCTCCTAGTAGTTCACCACCACCAGCACCAACCAGAGTCAAAATTGTTACAAAGTATCTTATTTGCACCTGTTAGTTGTTCTGAGCTCTCTGCCAAAAGCTAATTAAGTTAGAAACTGGTTTTTTTCTGGCTGTTCAGTTCAGAGAAAAGAGGGACTGGTGTGCTGCTCCTCCTAGTAGTTCACCACTACCAGCACCAACCAGAGTCAAAATTGTTACAAAGTATCTTATTTGCACCTGTTAGCTGTTCTGAGCTCTCTGCCAAAAGCTAATTAAGTTAGAAACTGGGTTTTTTCTGGCTGTTCAGTGCAGAGAAAAGAGGGACTTTCCAGTACAAAAGAGGGACAGGGGGTTGAGTGGTCAAAAGAGGGACAGTTGGGAGGTATGCAAGTGCCACCTAGCTGTGTGAGCTTTTTCACATTCTGTCTAAATAATAACAATAATAATTCCGTGTCCGTAAACATCACCTGAGTGATGTTTTTACAGCAGCAATAATATATTCCGTATCCACTACTGTATACGTTGCCCTTGCAGGCATTGTTTGCCCAGTCTTTAACCAAGTGCCACCTAGCTGTGTGAGCTTTTTCACATTCCGTGTCCAGAAACATCACCTGAGTGACGTAGTGTGATTTCTGCCCTTTACAGCACAAAACGCAGCGCTGTGTCAACAATGTATTTTTCAGATACATTTTTGCCCTTGATCCCCCTCTGGCATGCCACTGTCCAGGTCGTTGCACCCTTTAAACAACTTTAAAATCATTTTCTGGCCAGAAATGTCTTTTCTAGCTTTTAAAATTCGCCTTCCCATTGAAGTCTATGGGGTTCGCGACGTTTGCGAACCGTTCGCATTTTTGACGCAAGTTCGCGAATATGTTCGCGAACTTTTTTTCCGACGTTCGCTACATCCCTACTCTTTTAGCAGTAATAAAATAGTGAATGCCAGGAGTTCTTTCAAACAGATAACAATGGCTTTATTCAGTAAAAAGGAACACAGGGGATCAATACTCACAATGGAAGAGGTTGTTCAGAGGGTGGCGGGTACAATTTATTAACATGTATTTATATATATATATATATATATATATAACATATTTCACAGCGCAATCACAGATATTAGTTGAGACAACAAATGTGGCACCATGGTAGCGATAGCTTGGGACATTGAAAGGTTCACCTTCTATGTTGTCAGTACCTCATGTAGTCTGGATCAGGTACACCATATGGCAAAAAGTATGTGGACACCTGCCAATTTAACACCTATGCACATAGTCCTCTCTTTGCTTCAATGCATACGTGTGAGGCTGGCCTCTTATGTTGGGCAAGAAGGCCTGACTCGCTTTGGCATTCCCAGGATTGAAATCACAGCTCTGTGCAGGCCAATTCATTTATTTTACTCCAATCTCAGCAAACCAATTTTATGTGGACCTCATTTTGTACATGAGGCATGATGGACCTCCTCCAAACTCTTGGCACTAAGTAGGAATCAGGAATTGTATTATGTAGTGGGAATATATATTTTCTGGTTAGTGAAAGTATTCGTTTAACCCAGTGATTTTCTAATTTAGCTTCACATGCGGAATTGGCTAGTAGTGATCTTCTGCATATTCTGAAAATTATATTAAAATGAAGTTATTGTCATAGAAGCCTTCGAGCATTTCCTTGCAGAAGTATGATCATAGATGCATTTGCCTACTGTGAAGATACAATGTAAATGGCAATTGCAGGAAATCTATGTTCCTCAGGATTTTTACTACTTGCGTTAAATAGAAATGATTCTAGTTTTTTTACAAGTACTGTTCTTTTTCTTGGCCTTACTCTGGTGTAGAAAGCAGTAATGATGTTTTTTTTGCTTAGTGATTCAGCAGTTAACATAATTACAGCTTCAGCGGAATACGAAACAAGAACCTGATGATTACAACTGAGAAACAAGGCGTTAATGAAAGCCGAAGCAATGCATTGAAATGTGATTCCCAATCAAGCCATTTACATTAGAGACTTGCAAAACCAAACTCTGCAGTGAAGAGATTTCAAAGACAGGGCCCAAAAATAGATCTGTTTCCAACAGAGGAATATATTGTTCATGTATACTTAGCTAATGCAAGTTTAAGGGCAGCAAAACCAGAGATAGGTTAAGTATTAATGTCAGTAATATGTTCAAAGAGTCAGACACGTCTATGACCAAAGCATGTTCATTTTATATATCTTTTTCTTTTGGCATGCAATGGGTCAAAGGTGCGTTTTTCTCCTGTTATTATGTTGAAACCATGCTCTGCATTTCATTACTAGTGCATTCACTGCCAGTGTGGAGCAGGTAACACTAATCTTAGGTTTATGGTTGTCGGTACATGATTAAAAAGGCAGGTGTAACCTGTTTTCACTAGGTAGACTGTATGCCGGCTAAAGCTCCATGGTGTGTGGGCCTCCCCACTGCTTTGCTGGAAAAAAATCCTGTTGTTCAGCAGCAAATAAAACTCTCTGAGACATGTATTACAGAAAGGAGAAGGATGTGAGTTGGTCTCCAAGGGATAAACACTACAGGCTGGGCTGGATTCTATTCTGTGATCCCCTGTGTGAGAAAAACATGTATTACATTTTTAAAGTGTAGTAATACAAGTATACGGAATGCCTGGAAGCAGATACTTTTTGATTTGTCAGACTCTCATTAAACAGGCCATGTCATTTTATACATAATTATACAGGAAAAAAGAACAGAGACAGAATGAAGAAATGTGCTTGGATGTCACATCTGGTAAATCCTGCTTATTTAAAAGCTATTCACTTGAATTTATACACGCTGCTTTATACTTGTCCCGTTGCTCTTAAAGGGGTGGCTCATCTTTAAGTTAACTTTTAGTATGTCATAGGATTGCCAATAGCAAGCAACTTTTCATTTGGTCTTCATTATTTTTTTTTTTTATAGTTTTTCTGAAAACAAATGCTCTATAGGGCTACACATTTAGGGGCAGATTTATCAAGAGTCGAAGTCGAGGGAATTTTCAAAGTATAAAAATTCAAAATTCGAAGTAATTTTTACGATACTTCAACCATCGAATGGGATACCACGACTTCGAATTTACTTCGACTTCGATTCGAAGTAAAAATCGTTCGAATATTCGACCATTCGATGATCGAAGTACTGTCTCTTTAAAAAAAATTTGACTTCAAACCTTTGCCAAATTAAACCTGCCGAAGTGCTATGTTAGCCTATGGGGACCTTCTACAAACTTTTTTAAAGTCTTCACACATCAAATAAAAATCCTTTGATCGTACGCTAAAATCGTTCGAATTGTTCGGTTTTATTTAACCATACGATTGCCAAATTAGATTTATTATTATTATTGCTCATCTTTTCTATTCAGGCCCTCTCCTATTAGTATTCCAAACTCTCATTCAAATCAATGAATAGTTGCTGGGGTAATTTGGACCCTAGCAACCAGATTGCAGAAACTGCAAACTGGAGAGCTGCTGAATAAAAATCTAAATAACTCAAAAACCACAAATATAAAATGAAAGCAAATTCCAAATTGTCTCTGAATATCACTCTCTACATCATACAAGTTAATTTAAAGGTGAACAACCCATTTAAATGCTGGTTGTTTTCACCTTTATTCACTTTTATGGATAAAATAGAAAGTGCAGGGCACAGGGATGCAAGGGAGGATTTCATACCCAGGGGTGCTGGAACACAACATTCAACTAATTTGTCCCTTAATAGATCAGATATATCTACGGTAGTACTGCAAAAATATTAAGGAATTAATCAATGGTGGTAAATAATCTTTTTATCTTATCAGTGCAGCATATGTACAGTTTATGAATGGAAGTGTATTAATCAACTATGTTCTGAAAGCACATATAAACAGCAAGGCCGGTTACATAAGAGGGACCTATGTTTAAGTTTTGATCATCTATATGGTATTTCATTGGCACATTCAATAATAGTGTAACTTCCTTTTCCAAAATGTGAAATCCATTGCCTGGTAATAATATTATTTTAACACTGATAGCTATTATATGAAAGAATCATTACAGTTGTGTTACTGTTGTATGAAAAGAAAGAAGCTACAGCTAACACCATTCTCCCATAGCTGCCAGCATGGCAAAAATGCAGTTACCATAGTTACACATGATATTCCCCTCAAAGCCTGGCAGCCAACTGGTTCACTATTTTGAATTACTTTGTAATCAAAATCATACACATTATCTGCACATAATAGCTCGAAACACGATTCAGTACTTAAATTAAAAAGGCAAGCAAGGCAAATAAAGGCACTATAGGAATAGGGAACCCTTGACTACACTATGATTTATGCAAGAGATTATTGGCCATAGAGCATGAGATGCAAACACTGGCCATTCTAAATAATTCTCATTTTTATGCACTTAACAATACATATTTATGTTACTGACGTTATCTAGTTTTCATCTAATTTCGTATTTGGAACCTGGCTTTGTTTGTTTTACCTTGCTACATTGTCTTATTTAATTACTATTTCTGTTTCAGTTTAATAAAAAAAAAAACTGTGGTGCAAACTTCGGTTCCAGTTAGGATTTTGGATGATTGTGATGTGAATATGTATTAATATAGCTAGTATATCAGTCATAAATCTCTCCTAGCCCTGCCCTACTAGGCTGGGGGATGGGCCATGGCTGCCAGGTCTACCCAGTTTAGTTTTTATAACATTTACTGGAGCACAGTTTGGGGGGAGGGACCTGGATTTTGGAAGGTAGTGTTTCCTATTACTGGGAATCATTCTGACAGTCTAAAGAAGGGTAGCTTCCCCTCACTTCTTCACTCCAGTGCTGGTGTTTTTCTCGTCTGTGCCACAATGAAGTCACCATTTTCTCCAACATTTGCCTGGTAGCTTATGGCCAGAACTCCTTTAGCAAGCTCAGTTTAGGCTTTACACAGGCAAGACTGGCAGAGCAGCTTCTTTGTAAGAAAAGTAGGAATATTAAAGGGATACTGTCATGGGAAAACATGTTTTTTTCAAAACACATCAGTTAATAGTGCTGCTCCAGCAGAATTCTGCACTGAAATCCATTTTTCAAAACAGCAAACAGATTTTTTTTATATTAAATTTTGAAATCTGACATGTGGCTGACATATTGTCAGTTTCCCAGCTGCCCCAGTCATGTGACTTGTGTTCTGATAAACTTCAGTCATTCTTTACTGCTGTACTGCAAGTTGGAGTGATATCACAACCCCCCCCCAGCAGCCTAACAAAAGAACAATGGGAAGGTAACCAGATAGCAGCTCCCTAACACAAGATAACAGATCCCTGGTAGATCTAATAACAGCACTCAATAGTAAAATCCAGGTCCCACTGTGACACATTCAGTTATATTAATAGGAGAGATAACAACCTGCCAGAAAGTAGTTCCATCCTAAAGTGCAGGCACAAGTCACATGACTGGGGGTAGCTGGGAAACTGGCAATATGTCTAGCCCCCTTGTCAGATTTCAAAATTGAATAAAAAAAAATCTGTTTGCTATTTTGAGAATTGGATTTCAGTGCAGAAGTCTGCCGGAGTAGCACTATTAACTGATGTGTTTTGAAAAAAAACATGTTTTCCCATGACATTATCCCTTTAAAGTAACACTAAATGCATACATATTTTTTATCTGATTTGAAATGTATTATTTTCTGACATTTTATCATTATTTATTTGTTTGAATTGTTGTGCTATTATCAGTTAAATGTACTCATACTTTTGCTTTCTACCTCTGGTCACTATTAAACATGTATACAAGATAACCAATCACAATCCAGTCAGCTTACCTGTTATGAAGTTTTGGTCCTCTGTTAATGGCTCACTTGTATAATTCCTTGAGTGGAGGAATAAGCAGTGTCTACTGAGCAAATTGTAAAAATTGCTTCTTATGTTCTCTCCACATGTAATCCGGAATCTTGTTATAGAGAAAAAAAAACACAGGGAGAGCAATCTTCACAAATATATGGAATATGGGCAAAGCAATGCGTACATTTGCCTGTCTAACAGAAATAAAGATTGTCTATGAATAAAGATTGTTATATATAGTGGTTTAAAGCTATTTCTTTGAATTATGATTTCACCTTTTGCACTTTGCGCAAGAGACATTTTAAGACATTGGTGGGCCCTTGTTAATGAGGCATTTTGTGGGCCCCTTATATTCTACCACATGCAGAACAGCAAATCTTTAGCCACACCCCTAAATACAACACCCATTTTACAACAACATAACTCAGATATGTCAATATAATTACTATACTGGCTTGAATTATGAGGATATTAACCCCAGACATGCTCCGTAAGCTCAATGGATAGATCAAAAGGATTACCTTAAATGTGCACAAGCAGAATACCAGTTTTCTTCTTTTTTTTGTGCTCCCACAGAGGCTTGGCACATGCTCTCTATCTGTCTGCCTGGTCTGTAAGCTGCTGAAAAATCCAAGATGGATTCTTTGCAAAGAAAAGAAGAGTGGCGGGCAGCGATTGAAGGAGTACAGAAATACATAAACACAGCTGCTGACGAAAGTGGATATGATTTGAGTTTTAACTCTTTGGTAAGGTGGAGTGCACTTGACTGAAGCCCTGTAAAACAGCAGGGAAACACATTGTCACAGTCATGTACACAGAAAGGGCACCAGACCACCTCTCCCATAAATCTTTAACATAACAAAGATAGCACACCTCCCAACTGTCCTGTTTTTCGCTGGACAGTACCGATTTTGACAGCTCAACGCACAGTTCTGGATTATTACTGAAATCTTCTCTTTTATCTGTTGCAGTGAACAGCCAGAAAAAGATACAAAGTTTCTGAAATTTAATTAAATAAGAGGCTTTTGGCAGAGAGCCCAGAATACTCGGCAGCTGCACTTAGATACATTTGTAACAATTTAAGATAAGCAAAGATACAATAGTAACTATTTAAGATAAGCAGGTCTCTTGGGGATATTCACCTTCATTAGCAAAACTGGAATAACACATAAAACCTGACCATAAAAGCCCTATACATGTGTTAAAGGGGACCCCTCACCCAAAAAAATTATTCATAATCCTATTTCATCACATTAGTCAAGCAAAATGAAACTTAATTACACTATATAAATTATTTGAATCTTGTTTTCTTCAGTCTGGGAATTCATAATTACAGCAAGCAGGTAAGAGCCATTTTGTGGACACTGTTATTAAGGCAAGACTTGCATCATCTCCAGGCCCGGACTGGCATTCTGTGGGTTCCTGCAAATGCCAGAGGGGCTGCTGTATGGTTCAATAGAAAAGTACCATATAGTGGGCTGGTAGGGGGCTGTTTGGGCCTCTGTGCACTTGGAATGACAGGGCCTATTTTGACTCCCAGTCCAGGCCTGATCATTTCAGAATCTTGTTTGTGCACTAGAATGGGGGACCTGATGTCCATCCCCATGCACTGGCTACACAAGAGTATTGTAGCCATTAACAGCACTCTGCCAGATCTCTTACCTCTCCCATAGATCTTAATGCCCGGGGGGGGGGGGACCAGACCATTTGGCAGTATTCACTAGGGAGTGCCCATTACAGAGATATAGCTAGTTATATATTCTTCACTGATTTCATCTATGATATCAAACAATGAGGTTTAACGTCTGATAGAAATCACTTGTAACCTGTTTTGGTCCTAATAAAGAGTAACATTAAATTCTCACTGAAAAAAATGTGTTAAGCATGTGGGTGCATCCCAAAAGTTTTGCTTCCTATTATTCCTTTATCCTTTAGCAAACCAGAAATATTTGGTGAAGATTAAAATGCATAAATTCACTGGGTTAAACTATGAAAAAATTCTGTTTCTATCACTGAGGTAACGGTGCGATTATTGATTATTGTTTTTAATACAGGTATGGGATGTGTTATCTTTCCATAATTTGGATCTCCATACCTTAAGTCTGCTAAAAAACAATTAAACATTAAGGGGGTTATTTATCAAAGGTCAAGTTGTTTTTGTATTTTTTAGTCAAAAATCATTTTTTTTTGGGGGGGGGTTAAAAAAACTTGAAAAACACAAATTACTTTTAGCTGTATTACACCCCGAACATGGAAATAGGTCAAATCCAAAAATACAACATCTAAAACCTGTTAAGGTCATGTAGAAGTCTATGGCAGAGTTTTATTTTAGTTGGTTTCACTCAAAAACTCCATCAATTTGAGCAATTTGATATTTTTTTAAAATTAAATTAGAAACCATTCAAGTTGTTCATTCGAGGTCTTAAAGAGCTCACAAAGCTCTAAAATTCGAACTTTGATAAATAAGCCCTTAAGTAAACCCAATAGGCTTGTTTTGCTTTCAATAAGGACTAATTATATCTTAGTTCAGATCAAGTAAGAAGTACTGTTTTATTATTATAGAGAAAAAGGAAATCATTTTTAAAAAAATATATTATAAAATATTAATAAAAAATATTATATATATTATATGAATTATTTCATTCAAAATGGAGACAAATTCCATAATTCTGAGGTTTCTGGATAAAGGGTTTCAGGATAACTGATGCTATACCTGTATGCATGTTTTTGACCAAGGTGGAGGACTAACACGTTTTTAACTAGGGATGTAGCGAACCGCCGAGTATGTGTTTGCGAACGCCGTTCGCGAACACCGGCAAAAAATGCGAACAGTTCGCGAACTGTTCGCGAACTTCGAACATCCGAAAATCGTTCGATTCGAACGATCGAAGGATTTTAATCGTTCGATCGAACGATTTTCGTTCGAATCGAACGAAAATCGTTCGATTTTAGCGATCGAATGGTCGAACGATTTTGACGCGAACGCCTATTGGCGAACGTCGCGCGACGTTCGCGAACTTGCGGCGGACGCGAACAGTCGAAGTTCGCGCGAACTAGTTCGCCGGCGAACAGTTCGCTACATCCCTATTTATAACTTCAATAATGTAATGATTTACATAATGAAACAAAAATGTTACTTATAAAAAACACTTTCACAGCGTTTTGTGAAATTTGGCAAAATAGCTATAGCTATTCTAAGCGTATTTTTTATGACTACATGAAGTGGCCTATGCCAAAGTGCTCTCTATAAGAATTCCTGTAGGAGGATCAATACAAGTTGTCCAGGACAACAGAAGCTTGGGGCCCCAAATGTAAATGCAAAAGGCATTGCTTCCCTGGCTTTTTGGCTTTCATCAAATGTAGAATCTGTTCTTATCAATATGTCTTTTTCCACCACTCTGGAACTAAGACAGAGCTCACTTGATCCTCTGGCCAAAGACCAGACTCTATGGAGGCACTTAGTTTTATTTTGGCACTTAAGCAGAACCTGCTCTTTTACCCCAGCATTGAGTACAACTGAATTTTTAAAATTCAGATAGGCTGGGCCTGTACACAGACACTTTTTAATTATATTTTTACTTATTTATTTATCTGCACATACATCACTTTGGCACACATACCACATCATTTTGAGTAGATGAAAGACGTAAGTTATGAGCGTAAATGCCGCTTTAAACTTGTGGTTATATTTTCATAAGTGAGCAAATCTATAATAGTAACTTTAATTACAATATTTAAGTATATATTTTCCCAGAACTACTCTCTTTACCAAATATTATACATTAGTTACTGGCAAAAATACAAACTATTTAATTTGATTATATTGCCTCTTTAAATAAATTCATTATAAAAATGAACTGAGTATTCTGAATGTGTTTCGTCTTACTTTTGCCAAATAAATGTGGGCAATATATGCACAACAGTTTCTCTCCAGTTAATTTTCTTTCATACACAAAATCAATTTACAGGTACCTGTAAAGAAAAATTGCGAAGTTAAAAGCACATTTAGCAAATCCCTCTTTGCTCAATAAAAAAGACAATACAGAAGAATAACATTATGAATTTCAACATAATGTCTTTTCAAAAAGGAAAAAAAACTCATTTGGGAATAGGACCATTGCTTGGTATTCAATTTAATATGCCATTTTTCTTAAAAAACACAAACAATGAAAAATATAATAATTGTGTTTTATATTTAGGATGTTCGGCTGCAGTGACAGATGAGTCTATTTAGCTTTTGTAAAAGTAAAATGTGTATGCAAGTCTTAAATATATAATCAATAGAGGCAACATTTGAAGCTGCATTTTGAATCATCTGTGCAAACCTTTTAAAAATTGTTTGGGATTATGTATATTGATATGATACTGGAATTCTGGCATTCTGTCATAATGTACTTGACCTTGATAAAAGTACTTGAAAAAGGGTCCTTGTCGACTCGAAACATTTTGTGGAATTTGGAATAAAAAGTTGCAGCACAGTACTGCGAATGTTTGTGGCCTCCTTCATTTTATGTGAATTGTCGAATATTTGGCCTTTACGGTATGAGCTAACTGAGACGGTGAGTCCACTAGATAAGAAGTTAAGGAACGTGCTGGGAAAACTGCATAAGATGAATGTAATTCGCATTGGTGTGCAACTTTTTTTACACATGAAAAGTGAAATCGACTGTTTGGTTCAAGTTTTTTCTTAAATAAGCAAGGGTTCAAGGACAAAAAGCAATAGAGCCTATTTACAAACATTGAAATCTCTGTTTTTCACAAATGTAATTTTTCCTCTAAAAATGTGTGTTTTTTTTTATTTCTCCAGAAGTAAAAAATCAAGGTTTATCACTAGTAAAAACCACAAATAACTCTAATACACAACAGCAAGTAATAATAGTTGAGGTTCCATAGAAGTGAATAGGAGCAGCTCTATTCCTACTGGACCTTTTTTAAGGCATTCAGACGTTTAGAAGTTTTTGGGGTTTGATTTGCTAGTAAAAAAAAGTCTAAAAAGCTCACAGTTTCAGAGGTTTTCATATTTTTATTTTCGTTCGTTCAGCGAGGGTTTTTTTTTATTCATACTTAATATTTTCAGATCTTTTAATAATTTACATGGCATTTGTGGTTTTTAGGAAAGATTAGTTTTAATTGATGGGAGAATTTATTTGCCAGGCGCAAATTCATTGCGAATTTCCACGGTTCGCCACCGGCAAATTCCCACGATTCGCCACCGGCGATTGAATTTGCGATACCGCCTCGAAAATTCACCGGCGTCAAAAACGGATGCTGCCATAAAAAACGAGATGCCGGCGCAGTTTTGCTGATTTTTTGCCATTTTGCGAATTTCACAGGAAATTTGCGAGTTTTTCGGGCAAAGCAAAACAGCACAAATTCACCCATCACTATTTATTTGTGGTTTCAAAAACCTCCAATACCACTAAATTTGAGAATGTTAATAAATGAGCCTCTCAGAGTCTCTCATTTTTTTGCAGTTTTTAAAGTTTGAGCATAAAGTTTTGATAATGGCATGTGTAGACGCAACATACACATGCAAGGAAACCCAAAATTTCCAGAAGGTCAAGTCTGTTATTAATTCGAGAAGCTATTTGTGTTCATGCTTGCAATCCCATGCCATTTATTACAGCAGGCTGAATGGGCATATATGATGCTCATTGAAAGATTTTAAAGAGTGTGTATAGGTGTAAGTAGGAATAACTTTTATGCACACTAAGGGGCTGATTTCTTTCCACAAATTGAACTAATTTATCAATCATTTCTCTTGAAAAAATCAAAGAGTTGTGACAAAGTCGAGGGTCAATTCTGTTTGTATGATTGGCACTCTGAAAATTCTATTTTATCAAATTTCTGCTGTGAAAACTCGACTTTCTCAGACTACCGGACAAAAACCCCTGACCTTTTCGGATTATCAAGTGCAGATGACGTGTCAAGAAACAACTTCAGGGACATCTGCCATTGACTCCTACATGACCTCAACAGGTTTGAGATGGCATATTTTCGTATTTGGATTTTTAGCAGCTTTGGGGTATGATCAATCTCTAAAAGTTTGAGGGTTTTTTCCACAAAAAAATTAAGTTTTCCCATAAAACCTTGACCAGAAAAAAAATCGAGGTGTAAAATGCACCCTAAGGGGGTTATTTATCAAAGTCCGAATTTAATAATGTAATGGCAATCTGGACCACTTCTCGATTCAGGGTATTCAAAGATTAATACCTGACCAGAGAGTAGTGGACCAAACTAAAAAATTGCTTTATTTAGCGACTAAGTGGATCTTTGTCCTAGCTACCAGGTCTCCGATGGGTTTAAATAGTGAATACAGTATGATGTATCCTGCTATTTTTAAGAGTTACTTTATTGTACTTGTAGAAATGGGTCTCTGGTGTTCTTTTCTAAGATTGTGTTGTTAGTTCTGTGAAATCTTCTATAATATTTTCCCTGTGTGATCCAGTATTTATTTTACCTTTTATTCTACATATTTTTTGTCTATGTGGTATATGAAGGTGGGTTTTTCCACCATTTTCAGTTGTTAACTTATAAGGTGTTTCATTAACTGCACCTTTTTGTAGAAGTTTGATACATGTATATATTTATAACATTTACTGTTCCTATATATCATTGCACAGTTACAGGGCTTACTATTTGTTCTTGTTGTTATGTATTTATGCATTTTGTACTTTGTATTTATATGACACCAGCATTTTAAACTAATCTCGGGTGTGTCAATATGTCACTCCACTCAGTTAGGGGTGTACAAAAATGGCCACTGATTACCTTTTCCTATTGACCCCTGTATTGACCTTTATCTAATTTTACTGGGTTGGAGTCTCATTTGATGCACCTGGGTAAAGTCATTTGGGATTGGGTGGATTGTTAATTGGAGTGTTTATCTGATTGGGTCACTGTTGTATAAATATTTGAGGCATGGCTCTATGAGTTTAGCCTATGATTAAGTGTTTGGAACACGAAACGCGTCAGGCTGTTTGACACAATAAACTCTTCACTTTTGAACATTTGCCTGGTGGAAGTTTTGCCTTTTTGAGTGCCTGCTCCATATTGGTCCGTCGGTTTGTCCGCCTCCCTGTGCTGAGGGCTCAGGGCGGTGCACCTGGGCCCCTTCCTTGATGTGGTGAGTAACCATTATACAAACAAGAGACCCTAACATCACAGAACCTTTTTCAAAGTCCGTATTTATCTCAATATTTTCTGAAAAAAACTCCGACCAAATCTGTACAGGTATTTTGTGCTTATTTATTAATACATTTTCCCGCCAATTTTAATTTGCGGGAAAAAAATCAGATTTTCACGATTTTTGGGGATTTTTCATCCAATTTTCGCTATTTTTTAGGATTTTTCACCCAAAAACTCTGAATTTTGCCCAAAAACTCAGAAAATTTTGGGGTATTGCCAAAAACCCAGTGCACATCAAATAAATCATTGGGACTTCTCCATATGCAACCTCGACAGGTCTGAGATGCCAGATTCTCAATTTCAGACTTTTCCCATCCTCGTGGTTTAATAAATTGCGAAAAATTTGTGATTTTTTTTAAAAGTCCGATTTTATAAAAAAAATCATGAATTTTTCATGATTTTTGCATTCAGAGTTAAGTAAATAACCCCCTAAGTGTTTTGCTGGTACATGTTTGTACACGAGCCCTGGTGTGCAGATTTAACCCAGTTTGTCTTAGTTCTGGTTAATAACTTTCAGATTTGCATTTAATATGCTCTAAAAATCACTTAAAGCATTTGCAGGTTAGAAGTTTCTCAGAGTTTAGTTTAGCTTGAGATATGAAAGTAATTTCTCCAACAATGCTGCAAGGCTGTTACAAAAATTGAATGAAATTACTCAGAGAAACTGGTGGTGTTCCCTCAAGAAATAGCAAATTATCTCCTCTGGATGATGCTGAACTGTGATTGTCTGTGTCAAAAGTCAAAGGATTATTGTACAGCATTCCTGTTAGCCAAGTTCGTTAGGATAGAGAACAACAATGAATCAATCATGTATGAAGGACGTGTTCACCCAAGTGGAGAGCCTTTGGTGAATAAATAGGCTTAATGGAAAATTCCAACAGCCTATTGATTAAAGTTGGCAGCAATGTTTCATATATACTTAGGGCAAATGATTTAGTACAGTGCTACGCAATATGTTGGCGCTATATAAATACATGTTAATAATAATAATAATAGTGTACCCTTGATTCCAAACCTTCAAATAAACCTACTGCACATTGACAGTATTATTGAATAATATGATTACTATTAGAAAATGACATGCCAGCTTGCTTAATTCCTTTTGATTTAATAAAATATGTGTATATATTAAATATATAAATATATGTAAGACCGCTAAATAGATTAAAACATAATTGAAAATGTTTAACTTTTCTATAAATGTTTGCTGCTATGGTCTACATCTTATAATATATTGTATCTATTAAATAAAGAATATTGCACTCATATCTAGGGGCACATTTACTAAGGGTCGAATATCGAGGGTTAATTAATCTGATAAATGTATTTGCCCATAACTAGCTATTATGTTAGACATCCAGTCACTCCAGCCTTTATACATTATGTTTTTGGCTAACTAACTATATTTAAAGGAGAAGGAAAGATACGGAGGTTTTTTATTGCCAATAGATTAGCTGTAATAGTGCAAGCTAGAATGCTATATTTATTCTGTAGAATGTTTTACCATACCTGAGTAAAAAGCTCTAGAAGCTCTCTATTTGTTTAGGATAGGAGCTGCAGTATTAATGTGGTGTGACATCACTTCCTGCCTGAGTCTCTCCCTGCTCTGGGCTCAGATTACAGTAGAGAAGGGAGGGGTGGGGGGAGAGGAGCAAACTGAGCATGCTCTTGCCCAGGGCAATGAGGTTTAAGCTGAAGGCAGGAAGTCTGATACAGAAGCCCATGTGTACACAATAGAAGGAAAGAAATGCAGTGTTTCTTTTGACAGGGGACTTAGAGCAACATTACTTTGGGGGTTTACTGGTATATTTAGATGGACCTTTCTGATAAGGCTTACTTAGTTTTAACCTTTCCTTCTCCTTTAAAAATATATATATATTTTGCACTGAAAGTAACTTTTAGGGGGTTATTTAATAAAATCCAATTTTGTCTCATGTTTTAAATACAAAAAAGTTGACCAAACTCTCATCCACAATTTTCCTTATTTGTCATTAAAATAAGTAGAATTTATCGATCAATTTTTTTCAGACTTTATTCCTGAAAGGCTTTATTTTTTGGGTTTTTGCCCAAAATTTTACAGATTATCTGGCTAAACTCAGAGCAAACCACAATATTTTCAAATTGGGATAGGGATATCTGCCACTGACTTATACATGACCTCAACAGGTCTGAGATTTTTTTCCACAAAATATTTTTTTATATAAATTTTAGAAAAAATAACCA